>NC_092760.1:16896048-17204057 GCF_047496795.1 Chiloscyllium punctatum
GCCTTGGATAGAGGTGAGGGAGGAGGTGTGGGCACAGGTTTTACAGTTCCTGCGGTGGCAGGGGAAAGTGCCAGAATGGGAGGGTGGGTTGTGGGGGGGCGTGGACCTGACCAGGTAGTCACGGAGGGAACAGTCTTTGCGCACCGTTAAGAAGGCATTTAACATGCTTGCCTTCATTGTTCAGACCTTTTGAGTATAGGAATTGGGGTTTTATGTTATGTTATGGTGGTTTAGGAATTGATGATGAGGCCTCTTCTGGAGTACTGAGTCCAGCTCTGGTCACCCTATTTTAGGAAGTTAAAAATCACTCTACACCAGGTTATAGTCCAACAGGTTTAATTGGAAGCACACTAGCTTTCGGAGCGACGCTCCTTCATCAGGTGATAGTGGAGGGCTCAATCGTAACACCATTTATAGCAAAAATTTACAGTGTGATGTAACTGAAATTATACATTGAAAATTGATTGTCTGTTAAGCCTTTCATCTGTTAGAATACAGTGATAGTTTCACGTGTAAGTCACAAAACCTTTTTTTCAAAGTTGCATTCTCCGGTTAGCTGTTAACAATGGTGATAGCTAGACAATATGTTGAAGGTGTTAACCCCCTGTGTTCTCTGTCTATGCCATGATGTTTAGATTGAATCTAATCTAAAAAGTGAGATAACGGAGTTTTACATGCAGTTTTTGAGCAAAGTGCAATGTAACTCTGCAAGTACAAATTCACCCCACAAAATATGTGTACATGTGGGTCTTTTTCTGTGTGTGTAGTGAGTGCAGAGTGTCTTAAGTCTGTGAGGGTGTGTGTGTGTGTGTGTGTGTGTGTGTGTGTGTGTGTGTGTGTGTGTGTGTGTGTGTGTGTGTGTGTGTGTGTGTGTGTGTGTGAATATTTGTGTGGGTGTAGTGCAATGGTGATCACCTGTAATGTGATATGAACCCAAGGTCCTGGTTGAGGCCCTCCCTTTGGGTACCGCCTCTGCTCGCCCACTTTTCTCTGCTGCCTGTCCCGAAGTCCACCTTGGAGGATGGTCACCCGAAGGTCTGAGGCTGAATGTCCTGGACCACTGAAGTGTTCCCCAACTGGGAGGGAACCCTCCTGTCTGTTGATTGTTGTGCGGTGCCCATTCATCCGTTGTCGTAGCCCTTGTTCGGTTTCCCCAATGTACCATGCCTCCGGGCAACCTTGCCTGCAACATACAAGATAGACAACGTTGGCTGAGTCACATGAGTACCCGCCATGTACAAGGTGGGAGGTGTTCCCACGCGTAATAGTGGTATCTATGTCCACACTCTGACACGTCTTGCAGCGTCCACCGTGACAGGGTTGTATGGAGTTGTCCGGAGAGCCGGGCAGTTTGCTACGAACAATGATCTGTTTGAGGTTTGGCGGTTGTTTAAAGGCAAGTAGTGGAGGTGTGGGGAAGGTCTTGGTGAGGTGCTCATCCTCATTGATAATGTGTTGCAGGACACGAAGAACATGGCGTAATTTTTCAGCTCCTGGGAAGTACTGAACAACGAAGGGTACCCTGTCAGTTGCAGCACGTGTCTGTCAGTCTCCTGAGGAGGTCATTATGGTTCCTTGCTGTGGCATGTCGAAACTGGCGGTCGAGGAGTTGAGCATCGTACCCCGTTCTTGTGAGGGCATCCTTGAGTACTTCCAGGTGATTGTCACGTTCCTCCTCATCTGAGCAGATCCGGTGTATGCATAGGGCTTGTCCATAGGGAATGGCTGTTTTAATATGTTTTGGGTGGAAGTGTAGCATTGTGAGGTTGTCTGTGGGTTTGCGGTAGAGTATGGTGCGGAGGTGTCCATCCTTGATGGAGACGCATGTATCCAAGAATGAGACAGATAGTCGAGAGTAGTCCATGGTGAGTTTGATGGTGGGATAAGACTACACTGTGACATCAACAAGTTTCATCAGTGACTCCTCGCCATGGGTCCAGAGGAAGAAAATGTCATCAATGTACCTGGTGTACAATGTTGGTTGGAGATGCTGCATAGAGAAGAAGTCTTGTTCGAACCTGTGCATAAAAATGTTGGCATATTGGGGTGCACATTTGGTCCCCATGTCTGTTCCATGTGTCTGGATGAAGAACTGGTTGTCAAAGGTGAAGACGTGATCGAGGATAAAGCGGATGAGTTGTAGGATGGTGTTTGGAGACTGGCAGTTGTTGGTGTTGAGTACTGAGGCTGTTGCCGCGATGCCATCATTGTGGGGGATGCTGGTGTAGAGTGCGGAAACGTCCATTGTGACAAGGAATGTTCCGTGTTCGACTGGTGAGGAGTCACCGATAAAACTACACAGTGATATCAAGTTTCATCCCACCATCAAACTCACCATGGACTACTCTCTCTTCTATCTCTCTCATTCTTGGATACATGCGTCTCCATCAAGGATGGACACCTCCGCACCATACTCTACTGCAAACCCACAGACAACCTCACAATGCTACACTTCTCCAGCTTCCACCCAAAACATATTAAAACAGCCATTCCCTATGGACAAGCCCTACGCATACACCGGATCTGCTCAGATGAGGAGGAACGTGACAATCACCAGGAAGTACTCAAGGATGCCCTCACAAGAACAGGGTACGATGCTCAACTCCTCGACCGCCAGTTCCGACATGCCACAGCAAGGAACCATAATGACCTCCTCAGGAGACAGACAGACACATGCTGCAACTGACAGGGTACCCTTCGTTGTTCAGTACTTCCCAGGAGCTGAAAAATTACGCCATGTTCCTCGTGACCTGCAACACAGTAACAATGAGGATGAGCACCTCACCAAGACCTTCCCCACACCTCCACTACTTGCCTTTAAACAACCGCCAAACCTCAAACAGATCATTGTTTGTAGCAAACTGCCCGGCTCTCCGGACAACTCCATACAACCCTGTCATGGTGGACGCTGCAAGACGTGTCAGAGTGTGGACATAGATACCACTATTACGCGTGGGAACACCTCCCACCTTGTACATGGCGGGTACTCATGTGACTCAGCCAACGTTGTCTATCTTGTATGTTGCAGGCAAGGATGCCTGGAGGCATGGTACATTAGTGAAACCGAGCAAAGGCTACAACAACGGGTACCGCACAACAATCAACAGACAGGAGGGTTCCCTCCCAGTTGGGGAACACTTCAGTGGTCCAGGACGTTCAGCCTCGGATCTTTTCGGGTGACCATCCTCCAAGGTGGACTTCGGGACAGGGAGCAGAGGCTGAGAGCTAAGTTCGGTACCCAAAGGGAGGGCCTCAACCAGGACCTTGGGTTCATGTCACATTACAGGTGATCACTATTGCACTACACACATGGACACACACGGACTCTCACACCCACATGGACACAGGTACACACAGACCCACACACCCCCTCACAGACTTAAGACACTCTGCACTCACTACACACACTTCTCTCACACTTCTCTCACACTTCTCTCACACTCTCTCACACTTTGTGGGGTGAATTTGTACTTGCAGAGTTACATTGTACTTTGCTCATAAACTGGTTGAATTTATGTAAAACTCTGTTATCTCACTTTTTAGATTAGAATCAATCTAAACATCAGGTCATAGACAGAGAACACAGGGGCTAACACGTTCAACATATTGTCTAGCTATCACCATTGTTAACAGCTAACCCGAGAATGCAACTTTGAAAAAAAGGTTTTGTGACTTACACGTGAAACTATCACTGTATTCTAACAGATGAAAGGCTTAACAGACAATCAATTTTCAATGTATAATTTCAGTTACATCACACTGTAAATTTTTGCTATAAATGGTGTTACGATTGAGCCCTCCACTATCACCTGATGAAGGAGCGTCGCTCCGAAAGCTAGTGTGCTTCCAATTAAACCTGTTGGACTATAACCTGGTGTTGTGATTTTTAACTTTGTACACCCCAGTCCAACACTGGCACCTCCAAATCATGACTATTTTAGGAAGGATGTGATAAAGCTGGAGAGGGTTCAGAAAAGATTTACCAGTATGTTGGTGGGAATAGGCTGGGGTGTTTTTTTTACTAGAGCATAGGAGGTTGAGGGGTGACCTTAGAGGTTTTTAAAATCATGAGAGGTATAGATAAAGTGAATGGCAGATGTCTTTTCCCTCGGGTGGGGGATTTCAAGACATCCTGGCTTATTTTTAAGGTGAGAGGATAAAGGTTTTAAAAAGACACGGGGGGCAATTTTTTTTTAGAGAATCATTCATGTGTGGAATAAACTTCCTGATGAACTGGTGGATTCAGGCACCGTTTCAATGGTTAAAAGACATTTAGATAAATAATCGATTAAGAAATGTTTGGAGGAATTTGAGTCAAGAGCAACTGGTGGGTCTGGTTTAGTTTGGGATTATGGTCGACGCAGACTGTTTGGACCAATGTGTCTAGTTCCATGCTGTATGATTCCAATTGTCCTCTAGTTTCTTGCCATCTGCATCCCTCCCTTTTTGAATAAAGAAGTTGCTTTTACAATCTAATGGAGCATTCATTGATTCAGGAGACTTTTGGAAAATTAAACCAATTCATCAACTATTTTAACTTGCCACTTGTTTTCATACTTGAGGATAAAATCTATCAGGACACAGCGACTTGTCAGCAGCTCTATAAACCAAGTCCGTATCATTTCTCTGCTAATTGTGATGTTCCTCAGTTCCTGTCTCCTTTCCATTTCTTGATTTATAGTTATATTTGGGACTTACCTTGTATCTTCTATAATGAAAGATTGTTGCAAATTATCTGTTGAATTCATGTTGCACTTCTTTATTTTCATGAACAGTTCTGCAGATTCACTTTCTATAAGACTAATGCAAACATTGTTAATTATTTTTCTTTTTAAAATGTTAATAGAAATTCTTATCACCTCTTTATATTTCTGACTAGCTTTTTAAATTTTTAACGTGTTTTCTTGCTTCAGTCATAAAGTCATACAGCATGGAAACAGAGCCTTCTGTCCATCTAGTCCATGCCAACCATGTTCCCAAATCAATCTCGTCCCACTTGTCTGTACTTGACCCATATCCCTCCAAATCTTTCCTATTCATTGATTTATCCAAATGTCTTTTAAATGTTGTAACTGTACCTGCATCCACCACTTCCTCTGGCAGTTCATTTCACACACGAACTACCCTTGATGTAAACAAATTGCCCCTCATGTCCTTTTTTAAAATCTTTCTCCTCTCTCTCTCACCTTAAAAATATGCCCCCTAGTTTTGAAGTGTCTCCCACCCTAGGGAAAAGACCCTTGCTATTCACCTTATCTATGACCCTTATGATTTAAAAAGCTCAATAACGTCACTCCTCAACCTCCTTACAGTCTAGTGAAAAAAGTCCAAGCTTCTCTGTATAAGTCAAACTTTATATTACCCAGCAAAAACCTGGTAAATCTTATCTGAACCCTCTCCATTTTAATATTATCCTTCCTATAGCAGGGCAACCAGAATTGTTCATGGTACTCCAGAAGAAGCATCATTGGTGTTTTGCACAACCTCAATATAGCGTCCCAACTCCTGTACTGAAAAGTCTGAGAAAGTCAAGCATGCTAAACACATTCTTATACACCCTGTCTGTTTTTTCAAAGAATTTTGAAGAACTATGTGTCTGAACACCTAGGTCTCTCCGTTCTACAACAAAATGCTTTTGGCAAGGTTCTACTTAGTAGCCTAGATAACAAGGTTAGATTGCATGGAATACTGGGAGAATCAGTCACTTGTAAAATTGCCTGGAAGGTGGCGGAGGATTGATTTTTGGACTGTAGGCCTGTGACCAGTGGTGTGCCACGGGGATCAGTGCTGGGTCCACTGCTTTGTGTCATTTATATAAATGATTATAGATGTGAATATAGGAGGCATGGTTAGTAAGTTTGCAGATGACACCAAAATTGTTGTAAAGAAAGCTACCTCAGAGTACAGCAGGATCTTGATGAGATGGGCCAATGGGCCAAGGTGAGGCAGATGAAGTTTAATTTGGATAAATGTGAGGTGCTTTATTTTGGTAGGGCAAATCAGGGCAGGAGGTATCCATAATGACAAGGTCACAGGGAGTGTTGTCAAACAAACGGACCCTGGAGTGCATGCTCATATTTCCTTGAAAGGGGAGTCTCAGGTAGACAGGCATAATGAAGAAGGCATTTGGCACACTTGCCATTATTGGTCAGGGCATTGAATATAGGAGTGTTGTGGCTGAATAGTCAAGGTCTTTTTCCCAGGGTAGGTGAATCAAAAACTAGGGGGCATAAGTTTAAAGTGAGGAGAAAGATTTAAAAGGGACCTAAGGGGCAAATGTTTCATGTGGAGGGTGGTGTCAGAGGAAATGGTGGAGGCTGGTACAGTTATAGTATTTAAAATGCATCTGGATAGGTATAATTCCCGATGAAGGGCTCTTGCCTGAAACGTCAATTCTCCTGCTTCTTGGATGCTGCCTAACCTGCTGTGCTATTCCAGCACCCCACTCTTGATATGAATAGGAGAGGTTTATAGAGGGATATGGGGCCACATGCTGACAAATGGGGCTAATTAGTCCAAATTAAACACCATCTGCCACTCCTCATCCTATCCTTCTGTTAACTAAGGGATGGAAACACCATCTATAGACTTTTTCTTACTCAGTGGAATGTATCTATTTTGTATGTATCTGAAACATATGCCACTATCTGTGTTGAGCTACCCTCAATCTAATTTGCCAATATATCAGTTCTGCTTTCATGCCCTCATAACTGTCCTTAAATTAAAAGTTTTATCTAAAACTCTCCCTTCTCTAACTCATATTGAATAAAAATTTTAAACATGCTGTGGTTGCTACTACCTAGTGACCTTTTCATCATCTTCATTTCTCACCTTTGCCAAATTATTTCCATGCCGTAAAGTATGGTGCTGGAAAAGCACAGCAGCATGCAAGGAGCAAAAGAGTCAACGTTTCAGGCAGAAGCCCTTCATTAGGAATCTGCTGTGCTTTTCCAGTGCCACACTTTTCGACACTGATTTCCAGCATCTGCAGTCCTCACTTTCTCCTAAATTATTTCCATGTCCTGGTTTCCTGAACTTTTATCATGCCTCCCTATTGTACTAGTGCTGTCATAAACTAACAGAGGCATCCCTGCACATTTTGCCTCCGCTTCATTTCTTCTAAAGATCCTGTTTCCTTAACTAATCAGGTATGAAACCGTGTCAACCAACAGCCATGTCCTTGTAATGACCACCAGATCATATTTACTTATTTCAGCAAAAAAACATTTTGGTGAAGTTTTTCATCTTGTATTCATCAGCATAATTTGCAAGAATACCAATTCAAGGGGAAAACCAACATTCATATTTGGATGGGTATATGAATAGGGAGTGCTTAAAGGAATATGGTCAAAATGCTGGCAAGGTGGGAATAGATTAATTTAGGATATCTGGTCAGCACAGATGAATTGGACCAAAGGGTCTGTTTCTGTGCTGAATAACAATGAAAGGAGAGTGCTGATTAGTTGGCAGGTGCATTTTAATTTCTAGAATGCACTCAATGTTAATTTACAGATAACTTGTAGGTTCAGCTTACACTCAAACTGCCTGATTTAAAGTTTAATTGGTCATTACTCAGGGCAATGCCCTGACTAATGAACTAGTGAATGGCTGTCACCTATTTTGTTAAGCTGAAAAGACTCAGAACATGTGCATCTTTTTGTCTGCAAAGAACAGGACCCTATGTATTAATATGTATTTAAGTACATGTAGTTCCAATGCAATGCCAAATTGGTCGATAGCTATTTCTTCATGTATTTATTCCCATCAATTTTTAAGCCAAACTTTTTGGTCTCTATTCTGAATGCCTTGTACCAATTTAGTTGTAGCTTAAGTAATAATTCATATGTTATGAATTGAGGTTCTGCTTCTTCACATGGGGCCTGCTCGTACTGACAATGCAGAGCCTCATTTCTTTTGTCCTGCCTATGTTGTTGGGACTCACATGGACCACAATGACTGTATCCTACCTTTGTTCCCACTGCAGGTTTTTCTCCAAACCTCAGCAAATTTCCTGAACCCTGCCACCAGGCAGGCAACAGAGACATCTGGGCTCATGTTCTTTGCTGCAGAGAACATTGTAATTCCCACTGTCTATACTACTATTACTACTACTACTACATTCCTTTCGCTTCTCCTGTTTGGATGGCTTCCCATACCACAGTGTCACAGTTATAAGTTTATCCAATCTGCAGACCCACTTTCATCCAAACAAGTTAAAAGAATCTTCAATTTATTTGGACAGTTGTGAAGGCTGAGCCCCTAGCCCTCTGGGTCCCCTTCTCTGCCTTGCTTCTAATCACAATCTCTTGTGCATGAACCCTACCAAATCAGAAGTCTAGCAGGTGTGATTGTCTCCTGTTACAAAGAATCCAAAAAGTATATGCCCCTCTCCTTGATGCGTCCATGTCTGAGTGCGTCCATGTCATATACTCAAGGCTACACAAACTTCACCCACCATAAATATGTTTGTGCTGAATAAACTGGCATCCAGGAGCTCCATGCTGAAGCTATAATACATGGCCTATCTTGCCATCTATAATGTGTTCTTCTGAATCTTTTCTAAGGTTAGCATCATCTCAATTATGAAGGGACTATAACTTGGTTCATTACCACACATGCAACTGAACCAATAGTATGAAAGTGTGTACTGAATGATTTATATTCATACTGAACAATATCCTGTTTGATTTTAGTTATTCCTTCTTGGCTTTGTTGGCAGTCTGCAGTGATCTGTGTACATTAAAGCTAGAATCCTTTCTCAATAATTTTCTTACTGTTACTTGTAAATAGTGATAATATCGTATTTTGTGTATTGTGTGGTAATTTCCCTTTTAAATTGCAATTTAATAGACATATGTGGAGGCATGTTGGTAGCTGCATCTGGGAACATTACCTCTCCAAATTACCCTGGATTGTATCCAAACAATGCTGACTGCAGGTGGCTAATTCGGGCACCTCATCGTTTCAAGGTGTGTAAGAGCTCAGTAATGTTCATAAAATTCAAAAGTGTGTGAGTAGAAACAGCAATATTTGTTAAGGTAGTAAAGAAAAATGAAAGCGGAAGGAAGAAGAACTGTTCAGAGATGTTGAAGTTGACTTTTATTGAATTTTTTTTGTGCATTTCACATCCGTGCTATCAGTACTGGTAAGTTGTATTTTCCCTTCACAAATTGAACTGGATGACTTGAATAATCATTTCCAGTTTGCATTTACCATCAAATGAATGTAAGGTAAACATTCCATCACACTGGGAGTTTCCAAATGGCAGAAGAGTCCAATATTGAACCATGATATTCCTTTGCTTTAAAAACATTATAGAATGCAGAAAAAGGAGATGCATTAGATAGCTGATGAAATACAATAATTTAGATTACCCTTGCATTTCTTTTCCTTTAACAGTATTTTCATTGGGCTATTTTTTTTGAGATTCTGGAAAATTCAGAAACAGAATGAGTATGTATGTAACTAATGGCAGCATTGAGAGATCACTTCAAGAAAAAAATGTCCTAGAATGATCTGAAAGCACTGAAAAGTTTTTTTTTAAGAGAGGCCAACCTGGATAGAAAGAACAAAGAGACTGAAGGGAAGAGTATCAGGAAGAAAAAAAACAAGGATGAAAGTAGGGAGTACAATTCCTTCATGCTGCACAAGAATAGTTATAACTCCGGTGACACCATTCTAAAATCTCCTGGATATGTCATTGGGTGGTAGTTAATTGTTATGCTGTGTCTGCTTTCTGCCGTTTCAAAGTGGGTGATATTTTAAATGGAAAGCAAAGCAAGTTATAAATCTAGTAATCTAGCCGATCAAGAGCAGTAACAGAAGCCTTTTGATGAGTCAGAAATATTATGAAGCATAGTCATAGAGATGTACAGACGGAAACAGACCTTTTTCAGTCCAACTTGTCCATGCCGACCAGATATCTCAACCCAATCTAGCCCCACCTGCCAGTATCTGGCCCGTATCCCTCCAAACCCTTCCTATTCATATAGTCATCCAGATGCCTTTTAAATGTTGCAATCGTACTAGCCTCCACCACTTGCTCTGGCAGCTCTTTCCATGCACATTACCACCCTTTTGTGTGAAAAGAGTTGCCCCTCAGTTCTCTTTTTATATCTGTCTCCTCTCACCCTAAACCTATGCCCTCCAGTTCTGCACTCCCCCACCCCAGGGAGGAGATTTTGTCTATTTATTCTATCCATGCCCCTCATGATTTTGTATTCAGTTGGCTAGCTCTCCATGGATCCTGAGAGATTTAACATTACTCAACAACCTTGTACCTTGTCAAAGGCCTTGCTAAAGTCCACCTAGACAACACCTACCACACTTCCCTCATCTACTTTCTTGGTCACTCTTTCAAAAAACTCAAATTCATGGGACATGATTTCCCATACACAAAACCATACTGACTATCCCAAATGAGTCCTTGCACATGCCTGTAGATCCTGTTTCAGAATCCAGTCCAACAACTTACCTACCAAGGGTGTTAGGCTCACTGGTCTATAATTCCCAGGCTTTTCTCTACAGCCTCTCTTAAATAATGGCACAACATTAGCCACCCTCCAATCTTCAGGCACTTCACCCATGACTATTGATGATACAAATATCTCTGCTTGGACTCCTAGAATTTCCTCCCCCAAAATCCTGGGATAGACTTCATAAGGTCCAGGGGATTTATTTACCTTGATGCATTTTAAGACTTCCAGCAGCTCCTCCCCAATGCAGACTCTCTTCAAGACATCACTATTTATTTCCATACTTTTCCCAATGGACAATACTGATGAGAAATATTTATTTAAGGACCTCACCCGTCTCTTGTGGTTACACACATGGATGACTTTGTTGATTTTTAAGAGGCCCATTCTCTCCCTAGTTACTCTTTTGCCCTTCATGTACTTGTAGAATTTCTTTGGATTCTCCTTTACCTTATATGGCAAAGCCATCTCATGTCCCCATTTAGCTGTCTTGATTTCTCTCTCAAGTGTACTTCAGCTACCTCCTATATTCCTCAAGGGATTCACTTCATCCCAGCTGCTTATCATGTCATATGCTTCTTTTTCCAAGATCAGGGCCTTAATTGTAATTATCCAGGATTCTCTACTCCTGCCAGCCCAACTCTTCACTCTAATAGGAACATGCTAGCTCCAAACCCTCCTTAACTGTTACAACACGAGATAAATCCCTCTGCTAATTTAAACCCGACACAGAAAAGCTCACCTTGCACCATAATCTGTTAAAGTTTGAGGCAAAGAGCCATCCCAGATCTCAATTTTTTTTTTCTTTAAATACTTTTTTTTTAAACTCCTCCATAAGAGAACATCAAACAACAACTATTTATAACACCTTTCTCTTAAACCTATTTCTACCTCCCATTTGACAATAGTGGTCAGATAAATTCCCTCTTAAATTTATGACAAAATTAATTTCAAACCCAGTTATCATCTTTTTGGATGTTGAACTTTGTAGATATCTTTCGGTGTTCTGCACAAATTTCTTATGGACAGGTACCTGGCAATTGTTGCTTGCTTGGCAGCTGTCTGCTGTTCTCCCCCTAACTGTTCAAAATGTCTGATTTTATATCCCAAACATCAGATCGCTTCATTAGCTTGATGTCATCCAGAAATTAAAATTCAAAGGGTCAGTTAGACTCTAAATCAGCTCTTTTCTCTCCTTACAGATGCTGCCAGACCTGTTGAAATTTTCCAGCATTCTCTCATTTGGTGATTAACATTCAAAATGGATTAGATTTAGTGTCTTGGGGCATAATTTAAATTAATTGGCTGAATTTGAATTTGTTCTGTACATGGCAACACAGCTCCAGTTATTTGATTCACAACCAAATATTATATTTTTAATTTGTTCAACACTGTGCTTTCAGTCAGTCCTTGCTAGCTTTCACTCTTAAAGGTACAGTAACATCTACACCATCAGAACATAACTCACTTTTGATAGCCTTCACTTATGAGGTCCCTTTTCCTGCAAATAGCCACTCTCAACCAACTTTTGACAGTCAATTGCTTCCTGAACAACATTCAAAGTGGCCCTAGCTCCTCTGATAGTCCCTGGAAAATATCAAGGTACTTAATTTGGACTTTATTCAGGCAGCCATTTGCTAATTGTAAAATGTTGACTCAATCTAGTTCAATCACTTGCAACTTATTTCACTCCATTAACCTTGGACCCAAGCCTTTTACTACAAATAGTGGTAACTGAACTAGCTATTTTCAAAGAGGCCAGATCAAACATTATAACATAATCTGTAAGGGTTTCCTGCTATAAATTCTCAGCCCAGCTAAAATCTTGCACAAAGTTGAGGGCTGGGGTCCAGAGCAAATTGTTTAAAAACTGGGTCTAGGATCATTGATACAGTCATTAGAGCTAGATGACAATTTAACTATACATTTATCTTGATTGGTTCTGATTTTGATGCTGCTCAACAATTTAACTTTCCAGAGCATGAACTCTACTGGATACCAGCCATCTAAGTGGATTATTTTGCTGACTCAAGTTCACACTCCAGCAACAACTACAATGGCTTGCTGGCCAAGGTCCTGAAGGAAATTTTAACCATTTGGCCAAAGATTGGCTTTGTTTTGGGTTGACCCAGAGAGCCTCTGATCAGGACATGTCCTGAGTGAGGGCATGCAATTACCTTCATTCAAGCTCAGTCAGACTGGCAAGAATGTCCACTTCCATCTGAATACCCTGCAATCCATACTACACTTACCACATTTTCCGATAAAGCCAGTTGTTGTCTGTTAACTCCAATTGGGCTTCAGCTGGTAGGCAATTTTTTTTTTTCATTGTTACATCATTAATTCCACATTCCAGACAGTCTCTAAGCATTTCATTTAAGGGTTAAGTGAAAGTCACAGGGTTCTGCCAGTCATCTTAATCTAGTCAAAAATCCTGATATAGATTCCCCTGGTTCTCAAATTAGAGTAAAAACAATAGCATCCTAGAATTCGAGGCAGTTTGATGGTTCTACTATTCCTTAGCAATATTTGTCAATTCTTGAAAAGTTTTAGTATCTGGTGTCTCAGTGAATGTTAGGCTCCTAATAACGGGGGGGAAAAAAAACTGTTGCTCCACAGGCTATCAGGAGAATTACTCATTGTGCCAGAATAAAAGCAATGTCATTTGCCCAAAAAGGATATGTTCTTTCCTCACACTGGGCAGACTCCTCCAATGGCAGGGTCAAACAAGTTAAGCTTCCCAAACAAAGGCATGATATAGGAAATGCTTACTCCAAGTCAAAGATTGTGGTGAATGAAACCTTTTGAGGAGCAGGTAAGCATGCTGGAACAGATAGAGATTGAGGAAGCTGGTGTGCTGAAGATTTTGTCAAACATTAAGATTGACAAGTCGCCAGGGCCAGACCAGATTTGTCCTCGGCTGCTTTGGGAAGCGAGAAATGTGATTGCTTCGCCGCTTGCGAAGATCTTTGCATCCTCTCTCTCCACCAGAGTCGTACCTGAGGACTGGAGGGGGGCAAATGTAATTCCTCTCTTCAAGAAAGGAAATAGGGAAATCCCAGGCAATTACAGACCAGTCAGTCTCACGTCTGTTGTCTACAAGGTGTTAGAAAGGATTCTGAGGGATAGGATTTATGACCATCTGGAAGAGCATGGCTTGATTAAATGCAGTCAGCATGGCTTTGTGAGGGGCAGGTCATGCCTCACAACCCTTATCGAGTTCTTTGAGAATGTAACTAGAAAAGTTGATGAGGGTCGAGCAGTGGATGTGCTGTATATGGACTTCGGCAAGGCATTTGATAAGGTTCCCCATGGTAGGCTCATTCAGAAGGTCAGGAAGAATGGGATACAAGGAAATTTTAGCTGTCTGGATACAGAATTGGCTGGTTGACAGAAGACAGCGAGTGGTAGTGGAAGGAAAGTATTCTGCCTGGAAGTCAGTGGTGAGTGGTGTTCCACAGGGCTCTATTCTTGGGCCTCAATTCTTTGTAATTTTTATTAATGACTTGGATGAGGAGATTGAAGGATGGGTTAGCAACTTTGCAGACGACACAAAGGTTAGAGGTGTCGTTGACAGTATCGAGGACTGTTGTAGGTTCCAGCGTGACATTGACAGGATGCAGAGATGGGCTGAGAGGTGGCAGATGGAGTTCAACCTGGATAAATGCAAGGTGATGCATTTTGGAAGGTCGAACTTGAAAGTTGAGTACAGGATTAAACACAGGATTCTTGGCAGTGTGGAGGAATCAGCGGGATCTTGGTGTGCAGGTACATAGATCCCTTAAAATGGCCACCCAAGTGGACAGGGTTGTTAAGAAAGCATATGGTGTTTTGGCTTTCATTAACAGGGGGATTGAGTTTGAGCCATGAAATCTTGTAGCTCTATATAACTTTGGTTAGACCACACTTGGAATACTGCGTCCAGTTCTGGTCGCCCTATTATAGGAAAGATGTGGATGCTTTGGAGAGGGTTCAGAGGAGGTTTACCAGGATGCTGCCTGGACTGGAGGGCTTATCTTATGAAGAGAGGTTGACTGAGCTCTGACATTTTTCATTGGAAAAAAGAAGGAAGAGAGGGGACCTAATTGAGGTGTACAAGATAATGAAAGGCATTGATAGGCAGAGACTTTTCCCAGGGCAGAAATTGTTAAAACGAGGGGTCATAGTTTTAAGCTGTTTGGTGGAAAGTATAGAGGGGATGTCAGAGGCGGGTTCTTTACGCAGAGTGTTGTGGGAGCATGGAATGCGTTGCCAGCAGCAGTTGTGGAAGCAAGGTCATTGGGGACATTTAAGAGACTGCTGGACATGCATATGGTCACAGAAATTTGAGGGTTCGTACATTTTAGATTTACCTTTCATGAGGATCAATGGTCGGCACAACATTGTAGGCTGAAGGGCCTGTTCTGTGCTGTACTGTTTTTTATGTTCTATGACTGTTGCAACCAAGTTTCTTCATGATCATGCTTTATTCACTGAATTAACTCCACAGAGGCAAGAATCCATTACCAAGTCACCCTTTTTATTTGCACATGAACAGTCCTTGTCTTTAGTACTACCTCATTCAGAGTCTGCCACCAAACTGTCAACATTTCTAACACCTCCTTTTTTATGTTAGCCAGAGCTCCCTGATTGGACCAGATTAATAGCCCTAATCAGGAAATTTATATTCTGTGATGTCCACCTGGCTGACTTTGTTACAATTACTACAACTACACTTAATCTTTTTAAATAAATGTAGATTAAAAATCACGCAATGAAACCTGTAGTCCAACAGTTTTATTTGAAAGTACAAGCTTTCGGAGGGCTGCTCCTTTATCAGTAGCTACTGAGGCAGGATCATGGGACACAATTTACAGTAATAGATCAAAGTGTCATGCAACTGATGTGATGTATTGGACTGACCTAGATTATTAAGTCTTTAATAACTTAAAATGGGGATGCAGGTTTCAATTGATTTTGTGTAAATCCCAGAATTTCTTTCAAGTCACAGTCCTGAGATAATTTACGGTATAAAATAAAGTTGACATCTCAGCTCAGACAAAGCATTAAAGGTGTGAGGTTAGAGTCTATGTATATACAAACCTTGAGCCAGACTGGTTCTATTTTCAAAGTAGGAATTTATAAAATGTCGCATTGTCTCTGTCTCTGTCTCTGTCTCTGTCTCTCTCCCTCCCCAGGGTCGCCGAGCAGAGGCTGATAGTCAAGTTCAGTATCCATGAAGATGGCCTCAACTGGGATCTTGGATTCATGTCACACTACAGGTAACCCTACTACACTATACACACTCTCTCTCTCTCACTCAGTTTTACACATGATCACACTCACATAGTCACTCACTCATACTTTGTGTCACACACACGCAGGCACTCTATCATGCGTGCACACAAGTCTATGGGGTGAACTTGTATTTGCAGATACATTCTATTTTGTTCAAAAAACGCACAATCTGTAGGCAGTCAATCAATTGACATTTTAGAAATTCCTATTTTGGAAATAGAACCAGTCTGACTCCAGGTTGGGATATAGACAGACTCTAACCTCAAGTTTTAATGCTTTGTCTGAGCGGAGATGTCACCTTTTTTTTATACTGATAACTTAAGGTTTCTCAGGACTGTGACTTAAAGTTCTGGATTTACATATTAATTTACATATTAATCATAAAATGCATCCCCATTCTAAATGATTAAAGAATTAACAGCAATTTAGGTTTATTCAATACATTGCATTAGTTGTACAACACTTTGATCTTTGACTATAAATTCTGTGTGCAATGATCCTGCCCCACTGACTACCTGATGAAGCAGCAGTGCTACGAAAGCTTCTACTTCCAAGTAAACCTGTTGGACAATAACCTGATGTTGGGTGATTTTTAACTTTGTCCACCCCAGTCCAACACTGGCACTTCCACATTTTAAATATATGTACACACTGTTGCTATGTTTTCCCATTCTTAACTAGCATCCTCTCATACTCCCTAATTTCTTCTACCTGGTTAACCTTTTAGTCATTTTCTACCATTCTTTGTATTCTAACCAATCATCTGATCTGCTACTCATCTTTGCAAAGTTCTATGCATTTTTCCTTATGTTTGTTGCTTTTCCTAATGTATTTAATTAACAATGGATGGTGTGTCATCCCTTTTAAAATTGTTTCTATCGTAGGAATGTACTAATTCTGTGTATTTTGAAATATCCCCTTAAATATTCAATTGCATCTCCATTAATCTATCCCCTTGTATACCAGTTCACTTTAGCTGTTTATCATTCATACCCAGTTAGTTGCCTTTACTTTTGGTTTAAAATATTAATTGTAGACTCACTCTACTCTTTCAAAATTCAAGAACATTGTGGTCACTATTACCTAGAGGTGCTGTTACACTAAGGTAAGATTACACAGTCTCAAGTCTAATATAACTTACATCCAGAAAGTATTACTTTCAAAACTATCTTAGAAACATTTTACAAACTAATTCATTTAGGCTATAACTGTCAAGCTGATTTTTCAAGTGTTGGACTTTGGCTCAATCTACCAGCTTACTTTCCTCTGTGTGAGCAGAGTCCAGCGTGTTCTTTCAATGAAGCAATAGGAGAAGATATTTAGTCTCAAACTCTTAGTTTATTTTAGCAGTAAGTGGATAAAGTATACAGAACTCTGGGTCTATGTCTTCCCATCCCTGACAAACAGCAAAGTGTATCAGTTCACGAAGTCTGACCTATTCCTGTACCTGAACCAGTCTTTTTATACAGTACAGAATATCATGCAATCACTGAGGTGGGATTGTCTTCTGATTGGCATTTGATCTGACTCCATTCTCCGCCTTCTCGCATTCCTGGATGTCTGACCCCATGTGACCTCCTTCTGCCCGCGAAACAGTCTCCACGTGACCACCTCTTGCGTGCGAAGCAGTCTCCACACATCCCGTATCTGTACGCACAGGGCGGTAACACCCTTGCTGGTTATCTCATTCCCCCGACCGCAACCGTGGCCGCTCCCACCAAGCCATATACCTACAAGTCCCCCTTTTGGTCTCATGAAAATGAGATCAACAAACCAGTTTTATACATCACATTCGCTCTCCAATGCATAGTCTTCCCTTCCTGCCAGAGCCATGGTTTCTGTCTCCATCTGTGACATCTGGTAGGGCGGGGGAGCCTTCCCTTCAATTGCTGTGATGATTACCCTGTTCAACAGAGATCTAATACATGGATACAACAACATTCACACAACACTAACGCAGTCATCATACCAACGAGGGACATAAACACAGACACAATCAATCCTTTCCATTTCCCAAACCATGAGTCGAAAATGCCTCCTAGAGGGTTGCCAATACCTGAATGTTCATGCATTTCTTCAGACAAGGTTCTTAGTCCTTCCAGGGCTCTGGTTACCGAGCCATCAGATGCTGTATTGTTGGGGATGAACGTACAACATTGACCTCCGAACATACAGCACACTCTTCCCCCTTTTTCCAGAACCGTCTTCCTGCAAAAATTAAAAGTTTAAGACCCTTCTACTCTTTTTTTTTCTGTTCTTATTTGTTCTAGAGTTCTCGCTGGCGGTTCTGTGGCTGCACACTGGCTCCAATGGTACCAGCTTTCTCCTATCCCCTGTAGTCTGACCGCATGAGATGTTCTCTCCACCACCTTGTAAGGTCCTGTCCGCCTTGGCTCCGACCACTTCCGTTTGATCACCTTCAGTAGGACCCAGTCTGTGGTAGATGGCACCTGGCTCTGTCGGTCCCCCTTTGCCGATCCAACCTGTTTAGAGAAAATTGACACCCAAGCTGTTAGTTGGTCATCATAAGGTTTGTACCTTAGAGAGGCTCCTCCTCCCTCTAACATCTGTATTGCAGCTCCCTTGTTGTTAGCTCGTACAGGGTGAACTCTGTGTGATAGCTTTAATGTCCATTAGAAGCTCAGTAAACTCTTAAGGGTAGGGCATCCACCCAGCTTAACTTTGTTTGTGCACACACTTTTCCTATTTTTCCTTTTATGGACTGATTCATTCTTTCCACTTTTCCCTGTGACTGAGGATGGTACACTGTTCCAAACGCATGTTTCAGTCCTAAAGCTGCTTCAACTTCTTGCAGGTCTTTGTTCTTGAACTGTGTGCCATTATCTGACCTGACTCTCTTTGGAAACTCGTGCATTGGAATGTATTGGATTATCAAGAATTTGATCACTGTTTTTGCGTCTTCCTTTTTCACAGGTATCGCTTCTGGCCAACCAGTGTATGCATCCACTGTTACCAAAAGGTACCAGTATCCGTTTACTCTCTCTCTATCATGTCAGTGTAGTCAATCACTATTTTCTGAACTGGCATTCTTGAGAGGGAATTTTCCCTCGTGTGGTTTCATTGTTGCTTTTACATTGTGTATTCTGTACACGTTTTACATCCTCTGATGTAATTTTCAATCATTGCCGGCAAGAACGGATACCACCAATGTGTCAGATACCTCTGCATCTGTGTTTTTCCACAGTGTGTCAAACCTGAGGGTAGCACTGGTCTACCGTCCGGTGACCTCCAAATCCCTTCTCTCTCTCTCTCTCTATCTCTCTCTCCCTACTGTCAGTTCATGAGATGCTTTCTGCTGCTCTTTTATTAACACGTTTGCATCGCAGGCGGGCAGCAGGTCATACACTGTTCTCTTTGTTGGCATCATTATGTACTGTGCTGCATATCCTGCTGCTTTTTTCTTTGCTGTACAAGTCTGCTTCCTGATTGCTCTTAGCTACTGTTGTATCAGTTCAGTCATGTCCTCTACACTTGACCACTGCCACTTCTGCAGGTTTCATTAGGGCCTCCACTAATCTTTTCACATCTTTTTCATGTTTGATTGGTATTTTTGCTGCTGTCAAGAATCCTGCTCTGATCCATTGACTGAGTTCTACCTGTATAGCTCCTAGCACACATGCAGAGTCGGTGTAGATGTTCACTCTCTTTCCCTCTAACGCAGCAATTATTGCCTGTAGTTCAGCCAACTGGGCTGATTCTTTGCCTGTCACTTTTCCTGTCAATACTTCCTCAAATCTCTCACTTGTCTGTCGCACTACTGCATAGGCTGCTTTAAGTCCTTCAGTTGGATGCCTGTAACAGCAACCATCTCTAAACCGCACTTCTTCTGGGTCTACAAGTGGTTTTGCCTGTAAGTCTGCCCTAACTTTGACATCTTTCTGTACCCTTTCCTCACACATGTATGGTTCTCCTTCTCCCATGTTGTCAGCCATGTTGATTCCTTCGTGTGTGAAGTTATATGTGGTGCATTCAGGATTTTCTCTAACCTGGTTTGCCACAGTGACGTCATTGTGAAGGCTGTTGAGTTCCCATAGGCCACTATACAGTGTGTCGTCAGTACCGTTAGTGAATGGCCCTTTTTGGAGAATTTTTGCTACCCCTGCTGCATGTCTTGTACATGGCGGGTGTCTGACCTCTATTGGGTCAAGGGTAACACTTGCATACATCAGCACCTGCCTGCCTGCCTCCCGCTTTTTTCTGAAAAAGAACACCATTTATTGTGTGTGATTTTTCAGAAACATTGAGGAAAAATGGCTCTTTGTAATCCGGGACCGCTAAATCAGCAGCACACGTTAGGGCCTGTTTGAGAGATATGAAACTTTCGTCTGCCTCCGTGGTCCATTGCAAATGGGCCGACAAATTTCTCATGCCTTGCTCATTTACCATGCCCCTCAGAGGGAAAGTGAGCTCCCCATATGATGCAACGAATTGTCTGCTGTATCCTGCCAACCCAAGAAATGAGAGCATGTCTTTTACAGTCACTGGTTTGGTATGATGTAGAATGGAGGATCTATGGGACGGAGACACACCTGTTCCTTTAGCGGAAATAACTACCCAGAAAAGACACCATTTGTCTGCAGCATTGCAATTTAGCCTGTGAGACTTTGAAACCAACATTACACAGATGAATCAGCAACGACTTTGTGGCTGCCAGACAAAAAACATGGTCGGGTGCTGCCAGAAGAATGTCATCCACATACTGGATCAATACCACCCCCTTTGGGAGCGTCAGGTCCTTCAGCTGCTGTTTCAGTACCTGATTAAACACCTCCGGTGACAAAATTAACCCTTGAGGGACCCTTGTATAACGTAGTTGTTGGCCTTTGTAATTGAACGAGAAAATGTCCCTCAAATGATCAGCTAGGGGCAAACAGAAGAACGCGTTGGCCAGATCAATGCACGAGAACCACTTATGGTCAGGGGTCAGCACAGACATCGCAGTTTATGGGTTTGGAACTGGAACTGTTGGAGTAGAGACAACACTATTGATCCATCTAAGATCATGCGCCATCCTATATTTACCTATATTCTGCTTCTCTATAGGTAAGATAGGAGTGTTCCAGGCTGACCGGGAGGGTTCTAGCACCCCTGCTGCTAACAATCCTTCAATTGTGTCGGCAATGCCGGCTTCAGCCTCTGGTTTGTGTGAGTATTGTCTCTGCCAAATTAGAGTGTGGTCTATTAAATCGAATGTGATTGTGACGTGTTTGCAGTAACCAACGTCCGTTGGACCTGTTGACCACAAGGTATCTGGTAGAGTGTCAAGCATCGCTGCAGCCTGTGGATGGTCTGTTTTTTCCCCTGCCGTGAAACCTTTCAATCTGCCTGTGTTCCAGCAGTACCTTGTCAATTGTCCTGTACATAATTCTGTAGGCTTCCTCTAATGCCCGGGTTACCACATTCAAAACAGGTATTGGGTGGCTGACCTCTGAGTCCTCCGTGGCCCCTTCCTCTACCACGCATTCCTCCTGCTACGCCTATAGGCCTGCCCCCATGGTGGGGGTGGTGTGGCATCCAATCAGGTGTTGGGTCTAGACTCAGAGGTTGTTTTGTGGTGATGGCGGCTGAACCATCTGATGAGTCGTCTTTCGGGAGGCCTTCTTTGTATCATTAGCCTTCCTTCTAGCGTCATCGAGCTGTAACTTCAGCAACTGCACTTGAGCTGACTCGTTGCTCTGTTTATCTCCATCCTGTTTTGTCCTGTGGCACTTCATGTGATGCGTCAAGTGTTTTTCCCACTGTTCTGTAGAACAACCTGGGATGTCGGGATTACTCTCCATTGCCTCTTACTTCCTTAGGCATCCCTGCCATAACTGCATTTCTAAATAACGTGGTCTGTAGCTGACCCGACCCTGGATGGCTCCCTGCAGTATCTGTCTATGTGCCCTTACATCTGGCCAAAAAGGCAGGCATATCCTCACCCTCCTTCATTGTGAAGGTGAGTGAGTGCATCTCTCCCGGTGGAATCAGAAATCTATCCCTTATTGCCCTTCCCACACAGGTGGCATGCTGCGTGAATGGGTCTAAATCAGGTAGAGAGATGGTCCCCGCAGAGGCTTCAATCTGCTATATTTCCCACATACTCAAGTCACCCATAGCTAACGTGTGGCCTCGTGTGTATTTGCAAAATTTAGTCATCCAGGGCCCACCTCCCTCAGTGGGTGGAGCATCTTATCCAGGATACAATTCATGTCAGTAAATGTGAAGGTCTGATAAACATCCCCCATATAGGAGCCTCTGTAAATTAATGGCATTTGGTGGTGCTGATACTTTGTGGGTTGTCATAATGTGTCTCTTTGACACAGGTTATATCTTGTTTCAGGTAGGGGCTTCAATGGAGGGCCGTGTTCCGTATGCATGGTGTGTGGGTCATCTTCTGTCAGGGATTCTTCGTCCTCTATTTCCGTACTATTTTGAGACACCTCCCCATCCAATTTCTCTCTGTCTCTTTCTTCCCTCAAATCTCTCCTTCTTCTGTCTGAGAACCCGTCATCTAGTAACTGACCTGAGTCATGTAATCTTCCCCTCTTTTCACTCTCAGCACTATACAGTGTCAAGTGAACATCTGGCTCTTGCACTGATGAATATCTCCCCTTCCATTTTATGTGTGGTTTTTTTTCTTAATCCTCCCGTCCAGTAGTCAGTTGGTTTGGATGTAATATAACCAAGCAACCAACCCAATCAGAGAAAATCCGGTGGCCAGTCACTTTGTATGGAGTACACCCGAACAACTGACCCTTTTCAGTGAGAATTATCAGCAGTTTCGTTGTCACCGTTTGGTTTCCACTGCTGACTCTCTCTCACTGAGACACCACCGTCTTTGTCTTCGAGACACTACTGGCTTTTCTGCCAACCTCCGTACGTTCCCCAATATAATTTAAAAACTTACAACACATCAATCATAAACCAAAATTTGTGAGCATTGCTTTTGAGATCCTGTTCAATGGACTTTCAACCTCCTCACACTTACATACCTTGTTGCTTTTATGAGGACTCTAACCCCACGGGACTTTAAACCTGTACATATTAAATCAATACTTTATCCACTTACTATTACTAGGACACTTGCGGTATAATGACCACAATCAATTTGGTATCTCCAATTGCAGAACTTCGATATAAACCGATGTCTGCTCACCTTGTTGTTGGAGCCGCTTGTTGTTGTCATCAGACGTCAGTTGTCCATTGTTTCTATTTTTCTCTCTCTTCTCCGTCACTTCTCCGTCACTTCTCCGTCGGGGTCACCAAAATGTTGGACTTTGGCTCAATCTACCAGCTTACTTTCCTCTGTGTGAGCAGAGTCCAGCGTGTTCTTTCAATGAAGCAATAGGAGAAGATATTCAGTCTCAAACTCTTAGTTTATTTTAGCAGTAAGTGGATAAAGTATACAGAGCTCTGGGTCTAGGTCTTCCCGTCCCTGACAAACAGCAAAGTGTATCAGTTCACGAAGTCTGACCTATTCCTGTACCTGAACCAGTCTTTTTATACAGTACAGAATATCATGCAATCACTGAGGTGGGATTGTCTTCTGATTGGCATTTGATCTGACTCCATTCTCCGCCTTCTCGCATTCCTGGATGTCTGACCCCACGTGACCTCCTTCTGCCCGCGAAACAGTCTCCACGTGACCACCTCTTGCGTGCGAAGCAGTCTCCACACATCCCGTATCTGTACGCACAGGGCGGTAACACCCTTGCTGTTTATCTCATTCCCCCGTCCGCAACAGTGGCCGCTCCCACCAAGCCATATACCTACACAAGAATTATTTAGTTTAAACTTATCAGTAATTATTGCTGTTTCTTTAGCATTCCTTCTTGTATACTTTGCCCAATATTTTAGTTACTGTCAGGAAGCCTATGACCCATTCTCACTATTGGCTTCTTTGTCCTACTATTCCTCACCTCCACCCAAATTGATTCTACATCCTGGTCTCCTGAACCAAGTAATACTGCAAAAATGGCTTTTAATTAAAAGTATTATCCTTCCACATTTACCAGTTTTCTTGAATGTTATATACCCTTCAATACTCAAGGACCAATCTTGAACCATGTTTCAGCAATGGCTAACAGATTGTATTTTTTTCCTCAAAGTGCACTATCAATTCATTTACTTTGCTATCTCTGCAGAAACAGAGTTTTTAGGTTTGTATTTTTGTTAATGTTGCAACACCTTGTTCTGACTGTCAACATCCCCATACATTTTTCTCTTTTTTTTCTGTCATTCTCTGACCCTCTCTTCCCAAGGTATTATTTTACTCTGATACCTTATTTGTACACTTCGATATACCAGATCTTTGCATATTTGATCCCTTGCCTCTACTCTTGGTTATGCAGTTGGCATGTATAACCGGCCCCAACATAGTTTATACCCAAACTATCTTATAGCTCTTTGCTTAATTTCTTTGCACTCAGTCACTTTGTGTTTACCTAGAGGCCTCTGTGGCTTGCATTGCTTTTTAGTGCATAGGCTCTTCCATGCTGTGAGCTGTCAGCTGTTACTGGCTGACAGCCTCTGTTGGGGAATTGTTTTCATTAAGGATAGGTAGATTATTCTGCATTTCAAAGGGAGCCTGCAAGTCACTTACAAGGACACAAAGTTGAAACCATTCCATTTCCAATCAGAAGTCAACTGTGCAATAATGATATAAAATTGCAGCCATTGCATGCAATCTGGGCAGGGTAAGTTATTGTTTGTCTTTTCAGAGATGGTGTATAATCCTTTTGAATTTTAGGATGTGCTATGGGCTAATTGCATTAATCAGGGATCCACTAATTAATATGCCACCCATTTGGCAACAAATGGCACTTTAATGACAGATCATTAATTTTCCAAAATTGTATATTACAAATGATGGCCTCAAGTGATAAAGACCATTATCATTTTTACATTAATTGCTTTCTCTTCACACCAGCTAAGTTAATTTAATCAGACTCTACCTAAAAAGCATGACCTGACCTTCACATTTCTGAATCAATATTTTATAGCTAACACTGGAAGACATTGCTTTGAAGCATCTCTAGTTGCAAACCGAATTGTAAATATGTAAGAACATGGTCTTTGATGCTCAGGGTTAACATTTTTTTTGCTGGGATGGGCTGCTTTCATGGGAAAGCATCTGTCAGAATTCCATTCCCCAGTATAGCATAAACATAAAGGATGACTCGGTAATGGGAACTGGCCTCCTGTGCATTTCAGTGATGAAGGGAGAAAATATGAGCCTGAAGATTGTGTGGGATTAGCAAATGTCTGTGGGTGAAAAAAAGAACAAGAAAACAAAAAGATATATATCACAAACATTTTCATTCTGCAGTGTGGGTAATGTTATGTAACTCGGAGCACTTTAGCAAGGTATGACAGCAAAACTGCAGTCCATTTGCAGGAAATTCCAAGATTTTATCTCAGTGGCACTGAAGGACAGAGAGATATTTCCAAGGCTTGGAGGGAGCTTGCTGGTAACTACTGCATTTGTCCATTTAGATGCCAATGGTCATGGGTTTGGAGCTTTGGTGAATTTCTATAGTGCTGTGGACAGTACACACTGCAACCACTGAGCATTAGTGATGGAGGGACTGAGTGTTTATGGATGTGGTGCCAATCAAGTGAGTTTTTGTCTTGGATAGTGTCAAGCTTCTTTAGTGCTGTTGGAGTTGCGTTTATCCAGGAGTGTTCCAATCCACCTCTTACTTGTACCTTTGTAGGCAGGCTCTGAGAGGTCAGGAAGTGAATTATTCGCTGCAAAATTCCTAACCCCTCATTTGCTCTTCTAGCCATATTTATTTGTTAAATGGTATTTATACAACCAAGTATGCATGTAGCTAGTCCAGCTTAGTTTCTGGTTAATGGTAACTTCCCTAGGGTGTCGATTATTGCGAGTTTCAATTATGGTGATGTCATTGAATGTCAAGGACCAATAGTTAGATTCTCTCATTGGAAATGGTTATTGCCTGGCAATTGCCTAGCATGAATAGTTTTTGCCACTTGTTAGCTCAAACCTGCATGTTGGACATGGAGTGCTTCAGTATCTGAATGGTCATGAATGATGCTGAACATTGTGCAATCATCAGTGAACATTCCCATCTCTGATGGATTGTTCATGTTTAAAGCAGTTGAAGATGGTTGTGCCAAGGACACTACCCTGAGAAATTCTAGCAGAAATTTCCTGGAGCTGAGGCCAGGAACTGATCTCCAACAACCACAATTATCTTGTTTTGTGCCAAATATGACTCCAACCAGTGGAGAATTTTCCCTGATTTCCATTGACTCCAGCTTTGCTAGAGCTTCGATCAGATGTCAATGACATCTTCACGATCAGACGTCAAGGACATCACCTCTCACCTCACCTGTGGAATTCATCTCTTTTTTTTTGTCCACATTTGAACTAAGGCTGAAATGAGTTCAGGAGCTTTAGTGGCCCTGGAGTAACCCAAACTGAGTGTGCAGTTTATCACGAAATAAATACTGCATAATAACACTATTGATGACACCTTCCATTACTTTACTGATGATCAAGAGTAAACTGATGGGGCAGTTATTGGTCAGGTTGAATTTGTCCTGATTTTTTATATGTAGGGCAAACGTGGGCAATTTTCCACATTGTCAGGTCAATGCCAATGTTGAAACCGTACTGGAACAGCTAGCTTGGGGGTGGAGTAAATTTTGGAGCATAAGTCTTCCAAATGTTGAAAGGGCCCACAGCCTTTACATTATTCAGTACCTCCAGCCATTTCTTGACATCATGGTGAGTGAATTAAATTGGCTGAAGACTGGCATGTGTGATGCTGAGGATACCTGAAGAAGGCCAAGTTGGATCACCCACTGGACACTTCTAGCTGAAGATTATTATGAATGTTTCAGCCTTTGTTTTCAGCAGTGATGTGCTGAGTTGCCTCATTATTTAGAAAGAATGATGTTTGTAGAGCCTCCTCCTCCGATGAGTACTTTAAATGTCCACAATTAGGTATGGCAACACTGCAGAGCTTAGATCTGATCTGTTGATTGTGAAATCGTTCAGCTTATCCATACCTTTGATTTGGTTTATTTATTGTGTTTTGTTACAAAATACAGTGAAATGTTGTATAGCGTTGCCACTCCCCGGCACCATCTTAAAACACAGAAAAAAAAAACTATAACAGAATATAAAGACCATGTTCAACTTTACGGACCTTCTTATTAAGTGCTTCATCATGGACCATGGATCCAGTTCCAGTGAAAAGGAAATTTCGATGACCCAGGAGTTCCCAACTGCTGCAGCCTTCACTTGCGAACATAGCCCGGTGAGAGACAGACATATTTCCCCTATTGGAGAGGTCAATTACCAGAGGACAGAGGTTTTAAGCTGATTGGTAGAAGGATTATTGGAGACATGAGGAAAGCTCTTTCATGCAGAGAGTGATGAGTATTTGAATAGTGCTGATCAATATGGTAGTTGCAGTGGAAACACTCATCTAATTTAAGAAGAATTTAGATCTGTATCTGTACCTGCACCACTGAAGCCTGCAATGCTAAGGACCAGTGTTGGAAATTGGGATTTGAATAAGTGGCCAGCTTATTCCACCATTGTAGGCACAATAGGCTGAATGATTTTCTTTTGTGTTGTAATGTTTTCATGGTTCTAAAGACAAGTTTCATGAAATCGTTCCCAAATAGTACGCTTGATCGGACTGCTAGGGAGAGGGGAGGACAGGTCAATCGGAGTGGATGCTCGCAAGGAGATTGTGTTTATATTGTTAAAGTAGTGAGACTCTTATCACCTTCTCAAGGTTCTATGATATAAAGAACCATTGTGAATCCAGAAGTTTGAAGCAGTAATTCAAAAAATGACCTAGAGAATTGATCAAATATAAACAGGACAGAGGCAATGGAATGGAAACAATAAATAATTGTTAGTGAATATTTCCTGAGGAAAGAACTGTCCCCGACCTAGTGTTTAAAGTAGAAACTTCAAGATTGCTGACAGATGCATTAAAGAATGTCAGTAGCCACAAACTTTCAGTGGAAAAAGGCCACAGCCTAAGTTCCTGCTATGGCTATGCTGTACAGCGAGGAGCTGGGAACCATGTAAAGCCATGTATGTACTGGAAAATGTTTGACCTGAAATGTACATTGCGTGAATTAATGACATGCGTTATGCCCTAAAGCAGACCCTGGTCTCATTGCTGGTTGATGCTTATTCCTCAACTGGTTCTTTGGCAGTTGTTGTTCAGCCATAGTTGTCATTGTTTTCTACTCTCAATGGAAAGACACAGACCCCAGGTTTACCTTGTCCACAACAGGAATCAAACCTAATCTTTGTGTTTTGCTGGATGGCATGCTATCCATCTAGCCAACTGAGTTAAATAATCTTTGTTACGCTTGGCATTCCCTTGCCAAACTCCTGCTGCCCTATCAAGTCGGCTATGACAATTGAGGTTGACATACACTACGCAATATACTGAAATAACAGACTTGTTTTACATTTTGGCCTTTTAGACTTCTGTGAAATATGCTATTCTGTGTAATTATTGCTTCCAATGGAAATTGCTGGGTTTGATTATGTGATCTAATCTGTTTTGTAGATTCTCTTGGAATTCTTGAGATTTCAAATTCAAGAATTTGCAGCATGCATTGGTGATCATTTAACAATTTATGATGGTTCCAGTATTCATGCAGACATCCTTGAAGGACCAATTTGTGGAGCAGATAATCCAGCTGCAATATCAACACGAAATGAATTATTTATAACATTCACCTCCACTCGGAAATTACAAGCAACTGGTTTTGCTGCCATATATAAATTCAGTAATATTATTAAAACAATCCTTCTTACTTTCTTAATTATAAATATATTTGTGTATAACTACTTTGTCAAAACTTTTTTATTTCATACTTTTTTAATATCTAGTTACCTGTGGGACAATGGTGAAATCCAAAGGTGGAGAAATTCGGGGAAAATCTCATCCTTCCAAAGATGTGCACTGTTTTTGGGTCCTGCTGGTAAAAAGAAATTATAAGGTTTGAAAGTAGCACTCTCAAAAATTTGATGGCTGTCAGGATTTTGTATAAATGTCTGTGTGTGTGAAACACTGCTGTAAGTTACTGAAGTAAAAGTAATTTGTTAAATTTTATATACAAGGATTAAATGCAGATGAGGACACAAGATCATTATAAAGATGAAGCTATTGAATTAAGGTATCAGTGCAGAGCCGTGCCTTGCAATTATCACTATGGTTGTCTGGAATCAAAGGTTTATGTTGGAAAGTTATATTCAGCAGTTGCAATGGTTTTGATTATCAATACTGAGAGTTTACCTTTCTGGACAGACTCAGTGGGTAGAGCACCTTAGGGGAACAAATGAAGGTTTCTTTCTCTTACTAGTTATGCCAGCACAATACTTGAAATCTGCCTAGCATCTTTTTCAGTAGAACAGATATGATTTATTGGCATCTTCTGAGGCTACCGGTGAGAGAAAGATAGTTTAGCTGTCACATGCTGTTCACAGTTAGTTCACCTGAGAGCTGTGACTTGGAACTATCTGAGGTCCCTGTATACAAAAGTCCATTTCAAATACCAACATTGGAGATGTCAAATTGCACCTCTGTGTTAGGTGTTGGGTTACTGGAATAGTTCCAACCATTGTCTTTTAGCATTTGAAAATGTGTCAGCATTAACTTGAACCAGTTCTTCCAGGTTTGATGAGATAGGGGAAAAAAAAACACACATAACTTAGACAAAGGAATGTAAATACTTAAATTCTATTTGCCACATTTAGTCAGCTGCCTCCATTAATTAGCCTGTTTTAACTTACTTAAAGGTTATTGTCCAAATCTGACTTTAGGACTGAACCCGAAGAGGGTGGGGAGCTTTTGTGGCACAGTAATAGCATCACTATCCCTGCACTAAGAGACCTAGGTTCAAGTCCCACCAGTTCTAGAGGTGTGTAATAACAGTTTGATTAGAAAGATAGGTTAAAATGTAAAACATCAAAATTGGAGTGTCCTTGTGACACAATGCTAATGTCTCTGCCTTTGAGCCAGGAGCCCCACCTTTATGTTCCACCAAATTATCTTATTGTCTTGTGGAATTATTGCCAGATTTTTGGACTACATTGCTGGTATTATTTCTGCCACTATATCTCTAACCTTGTATGCATGTTTCCTCGGAACCTCCTGAGCACATCCCAACCCTTGGCGTTTTCAAAATACCTCTCTTTCTTTGCACTTCCTCCGCTAGGATTTACAGTGTAGTATCTAAAGAACTCAGAGCACTTTCTTTCATAGTCAGCCATTATTATTCCTCCTTTAGCAAAATATTGAAAGTAACTAATGCAACCACAAATAACTTTCCTTTCATAGATTCAGGCTGATTTCAAGTAATGTTAAGCAACCATTGTGCTAAACAGGCTCCTTAATCATCAATGTAATGTGCTTTACTTTTAACTGTTAGAAATAAAAAACGTCAATATGCAATTTCAATGAATAGATTAATGTTTGGATTAAGTTCTTCCATTTCCTGTGCATAATTTCAGTGTTCCTTAACAGCAACAATATGCTGTAAGAAATCATTTAATCTATTATTAGATGACATTTATCAATAATTTAAATTTCTCCAAATATTAACACCTAGATTTATGTTCCATTTGAATTTGTAATGCAATTATGGCTGGAAAGAATAGAATGTATTTAAAACTGACATAACACCATATCATTTTCTTGTTTTTCAATAGTTGACTTTGATTTTTCAAGAACTGAAGCTTAAGCAGAGCTCAAACTGTACAGAAAATAGTGTAATCATTCATGATGCTGCACGATCCCCTTCTGTTAATGCAGAACAGTATTGTAATAAAGTGTCACTACCATTAAACATGTCTTCCACTGGACGTGCAGTTATTATAGAATTTCAACACAAACCATCAGCTCAACATGGATTTAAAATTTCTTATGAAAGAATAGTGAGTAAGTAATCAGAACATTCATATACTCAGAAATTAATACATCCTCATTGTTATTACAAAAATCAATAACTTTAACATTAATTTTTTTTTGTGATTTTTGTTTAATTTATTTTTAGTTACGTTTTACAGATCTGAAGTCCTCTGCTGCCAAGTAGATATTGCCAAATATGCATTTTGATAGTGACAGTGGATCAAATCATCTCTAGAAAAGTCTAGGCTATTCTCCATATTGCCAGTTCAATGCTACCATTGCAACTGTATTGAAATAGTTTGGCTTGGGATGTGGCAAGTTAGAGCACAAGTCTTTCGTACTTTTGGAGGATTCTTATCAGGGTCTTCATCATGCGATGATTAGATATCAAGAGCCTTCTGTCATTCCATATATCTTGTTGAGTGAGATACGGTGGCTGAAGACAATCTGCGATGCTGGAGATCTCAGGAGGAAACTGAGTTTGTTCATTCAGTCTTTTGCTCCTTCTAGTGAAGATTGTTGCAAATGCTTAAACCTCGTAGTTCTCACCATTATGATGGGTTCCACCATCCTTGAGGATGGAGATACTTGTGGAGCATCCTTCTCCAGTTCATTATTTGGCTTTATACCACCATTCACAACTGGATGCAGCAGGATGGCAGAGCTTAGATCTGATCCATTGATTGTGGAATCACTTAGCTTTGTCTCCCACTTAAGAGCTTGTCCGTTGTGGACTGCAGTCCATCAGTTGTGGAGATGAAGTCTAACCTTCATATTGAGGATACCCTCCATTATGCAGCAGTACCTTTCGTGCTAAATGCAACATTTTCTGAACAGACCTAGCTATTGTTCAGGCACTGAGTCATCAGCAACAGAATTGGATTAAGCCACAATTTATGACATCATGCACACAATGTTTCCCATTCTACTATTTTAAAATAACGGGTGAGCAGGTTAGACTGCCATATGGATTTTAAGAACATTAAGAATTATTTGTGGTCACTATTGCTTATATTAGCTTTTAATTCCACATTGATGAATTGAATTTCATCAGCTGCTATGAATGGGATTTTAACCATGTCATCAGCCTGGAATTCTGATTGAGTCTAGTGATATTACCACATGCCACTGCTTTCACTAATGGGATGTAATCCTTACAGGAAACAGTATGTCAGTAAGTGTAGTTGGTGTAATGTAGATGCCTGTGGGTTCATTGTAAACATTAGTAGATAGCCTATCTTTAGGATCAGAGACCGCAGTTGAGGAAAAGGGAAGAGTCTGAGATGAACCAGATGACATGAAAGGGGCAAATTAAAAACCGACTCTGACATTTCCCAGCTCTTAGCAAGAGCCAGTAGTCATTTCAATGCAAAAGGCAGAGAGTGGGGATAAAGGGGTTGTTCTCAGGGTGGAAACTGGTGACTAGTGGTGTTCCACAAGGCTAAGTGTTGGGACCACAGCTATTCGCCTTTATACATTAATGATCTAGATGAAGGAACTGAGGGTGTTCTGGCTAAGTTCGCAGATGACAGTATATTACCTTAGTGGAGGGGGATAGACAGGTTCTTGATTGCCAAGAGGATCAAAGGTTATGGTGAGAAAGTGGAAAATGGTGTTGAAAATCCTATGATTGAATGGCAGAGCAGATTTGATGAACCAAATGCCCTAATTTCTGCTCTAATGTCTTATGGTCTTATAATACAGTAATCAATAAATTAGAAAAAACGATGAGGGAGGAGATCTGAGCCATATTAGAGTAATGAATGTTCCACGTAATTTGGATCCATGTAGGTATTCAAAGCTGCACCTTTTATTTGGAGACGTGAGTGAAGCTGACAAAAGTTGTTCAGAGTGTGAACACATTAAGGCAGGTGGGTGACAATGGTCATAGGTATGGCTTAGTTAGGTCTTGATATGAGAAAGTGAGGAATTCTGAGCTTATCTTTACAAGTATGAGTGTAGCTGGAATGGAAGTCCAGTGAAGATGAGGTGGTTAGGGCCAGGAAATTAGAAAATGTTGAAGGATCTATGGAGAGAAAGAGTTTACATTTCCATCATTCAATCATCATGAAATGTAAGAGCTTTTAAACCAGTGGAAAGGAAGAGGGATACTGCCTAATCTGCTGAGTGTTCCAGGAATTTTGTTTTTAATTTCACATATCCATACTTTGCTCTTGTTGTGTACTGTTCCACTTATATTAATGCAATTGTACTCTTCTAGGTGTGACATGGCCATTTTTAATTATACCATGGAAAAAGAACATCATTCTGTTGTCTATTTCTGCCACAATATTTAAATATTTTATTCTCAAATGCCTTGTTTGTTTTTTTTAAAAAATTGTAGACATTAGAGAAAACAAATCTATTCTGCAATCAAACAATTCTACATGTCTGACATCAAAACAAACTGCTTTTGTTCTCATCTGTTCATGGGCTGTGGGTGTTGCTGGTTAGGCTAGTAATTATTATCCATCTCAAATAGCCCCAATGAGAAAATTATCCCAAATTAGTATTCTGGTGTTAAACAAAGGTAATAACATGTGCACAAGATAGACCATAGGAACAGAAGTTAAGCCCATCGAGTCTACCCTGCTGTTCAGTCATGACTGATATATTTTTCAACCTCATTTTCCCGTTTTCTACCCATAACCTTTTGTCCCTTTTTGGCAATCAAAAGCTTAACTCTCTCTGTCTTAAATATACTCTGATCTGGCCTCCACAGCCCTCTGTGGCAATGAATTCCACAGATTTACCATTCTCTCTGGCAAAAGAAGTTTCTCCTTATCTCCGTTCTAAAAGGTGTTCCTTTTAAGGCTGCACCCTTGGGCATTTGTCTCTCCTGCCAATGGAAACCTCTTTCCAGTATCTATTCTGTCCAGATCATTCAGTATTCTGTAAGTTTCAATTAGATTTCCACCCCCCCCCCAGCCCCTTCATCCTTCTAAACTCCAACGAGTATAGGCCCAGACTCCTCAAACCTTTTTCATATGTTAAAACTTTCATTCCTGGGATCATTCTCGTGAACTTTCTCTGGACCTACTCCTGAACTTTAGGACCTAACATTGCTCACAATACTCTGACTATGGTCTGACCAGAGCCTTTAAATCCTCAGCTTTTATCCCTGCTTTTATATTCTAGTCCTCTTGAGATGAGTGTCCCCTCTTAACTACTGACTCAACCTGCAAGTTTATTTGGAGAGAATCCTGGACTCAGACTCCCAAGTGACCTTGTACTCCAGATTTCTGAATTTTCTCCCCATTTAGAAACTAGTCCATACCTCTATTCTTCCTATCAAAGTGCATTGACCTCACTCTTTTCCACATTGCATTCTATCTGCCACTTCTTAGCCCACTCTCCTAAACTGTCTAAATCTTTCTGCAGTCTCCCTACCTCCTCAATACAACCTGCCCCTCTACTTGTCTTTGTGCCATCTTCAAACTTAGCCTAAATGCCCTCACTGCCTTCAACTAGATCATTAACACATAAAGTGAAAAGTTATGGGCCCAACATTGACCCTTGTAAAACACCATTAGTCACTGGCTTTCAACCTGAGAAGGACCTTATTATCCCCACTCTCTGCCTACTGCCAAACAGCCAATCTTCTGTCCATGCTAGTACCTTGCCTCTAACACCATGGGCCCTTGTCTTACTCAGCAGCCTCCGATGCAGCACCTTATCAAAGGCCTTCAGGAGGTCCAGTTGGATAACATCTACTAGCTCTCCTTGGTCTAAACCCCACATAGCTCCTCAAATTCTTTGAGGAAGTAAACAGATTTGTCAGGCATGACATTCCCTTAATGCAATGCTGACTTTGCCCTATTTTGCCATGCACTTCCAAGTATTCAGAAATCTCATCGTTCACAAATGGCCTTCAAAATCTTACTAGCGACTGAGGTCAGACTAATTGGCCTATAATTTCATGTCTTTTGCCTCACTCCCTTCTTAAACAGGGGGTTATGTTAGCAATTTACCAGTCCTCTGGGACCCTCCATGACTCGATTGGTACCAGAAAGATCCACTATCTCTTCAGTTAGCTCAGATTTGGACTGGGCAGAAAAACTAAAAGATGGGACAGTTGATGAACAGTGGCAGGCATTGAAGAAGCTCTTTAATTCCTCTATCTAAAATACATTCCAGAGAGAAAGACAAATTGTAATGGGGGGGGAGAAAGCATCCATGGCTAAATGAAGTTAAAGATAACATACAGGTAAAAATGAGGGCATACCATATTGCAATGATCAATGACACGCTGGAGGATTGGGAAACTTTTAAAACAAAGTTACTAAAGAATTTTAAAAGCAGCAAAGGTGAATTATGAAACCTATAACATAAATTTCTCTCCATGAATAAAAAGGAAGAGAGTAGCTAAAATGAATGTTGGACATTTAGAGGACTGGGGAGTTAATAATGGGGAACACTGAAATGACAGAGACACCAAATTAATATTTTGCCTCAGTGGAGGGCAATGAAGCCATTCCAATAATACCTGGTAATGCAGAGGTTATAATAAAGGAGTAACTGAAAGAATTACGATCACTAGGGAAAAAGTATTAAGTAAATGATTGGAAGAAAAGGCAAACTTGGAAGCCCAATGGACTACATCCCAGGGTCTTAAAAGTAGAGATAGCAGAGAAAATGGATGCATTCGTTATAATATTCCAACATTTCCTGGATGTGGGAAGGGTTCCAGTGGATTGGAAAAATGCTAACACAACACACTTGCTCGAAAAAGAGAGAGGCAAAAAGTAGAAAACTGTAGACCAGATAGTCTTAACAGCTGTCATTGGGAAATTGTTAAGATCCAATGTTGGGGAAGTAATAATGGGACATTTGGAAAATCAAAATGCAATTTATCAGAATCAGTATAATCTTCTAAAGGATAAATCATGCTTGACTAATTTGCTAGATTTTGAAGCTGTAATAAGCATAATGGATAATGGGGGTCCTGTAGATGTAGTATATTTGGATTCAAGAAAGATTTGATAAGGTGCTGCACAAAAGGTTATTATAAAAGATAAGATCACGTGGGTTAGGGATAATATATTAGCATGGATAGAGAACAGAAAGCAGAAAGTCAAGATAATCGAGTATTTTCCTGGTTGGCATGCTATAGCTTGTGGGGTGCCAAAGGGCCTGGTCTTTAAGCCCCAAATATGAATAACTTGAATGAACAGATAGAAGGTATCATTGATAGATTTGCAGTGACACTAAAATAGGTTGGAAAGTAAGTTGCGATGAAGAACTATGAAATTTACAAATTGATATGGAAAGGCTAGGCAGATGGACCAAGCTTTGGCAGGTGGAGTGTAATGTGGATAAGTATGAGGCTGTCCATTTTGGTTGGAAGAATAGAAAGGAACCATATTGTGTAAATTGAGAGAACTTCAAAACGTTTCAGAGTCAGATCTGGATAGCCTCGTGCATATAGCACAGTAAAATAGTATGCTGTTACAGCAAGTAATAAGGAGAGCAGTTGAACTTTTGACATTTATTGCTAAAGGAATAAGAGTATAGAATTACAGAAATGTTCCTGTATTAGTAATACCACACCTGGAGTATCGTATACAGTTTGGTCCCCTTACTTGAGGAAGGATGTGATTGAATTTGAGGCAGCTCAGAAAAGATTCACTAGATTAATTCCAGAAATGAAATGATTATTTTATGAGATGATATTGAGTAGTTTAGACCAATACTCGCTCAAGTTTCGAAGAATGAGGAACGATTTAATTAAGGTATCTAAGGTGCTAACGGGGATTGACATAGTCAATGTAGATTTGTTGTTTCCCCTTATGGGGCAATATAGAATGAGTGATCATAATTTTAGGCTAAGGAGTGGCAGAGTTAAAACAGAGTTCAGGAAGAGTTGTTTCTTTCAAAGATTTGTAAATCTGTGAAATTTGTTATCCTAGAGTGCGGTGGACACTGGAACACTAAATAAATTTAGGCAGGGGATAGACAGAGTTTTAATTTGTAATGGGTTAAAAAGTTATCGGGAATGGGCAGAAAAGTGCAAAGTCACATTGAGTCCTAGATGATATCAGCCATGATTGTATTAAATAGAAGAGCAGGGTCAAGGGGCTGAATTGCCTGCTTTTTAGGTTCTTATATGTAATAAGAGGCAATTTATTGGTCATTTAAAGACCTAACTGGCATATACTTTTATTGTGAGACATGAACTATTTTCTTAAATATCTGCCATTATTCCTCAATCATCTTTTGTGCTATACACTTTTCCAGTCCACTGCAGCTAGCTCTGCCCTCATTCCTTTGTAAATACCGTTATTTAAGGGGGTGTGGTCATTAACAATTGTTAAGGCAGTAGCAGATAGATTCTTATTCGGCAAGGGAAGGAAAGTTTATTTGGAGTGTGGAATTTGAAACACAAACAGATTAGTTGTGATCATATTAAATGGCACAGCCTGCTCAAGGAGCTGAATAATCTAATTCTGCTCCCATTTCATTTGTTTGTATGAAAACAGATCATTTATTGAGGAAGACGTATCTATTGGAGAGATATATGAAGACTAAAGGGTTAAATGGTCTTTGAAATGAGACAGATTCTCCTCTTCTGTGCAGATGATAAAATAGCACATAACACCAAGAAGTCGGCAAAAACAGGGAGAGAATGTCTTGATGTGAAGCCGCTGACAGAGGGATGGAAAGATTGGCTTTTATAGATGCTAATCTACGTTTCCTTGTTTTCCAGTCCAGTCCTTGTATTCTGGAGGAATGGCTCATGCCACCTTCTGTGATCCTGCAGTCCAGCCCAGATAACAGGGTTTTGGAAAACTGACAGAATATACCATCATACTTGTTCTACATACCATCTACAATCACCTTCGTGGGAACATGCTCACTTTGGCTTAGGCTTATAATCTGATGAGGACAAGGCATGCAGTTTTTAGTGGCTGATGGAGGATGTGGCTGTTGAAGCACCTGATAGCCAGAGGAAGGCTCACTTCATGCCACATGCTATGAACATATAGACATATGAAGTAAGAGTGGAAGAAAGTCACTCAAAACCTTCAAGCCTGCTCTGCGATTCAATGGGTTGATCTCATTACTCTTCTTGTTTACCTTTGATAAACTTATATCCCCTTGCTTATCAAGGATTAATGTACCTCTGCCTGAAAAATGTTCAAAAACTCCGCTTCCATCACTTTTTTTGAGGAAGAGAGTTCCAAAGATTCATGATCTTCTGTGAAAAAAAATCTTTTCTCTGCCTTAGATGGACAATCCTTTATTTATAAACAATGGCCCCTGGTTATAGGTTCTACTATAATAGGAAGTATTCTTTCCACATCCACTCTTCAGAATCCTTCAGGATCTAATAGGTTTCATTTAGGTCACTTCTTACTCTTGTAAACTCCAATACATAAAAACCTGACCATCTAATCTTTCCTTGAGACAACCTCCAGATATTAGTCTTGTAAATCTTCTCTGAGGGAGAATGGCATTTTTGATTAAAGAATACATTTCTGCTGTAACTGGAGAAGATATTCTGGAAGATCGTCTAGTAAAAGTATATGGGTTGAAATTAGAAATAAGAAAGGAAAGATCACTTTGATGGAATTATACTATTGGCCCCCTAACAGCAAGGGGGAAATTATATGTAAGCAGAATAGAGTAGAAATAATGGGGGATTTTAATTTTCCAAACATTGACTGGGGCTACCATAGAGTTAAAGATTTAGATGGTGAAGAATTTGTCAAATGTGTTCAAGAAAATTTTCTTTATCAAATCTCAATGTGCATACTAGAGAAAGAGCAAAACAAGACTTTCTTGGGCAATAAGGCAGGGCAGGTGTCTGAAATAAAAGTGGGGGAATACTTTGAGTCTAGCAATCATAATTCTATTAGTTTCAAAATGATTATGGAAAAGGGTAATAAGCCTTCCACAGAAGTTTTTAATTGAAGTCAGGCAAATTTTAATGGTATGAGTAAAGAACTTGCAAAAGGCGATTGCAGTAGACTGTTCTCAGGTAAAAGGATAAAGTGAGGATTGCAGGTGCTGGAGATCAGAGTCAAAGAGTGTGGTGCTGGAAAAGCACAACAGGTCAGGCAGAATTGAGGAGCAGGAGAGTCGCATTTCGAGCATAAGCTCTTCATCAAGAATGAGATGTCTAACAAGTGGGAGGTGTTAAAGAGTGTGATGACAAGAGTACAGAGGCATTATGTTCCTGTTACAGTGGACAATGGATGAATAAAGATATTGAGGTTCTAGTCAAGAATAAAAGAGAATCTTATTTTAGATATAGACAATTTGGTTCAACTGAATCTTTTACTCAATATAAAGAGCATAGGAGCATCCTTGAGAAAGAAAACAGGAAGGCAAAGAGGGGATATGAGACAGCATTGGCAGATAAGGTTAAGGATAATTGAGAGATTTTTAACAATTCTGTTACTTTAAAAATGGTTATTTTGTCCTTGTTTTTTTTTTAGAGTGTCTGTAAAGGCAGAGATGCCAAAGAGTCCAGTTTAACAGTGGAAAGGGAGCGGCCAGTTCTCCCAGTTCATGTTTTTTCTAGTTTATTTTCAGTGTAGTAGTCACAAGATGTGTGAGTCCAGGGGAGTTTCAACCTTCTGTAAAGAATGCCTTTGACTTCCTTCTGAAATCTCTCCCTGGAAATTGTTCCCTCCTGCCTGTATAAATCTGTATTTGATTTTGCCTTTCTGCCAATGCATGTGTTTCTGGAATGTTACTGTATTGGAACAGTTAATTAGTAATAGTTTCTGTGTCGGGTCAGTTAAGTTTTCCTGTAGTTAAGTTCTTCTAAATTCTGCTTTCTATCGTTTCAATTGTAGTATTTAAATAAATTCTGGTTTGCTTAAAGTCGAGTGGCTTGACCAGCTACATCACACCTGGAACACCCACTGACATCTACCTTTAAAATAAGAAAAAGTTAAAGTCCAGGCTACCTTCTTAAAATATTTTGAGAGGGTCTGGCATGGTCCATAACAGATTCTACAAATATATTAAGAGCAAGGGGGTAACTAGAGAAAGAGTAGCGCCTCTTAAAGATTAAGGAAGTTGTCTTTGTGTTGAACCCCAGGAGCTGGGAGAGATAATAAATGAATATTTTGCTTCAGTCTTTACTGTGGAGAAAGAAGTGGAGCCCAGAGAATGCATGAAAGTAAACTTACAGAAGAGGACGTTCGGGAGGTCTTAGGTGGATAAATCCCCGGGATCTGATCTAATGTATTCTAGAATGTTGTGGGAAGTTCAAGAGGAAAGTGTGAGGCCCCTTGCAGAAATATTTGCATCATCTATAACTACGGGTGAGGCCCGTGATGATTGTAGGGTGGCTCATGTACCTTTGTTTAAGAAATGTTATAAGGAGAAACTGGGGAAACTATAGACCTGTGAATCTGATTTCAGTTGTGGGTAAATTTTTGGAGGTGATCATAAAAGGTAGGATTTATGGATATTTAGAGAGACAAATTTGATTAGGGATAGCTTGCTTTTTTGTGAGGAAAATCATGTCTCCAAACTTGATAGAGTTTTTTGAGGAAGTTACCAAAGAATTGATGATGGCAGAGGAGTAGATGTTGTTTATTTGGATTTTAAAAAGTGTTTGACAAGGTTCCGCATTGTGGACTAATTAATACATTTATGTCACATGGGATTCAGAATGAGCTCATAAATTGGATATATAATTGGCTGGTAGTGGAGGGTTGCTTTTGGACTGGAGGCCTGTCACCAGTGATGTTCCACAAGGATCAATTCTGGTCCTCTTTTGTTTGTATTTATATACATGATTTGGATGAGAATATAGAAGGAATGGTTAGCAAGTCTGCAAATGACACCAAAATTGGTGACACAGTGAAGAAGGTTTTCTATGATTCCAGAAGGATCTTGTTCAAATGGGTCAATAGGCTGAAAATTGGCGGATGGGGTTTGATCTGGATAAATGTGAGGTATTGAACTTTGGTACAAAAAACTAGGCTAGGGCTTATACAATTAGTGGTAGGGCCCTGTATAGTGTTGTAGAACAGAGGAACCTAGGGGTGCAGGTGCCTAATTGTTTGAAGTTTGCAGCACTTGTAGATAAGTTGATTAAAAATACGTTTGACACACTTGCCTTAACTGCTTATTCCTTTGAGTAACTGAGTTGGGAAATTTTCAGTTTTAAGCTGTGCCCTGGTAGTTTTTTAAAAACTCATTCATGAGATATGGACATCACTGGTTGGGCTTGCATTTATCCCAGAGGATTGTAGGGGTTGGGGTGTTTTGTTGAGTTTGAATAGGATATTGGTGAGGCCTCTTCTGGAATACCATGTCCAGTTCTGGTCGCCCAGTTATAGGAAGGATATTATCAAGCTGGAGCAGGTTCAGATGAGATTTACCAGAACATTGCTGGGTATGGAAGGTTTGAGTTTTAAAGAAAGACTGGATAGACTGGGATTTTTCACTGGAGTGTAAGAGGTTGAGAGGCAATCTGATAGAAGTTTATAAAATAATGAGAGGTATAGATACAGTTAATCGTAGTTGTCTTTTCCCTAGGATAGGTTTCAAGACTGGGGACACATGTTAAGGCGAGGAGAGAGTGATTTAAAAAAAAATATGAAAGGCAATTTTTTTACATCGAATGTGGCCTACGTGAGGAATGAGCTTTCTGAAGAAATGGTGGATGAAGGTACAATTACAATGTTTAAAAGATATTTGGATAGGCACATGAATAGGAAAGGTTTGGAAGGATATGGACCAGGAGCAGGCTGGAGGGACTAGTTTAGTTTGTGATTATGTTTGGCATGGACTGGTTGGACTGTAGGGTCTGTTTTAATCCTGTGTGACTCTATGACTCTTAGAGTCACTTTGGTAGAATTTAAGAGGTTCTGCTCTTAGGGAAATGTTTTGGTCAAACACAAACATTCTCAGGGTAGCAGCATTTATAGTTCTTCCACTCCACTTCATAAGGACCCTTACTGTTCCCTACTCAGACTGATGGCATCTATGTCAAAGTTTGACACGCAAAAGCAGGCCTCAGAACACAATCCTGTAATGCCATTTTCAGTTCATCTTTTGAAACTTAGTAGACTTCTGTCAGCTATGCTACATAAGCAAAGATTTCTTGTGTGTGTGTCTGTTTGTGTCATTCAAACATTTCTGTAAATTTCTCTAAGTAGACCACGAAATGCTTGAAAGAAATGATAAATGCAACCTTCCTAGCACTGACTAACCCATCAGAGTATTTGTGTTTTTCTCTTGCTTTTTGACATTTTCAGGATTTCGTTGTTATATGTCTCTGCTAAAGTTTATGACCAAGTTCAAGGTATTTCAGATCTTTGAAATCTGAAAATAGTTTCCAACTTTTTTTTGCAGATGAAAATCCTCCCATGCTTTCTAGATCTTCTCACCAGGAAGGTTACTACAATGGCTTTGCATTGATGTCATTCATCTCACTGATATTTTCAAGAAGAAGATAATATCTACAAAATAATCACAATATGGTTTACTTTGTACTTTGTCATGTCTAGATAATGAAATGTTTGTGCCTGTTTTTCAGTAATGCGGAGTTCAGATTTTCCTTTGTGATTCTGTGCAAGTTTATTCATAGCATTTAAAACAGCCCTGAAAGTGCACTGACAAATTCTAAGGTAGGGATACCTGATATCTTCATCTGAATACCTCTTGCTATTTTAAACTAACAATTTAATTTTTAATGAGTTAACAGCCATGTTCAAATCGTCAAGAGGACATTTCAGATAAATCTGTTAAGTATCCCTACAGTACTTATTTTATGTTATTTCAAATATAGTAGATTCCGTGTAGAACTAGTTGACTACTTGCAGGAGCGATGCAAAAAATACATTAGAGAAATAAAAGAGAACTTTAATCACCTAAATATAGATTTAGGTTCAACGGGTTGTGAAAATTTTAAAATTCTTCACCTTGAACTCAGCTCACTTCAGAACAAATCTCAGTAGATGCAGAACAGGGTAGATTGCAGGATGTAGCTAAGTCATTTAAATATTATAATAGGTTCGCAGACCAATAATGGATCTGTCTTTCAGATTAAACCAGCAGTTTAAGAGAAGTATAGACTGATGAGTGGAAGTGATAATTATATTTTAAATATCATTTTTTGGCCTGGAGGAACAGGATTGTCCTTCAATAGCTCACCAAATAAACCAGCTTCCCTTCCAGCAACATGGTGAACCATGCACTTCCTCAGCTCAGCTCAAGGGCCCCCTGCGTCAACATCAAAACCGTGCCAGGATTATATAAGTTACATTAGTTAATTGAGCTGAAGTCTTTCCCTTGACCTGCAGGACAGAATTAAGAAAATCCAGCCCAAATTTATTTTCTCCTTGATGTCTGGACAGAACCTTTTTTTCATCAGTGAGACAATAACTGCTGACCCTCAATTCTAATGTAACCTATCCATGAGAATGGGATAGGTTTGTGTCAGACGCTAGTTTTACAGCCTAACAGATTTAACATTTCATCAACTTCAATGGAGAGTTATAAACAATAAGTTACAAAATGGGTTTCTGTTCAAAACTATATTAACATATTTGTATGTGAATATTTAATTGAGCCTATGAAAAAATCAGAAAAATACATTTGAAAGAAAATCAAGAGGCTTTGACTCCAAAATTATATGTTCTATAACTATTGGGTCGATTTATATGCACTGTATTTCAAGCACTTACCACTTCTTTATTTCCTGAAATGTACAAACAAGATTAAAATATTGTAATTAGTTATATGTTTCTTTTTCCTTTGAGATCATAATTTTCTTGAATAACTTTGGCTCCAAACTGATCAAATCATAAATCTATAACTTGCAGCAGCCTTGATTGAGGTGTGGACTTGAAAGCATCTCCACTGTTATGACTTACATCATTTATTTGATTCTGTACAGAGAAACAACGTGTTTTTGTAATCTTATTTGCGAATAAATGCCACTATAAACAATGATGATCTCTAGATTGTAGAGTTTTAAAACATACACAAAGACACATGGAACAAGCAAAGCTCTTTTATCCCATTAATCACATTCCCGTCACTAGATATATACAGCTAGTTCCACCAAGGACTCAAACATTCATGGGGTAAGAACTTTATGGGCAAGGCTAGCATTTACTACTCATCCCTGATTGCCATTGAGCAGATGAAGGTGACAGCCAATAAATGTAAGAAGTTAAAACCCAACACATTTATACAACTTCTGAAGGCAGTTAAAAACTGCAGAATCTGAATCTAATATAGAATTCAACTTAAAAATCTGAATTTATCCTCAACCAAAAAAATGAAAATGAAGCCAATTAAAGTTGGATGCCGAATTTATATAATGCTGTAACTGTATTTAAAATAATAATTCATGAGATGTGTGATCAAAGAAACAGCTCCATGCGGTCCAGGACATTCGATCTCGGACCTTCAGATGACCATCCTCCAAGGTGGACTTCAGGACATGCAGCAGCAAAAAGTGGCTAAGCAGAGGCTGATAGCTAAGTTCTGTACACATAGGGAGAACCTCAAATGGAACCTTGGGTTCATGTCACACTACAGATGACCACCATTGCACTATACACACACACAAACACTCCTACACGCACACACTCCACGCGCTTGCGTGCAACACACACATATGCACTCTCTCACAGACTTAGACCCCTTTACACTTGCGTACACACACACGCATATACACTGTCTCTCACAGACACTCACAACCACCCCCCCACCCCAGATACACACATGCACACATACACATATACGTTTGTGGGGTGAATTTGTACTTGCAGAGTTACATTGTACTTTGCTCAAAAACTGCATGAATCCATGTAAGACTCTCAGCTAATTTTTTTAGATTAGAATCAGTCTAAACATTGTGGCACAGGGACTAACACCTTCAACACATTATCTGGGCTGACACCAATTGTTAAAGTTAACCTGAGAATGTAACTTTTAAAAAAACGTTTTGTGATTTATATATGAAAGAACATGGTCATTCTAACAGATGAGAGACTTAACAAACAATCAAGGTATTTTTCAATGTATAATTTCAGTTGCATCACACTGTAAACTTTTGCTATAAATTCCGTGTCTCACAATTGTGTACTCCACAACCACCTGATGAAGGAGCGGTGCTCCGAAAACTAGTGCTTCTAATTAAACCTGTTGGATACTAACCTGGTATTGTGTGATTTTTAATTTTGTACTCCCCAGTCAAACACCGACATCTCCAAATCACAGCTCCATTCTGATCATCTCTCTTTCTGACATCTCTCCTATAAGAATCTGTGTTTGATTTAACCTTTTTTTTTAACCAAGGGGGTGTTTATTTGGAACAGCATCATTAAGTTGCAACAGTATCGATTGGGTTTTCAAATAGTTATGTCACTGTACATTCGGTTTTATTTCATTTGCGTGTAAACAAATTCTGTTTTGTTTAAAACTGAGTGGTTTAGCCAGCTGCATCACTGCTGGAATATCCACTGCACATCTGCTTAAAACAACCAGACAAGTTAGGGTCTGGAATACTTTCTTGAAATGTTTTGAGGGGGTCTGACCTGGTCCATAACACTTACAAGTCAGCCAGAACCAGGATATTTGAAATCATATGTTTTGATAGAAATTTGTCTCAAGCAATTGAGCAAACCAGGTTGTATGAGATTCATCATTTATTGCACTTGCATCTGTTACTCATTTTCATTGCTAGAAGGAAGTGAGCACTGCAGTTGCTGGAGAGTCAGATTGGAGAAGTGTGATGCTGGAAAAGCACAGCAGGTCAAGCAGCATCCAATGAGCAGGAGAATCAATATTACAGACATAAGCTCTTCATCAGGAATGGCTGATGCCCCAGATGTCCACTGTTATGCTCCTTGGATGCTGCCTGACCTGATGTGCATTTCCAGTGCCATACTTTTCAACAATTTCATTGTTGTTAGTTAAACTGAAATTCAAGCAAATCATAAATAATAGGTGATTAATTTAATACCACTTATTTTGCACCATTGCTCAAGATATATTTCTTATCACTATATTTTATGGCATACAAAATAAACAACTGCCCAAATTGGTCTGCTCCTACTGCTCGCAATCCCACCTAGATTTGCATAATCAGCAAACTTGAAGATCTTACATTTGGTTCCCTTATTCAAATTAATGTGTTTTTGCGAATAGCTGAGGTCCAAGCACTGATCCATGATATCCCACTTCTCACTACGTTCCACTTTAAAAATTACTCATTTTACCTCCTGTCTGCTTAGAAGTTCTCAATCTACACTAATATATTACCACTTATCCCGTGTGTTTTAGCTTTCCACACTAACCTGTTAGGTGGGATTTCATCAATAGTTTTCTAAATGCAGCACTTTCATTGGTTCTCCCTCATTCCTTTCTGCTAGTTACTTCTTCAAAAATATTCCAGAGTTATCAAACATGATTTCCCTTTCACAAATCAGTTCTGACTTTGCATAATTTTCAAACGTACTGTTATCACGTCCTTTATAATCAATTCGAGTAATTGCCCTCCTTTTTAAAGTTTAGTCATGGGATATGGGCATTGCTGGCAAAGTCAGCATCATTTGACCACAGGGCAGTTAATAGTCAACCACACTGAGTAATATGTAGGACTTAAAGGCAAAAGAGTAGCTGGGAGAGAATAGGGCCTCTTAAAAATCAACAAGGTCATCTAAATATGGGGCCACAAGAGATCAGTCAGATCCTAAATTAATATTTTCCATGAGTATTTACTGTTGAGAAAGGTATGGATGCTAGGGAACTTGGAGAAATAAATAGCGATGTCTTTAAAATGTCCACATTACAGCAGAAGAGATGCTAGAAGTCTTAAAACACATTAAGGCAGTTAAATCCCCAGGACCTGATTAAGTGTATCCTATGACTTTGTGGGAGGCTAGGGGTGAAGTTGTGGGGCCCCTATCATTGACAGCCATGGGTGAAGTGCCTGAGGACCGGCAGGTGGCTAATGTTGTCCCACTATTTAAGAAAGACTTCAGGGAATTGCCTGGGGACTACACACCAGTGTGCCTAATGTCCATGGAGGGTAAGTTGTTAGTGGGAATTCTGAGAGACAGGATCTACAGCCATATGAAGAAGTAAGAACTCATTTGGGATAGTCAGCACAGCTTTGTGTATGGGAAATCATGTCTCACAAATTTGATTGAGTTTTCTGAAGGGATAGCCAAGAAGGTTGATGAGGGCAGTGTGTTAGACGTTGTCTACATGGACTTTAGTTTGGCCTTTGACAAGGTACCACATGGTAGGTTGTTGAGTAAGGTTAAATCTCATGAGATCCAGGGAGAGCTAACCAATTGGATAGAAACTTGGTTTGATAACAGAATACAAAGGGTGGTGTTGGAGGGTTATTTTTCAGACTGGAGGCCTGTGACCAGTGGTGTGCCGCATAGATCAATGCTCAGTCCACTGTTATTCATCATTTATATAAATGATTTGAATGAGAATTTAGGAGGTATGGTTAGTATGTTTATGGATGACACCAAGATTTGTGGTATAGTGTACAGTGAAGAAGGTTATCTGGAAATGCAGCGAGATCTTGAACAACTGGACCGATGGGTTGAGGAATGGCAGATGGAGTTTAATTTAGACAAGTGCAATGTGTTGCATCTTGTAAGGCAAATCAGAGCAGCACATGCACAGTCAATGATAGGGCCGAGGCAGTGTTTTGGAACAAAGAGATTGAGGGGTAGCGGTTAATAGCTCCTCGAAAGTTGAGTCACAGGTAGAAAGGGTAGTGAAGAAAGATTTAGCATTCTAGCCTTCATTGGTCAGAGCATTGAGTATAGGAGTCAAGATTAGAGTGATGCTGAAAATGCATAGCAGGTCAGGCAGCATCCGAGGAGCAGGAAAATTGACGTTTCGGGCAGGAGCCCTTCATTCCTAATGAAGGACTCCTGCCCGAAATGTCGAGTTTCCTGCTCCTCAATGCTGCCTGACCTGTTGTGCATTTCCAGTACCACTGTAATCTTGACTCTAATCTCCAGCATCTGCAGTCCTCACTTTTGCCACTTGAGAACAGGAGTTGGGATGCCTTGATGCAGCTGTACAAGATGTTGGTGAGGCCATGTTTAGATTACTACATGTTATTCTGGTTGCCCTACTATAGAAAGAATGTTATTAAAACTAGAAAGAGTGCAGAACAGATTTACTAGGATGCTGACTGGAACATTTGAGTGATTAGAAGGGGTTGGATAGGCTGAGACATTTTGCCTGGAATAAGGGTAAGGTCCTGAGGAGTGTTGTGGAACAGTGGGACCTGACAGTACAAGTACATAGTTTGTTGAAAGCAGTATCATAGGTAGACATGGTGCTGAAGAAAGCATTTAGCATGCTGGCCATCATCAGTCGAGGCACTAGATATAGGAATTGAGAGTTGCATGTTATAGTTGCATAAGTCTTTGGTGAGGCCATAGTTAGAATATTGTGAACAGTTTTGGTCACCTTGTTAGGAAAGACTGGAAAAAGTGTAAAGAAGATTTACAAGAATGTTGCCAGGACTAGTAGGCCTAAGTTGGAATGTGAGAGAATGAGGGGTGACCTTATTGAGGTGTTTAAAATCATTAGTTAGTTAGATTACCTACAGTGTGGAAGCAGGCCCTTCGGCCCAATAAGTCCACACCGACCCTCCGAAGAGTAACCCACCCAGTCCCATTTCCCTTTCACTATTGCATCTAACACTATGGACAATTTAACGTGGCCAATTCACCTGACCTTTGGACTGTGGGAGGAAGCCAGAGCACCTGGAGAAAACACACGCAGACACGGGGAGAATATGCAGACTCCACACAGACACTCACCTGAGGCTGGAATCAAACTTAGGATCTTGGTGCTGTGAGGCAGCAGTGCTAATCACTGAGCCACCATGCCGCCAATGAGGGGTATAAATAGGATGAATGCATATAGTCTTTTTCCCAGCGATGGGAAGTTGAAAACTAGAGGGCACAGGTTTAAGGTGAGAGGGGAAAGATTTAAGAAGGACCTGAGGGGCAACTTCTTCATGCAGACACAGTGATGTGTATATGGTTTGGACTGCCAGAGAAAGTGGTTAAGACAGGTACAATAGCAACAATTAAAAAACATTTTGACGAGTACATGGATGGGAAGGCTTTCAAGGGAAATGGATCAAATGTGGGCAATTGGAACTAGCTGAGTGGGCTCATGGTCACTATGGACCAGTTTGGGGCCAAAGGGCCTATTTCCGTACTGTATTACTCTATGACTATATGACTGAGGGGTGACCCTATCGAGGCATATAAAATCCTGAGATGCATATAAAAGTTTGATAGTTAACAGCCTTTCTCCAGGGTAAGGGAATCTAAAACTACAGGGCATAGATTTAAGGAGAGGGGAGAGATACAAAAGGGTTCAGAGAGGCAATTTTTTCATGCAGTGAGCGGTGAGTGTCTGGAACTACCTGAGGTAGTGGTTGAAATTTTGTAATTTAAGAAACATTTAGGCAGGTACATGGTATGGAGGGCCATGGACCAAACACAAGCAAATGTGACTAATTTAATTTATGAAAACTGGGCGTTTGGAAAAGTTCAGCCATCGGGCCTGTTTTCATATTGTAGACATCTATGACCGTCTGCGTGGGTTTCCTCCGGGTGCTCCGGTTTCTTCCCACGATCCAAAGATGTGCAGGTTAGGTGAATTGGCCATGCTAAATTGCCCATAGTGTTCAGAGGTGTGGAGGCTAGGTGCAATCGTCAGGGGTAAATGTAGAGTAATAGCGGAGGGGAATGGGTCTTGTTGGGATCCTCTTTGGAGGGTTGGTATGGACCTGTTGGGCCAAAGGGCCTGATTCCACATGGTAGGGATTCTATGTACCGATGTTCTTCAGCTCTTTTTGTTTTTATCTTTCTTGGCTAACATGCTTTTTAAAACAGCCAGACATAAATTTGGAATGAGCTCCCCTTTTCCAGAGAACCTCACTGTTTACGAATAAATCTCAGTTAGCCATGTAAGGCAGCTCCTCTGATAGCTGCATAGATGTACCCTTATCAAGTCATGTCCTGCTGACCTTGACTCAACGATTTGATTCCTGTATAATTTTCTGAGGACGAGTTTTGAATTGCAAATGCGTCTCAGTTGCAGTTAATGAGGAATTAATTGTTAAATAATCCCCAGTCTTGTCACAGTAGGGAGCGTAAATTGCCAGCTACACCACAGCTCCTGGATCAATCAGAAATAGAGCCCTCCTTTTCTGGGTGTGGTTTCCAGCTCAGCTCATTTCAGTTCAGATTGTGGTCTGCTTGGATCAAATCCACCACCAACAGTGCACGCAGGATTTTATTTCATTAACTTGCACTGCAGCTTTATTCTGAATGTGGAACAGAAATTGTAGCTGGGGTGACAAAGAATGGCCTGTAGCTCGAGTGAATGGGCAGCATTTGGAAACATGAAGGCCCATTGTCAATGAATATCAATTACAAAGGATGTGTGTGGCTGCATTTATTAAGGAGAGCTTTGTAGCGCTTTATACAGAGGATATCCGTAAAGGTCAGGGACAGTGTTTATTTAGTTAGATCTAAGAAACAATTCTGGGCTTATTTCTCAGTCTGCCGCTTGGAAAAAGACAGAGAAAAGTATATTCGCAGACAAGTACAAAAGCTATACTACAGTGATGGTGGAGTTCAGTGATTAGAGTGTAAACCGGGATAGGAGAAAGAGGTTCTGAATTACATTCCAGAGAATTTTCTTGATCAGTATGTTTCCAGTTTGTGAGAAAGGAGGCAGTGCTAGATGTGATTCTGAGGAATGAGGTGGATTAATTGTCAGCAGAAAATATTGAGGCAATAACAATCATAACATTTAGCCGAATTGTAGAAAAACACGCGAAATCTTGACTAAAAATAGAGTAGGCCAATTTCAGAGGGTTAAAACAGACCTGGACTAAATAACATGGAGTTCTGATGACAGGTCACTGAACTCAAGATATTGACTGTTTTTCTCTCCACGGATGATGCCCAACCTGCTGAGTTTCTCCAGTACTTTCTGTTTTTGTTTCTTTCAGATTTCCAGTGTGTACAGTTCTTTGTTTTATGTTATTCTGGGCTAAGTGCATTGGAATCAAAGATTGGCAGACAAAGCTGTAATGGAACAATGGGCAGCATTTAAAGAAGAGATTTCAGATTGCAAATCAGATTACCAGTGTAGAGTCGCAGGTAGATAGGATAGTGAAAAAGGTGGTTGGTATGCTTTCCTTTATTGATCACAGTATTGAGTACAGGAGTTGAGAGGACAGGTTGCAGCTGTACAGGATATTGGTTAGGCCACTTTTGGAATATTGCATGCAATTCTGGTCTCCTTCCTATTGGAAAGATGTTGTGAAACTTGAAAGGATTCAGAAAAGATTTACAAGGATGTTGCCAGAGTTGGAGAATTTGAGCGGTAGGGAGAGGCTGAATAGGCTGGGGCTGTTTTCCCTGGAGCGTCGAAGGCTGGTGGTTGACCTTGATAGAGGTTTATAAAATCATGCGGGGCATGGATAGGATAAATAGACAAAGTCTTTTCCCTGGGGTGGGGGAGTCCAGAACTAGAGGGCATAGGTTTAGGGTGAGAGGGGAAAGATATAAAAGAGACCTAAGGGGCAACATTTTCATGCAGAGGGTGGTACGTGTATGGAATGAGCTGCCAGAGGAAGTAGCTGGCAGAGGCTGGTACAATTACAATAGTTAAAAGGCATCTGGATGGGTGTATGAATAGGGAGGGTTTGGAGGGATATGGGTCAGGTGCTGACAAGTGGGACTAAATTAGGTTGGGATATCTGGTCAGCATGGACGAGTTGGACCAAAGGCTCTGTTTCTGTGTTGTACTACTCTATGACTCTATGAATCTATACTGACCAGGTAAAGGTAGTTGATTTCATTCCCTAAAGTACATTAGTGAACCACATGGCGTTTTCTGACAATCAGGAGAAAGTGAGGACTGCAGATCAGATTAGATTCCCTACAGTATGGAAACAGGCCCTTCAGCCCAAAAAGTCCACACCGACCTTCCAAACAGCAACCAACCCAGACCCATTCCCCCACCTTATATTTACCCCTGACTAATGCACCAAACACTATGGGCAATTTAGCATGGCCAATTCACCTGGCCTGCACAATTCAATCGTGGGAGGAAACCAGAGCACCCAGAGGAAACTCACACAGACAGTCGCTCTGAGTCTGGAATCGAATCCAGGTCCCTGGTGCTGTGAGGCAGCAGTGCTAACCGCTGAACCACTGTGCTGCCCCATTTGAAAGCAGTTGTGACTGTTCTACTTCAAATGGCTAAAGTATTCGAAAGAGAATACGACTGAATTTTGAATTAAATTGGTGGGCAGTGGGGGAGGGATGGGGTGGGGTGGGGGGGGGGGTGGATTAGGCTGCACCAGAGACCCGAAGACAATTCTAGCCTTGGGTGACTGGCTGTGTGGAGCTTACGTATTCTCTTCGAGACTGTATGGTGCACGGGTTTCCTTCCACAATTCAAAGAGGTTAGGTTGATTGGCACATGGTAAACTGTCCACATTGTCCAGGGATGCGCAGATAGGTGAACCAGCTATGGTAAATGCAGGGTTACAGAGATAGGAAGGGGGGGCCTGGGTTTGGATGGGATGTTCTTTGGATGGTCAGTGCAGACTCAATGGGCCAAATGGCCTCTTTCAGCACAGTAGGGATTCTATGATTAGGGTATGCAGCACAGAAATAAGCTATTTGGCTTAACCAGTACATTTGACCTCAAGCTCCTTTAGCTATCTCCAGTTTTTAACTACGACAGCATAAATTATCTGGCAATGAAAGCAGAAACAATTGAAGAGGATCCGTCAACAGTAGACAACATGATATTGATTAAATTAGGCAGGTGTTGGGATTGATGTGTGGTATGTGTGGTTAGCAATGCTAGAGACCATAAAAAGGATGAGGGGTATGTGATCATGTATCAGAGGCATGGAGTATATAATTTGTAAAATTACAGTGAAACGCCATTTGATGCAGCCAGTCTATGCTGGTTGATTTGCATCTCCTCCCATCTTGCATTTAACTGAGCAAGTTATTTGCCTGTATTCCTTCTCCACTTATTGAGTATCCTACCTCTTCTGCAAAGCAACAAGTTGTTTACCTCCAGTTATCAGTTGCAGAGATTTTCACATTCTTCGTAAAGAGCTTGTGTCTTCATTCCCTGTTTGATTTTTCGGTGACTCTTGGAAATTGATGGCCTGTAGTTCTATTGACTTCCAAGAGTTAGAGTAGACACAGTGTGTTTTCTATCTCAGAGTCAAGAGTGTGATGCTGGATAAGCACAGCAGGTCAGGCAGCATCTGATGAGCAGGAAAATTGATGTTTTGAGCAAAAGCCCTTCGTCAAGAATGAGGCATTCCTAATGAAGGGCTTATGCCTGAAATGTTGATTCTGCAGGTCCTCGGATACTGCCTGATCTGCTGTGTTTGTCCAGCATCACATTCTCTGACAATCAACAGTGGTTACATGGTTACAATTACACTGGTGTTTAGTTATGAATTTTTATCAAAGTCAAATTTCACCTCTCCCATGTCCACAAAAGTTTGGCTTTGGATTCTAGCAACAAACGAGATTGAAACATTTAAGATTCTTAGGGGAATGGACAGGGTAGTTCCAAAGAGGTTGTTTCCTCTTGTGAGAGAGTCCAAGACCAAAAACTGTCCACATTGTCCAGGGATGCGCAGATACGTGAACCAGCTATGGTAAATGCAGGGTTACAGAGATAGGAAGGGGGGCCTGGGTTTGGATGGGATGTTCTTTGGATGGTCAGTGCAGACTCAATGGGCCAAATGGCCTCTTTCAGCACAGTAGGGATTCTATGATTAGGGTATGCAGCACAGAAATAAGCTATTTGGTTTAACCAGTTCATTTGACCTCAAGCTCCTTTAGCTAGTTCCAGTTTTTAACTACGACAGCATAAATCATCTGGCAAGAAAAGCAGTAACAATGCGCAGATAGGTGAACCAGCTATGGTAAATGCAGGGTTACAGAGATAGGAAGAGGAAGAGGTCACCCAATTAAGACAGAGATAAGGGAAGATTTCTTCTTTTAGAGGGTAGTGAATCTGTGGAATTGTTTAATATAAAGGGCTGCAGAGGTTGAGTCAATATGGATATTCACGACTGAGATAAACAGATTTTTAATCAGTAAAAGGAATCAAGAGTTATGGAGAAAATGTGGGAAAGTGAAGTTGTAGATTATTAGGTCTGTCATGATCTCATTATTTGGCAGACTTGATGTGCTGAATGTCTGCTTCTAATGCTGCATCTTATGGTGTAACTGTCTGAATATACCTGAAATTTTAACTCCTGAATAAAGGAAGCCTTTCTGGGTTGCCATGTTAGACCTTGTCCAATGTTTTACTAAATTCCAAATGTTGACTACCTGCACTTCACTCTCCTCATCAATTTTTCTTGTTACTTCCTGAGATGTCTCTGCAATGAGGAAGCTGTTCCATGATGTAAGGCTAAGTTAATTGGTACTCTCTTCTCTGCAACTTAGTAGAATGAGAAATAGTTTGATTCAGAAATGCAAGATTCTGAAGTGGTTTGATAAAATAGATATTGAGAGACTGCTTGAGAAAACTCAAACACCGTGGCAGTCTTAGAATAAGGCCCAAACAATTTAGGGATGAGATGAAGATTACTTCCTGCAAAGGGTTGTGAATCCATGGAATGCTCTACCCTAGACATTTGATGACAGTCTATTGTTAATAGTTTTGGTCGCTTAGGGAATCGTGGCATATGGAGAATGACACCAAGAATAGCCCTAGCATCTTTTATAACTGACATTGATGATCCAATTGGATGCCATGACATTGATATGAAAGATCAATTGGCTTAGGACCAATGAATATTCTGGAAGGCTATTCCCTCAGCAAAGACTCGACCTGGTCCAGCAGCGGAGATCCAAACACTTGGACAGAGAGTGAAGATGAGCAATTGCGAGACTAATTAGGGATAGTCAACATGGCTTTGTGCATGGGAAATCATGTCTCTTTAACATGAGTTTTTTTTAAAGAGGTGACATAGAAGATTGATGAAGGCAAGTGGTAGACATTGTCTATATGGGACTTCAGCAAGGCATTCAACAAGGTACTACATGGTACACTGGTTAGCAAGATTAGATCACATCAAATCCAGGGAGAGCTAGCCACCTGGATGCAAAATTGGCTTGAAGTTAGGGAATAGATGATGGTGGTAGAAGGTTCTTTTGTATATTGAAGACCTGTGACCTGCAGTATGCTGCAAGGATTGGAACTGGGTATATTGCTTTTCATTATTTGTATAAATGATTTGGATGTAAATATAGGAGGTATGGTTAGTAAGTTTGCAGATGACACCAAACTTGGTGGTGTATTGAACAGCAAAGAAAGTTAACTCAGAGTATAATGGGAGTTTGATCAGATGGGCCAATGGGCCAAGGAGTGGCAAATAGAGTTTAATTTAGAAAAGAGTGAGGTGTGAACTTTGTTGGTCAAACCAAGGCAGGACTTATACACTTCATAGTAGGGCCCTGGAGAGAGTTGCTGAACAAACAGACCTAAGGATGTTGGTGCGCAGTTCCCTGAAAGTGGAGTTGGAGGTAGACAAGATAGTGAAGAAGGTTTTTGGCACACTTGCTTTCATTGATCAGTGTACTGAGTATAGGAGTTGGGACACCACGTTGCAGCTGTACTGGACATTGGTGAGGCCAGAATACTGATCAATTCTGATCAATTCTATAGGGAAGATGTTGTTAAACTTGAAAGGATTCATAAAAGGTTCAGCATGTTGCTGACATTGGAAGGTTTGATCTGTAGGGAGAGGCTGAATAGGCTGGGGCATTTTTCACTGGAGCGTCACCTTAAGGGGTGACCTTATAGAGGTCTATAAAATCATTAGGGGATTGGATAGGGTGAATAGTCAAGGATTTTTCCCAGGGTTGGTAAGTCCAGAGGAAGTGGTGGAGGTATGACAATTGTGACATTTAAAAGGCGCCTGGATGGGTATAAGAATAGGAAGGGTTTAGAGCGATATGGACCAAATGGGATTGGATGAGTTTAGGATATCTGGTCGGTGCAGATGAGTTGGACCAAAGGTATGCTGTATAACTGTATGATTAATCTGCACTAAGTTCATCAGAGTTAACTACACATCTTGGCCAAGTTTAACTGCACAGATTGTAACTGGTCCTAGTGTGGTAGCCAGTAACAGTTTAGATAAAAATTGCACCCAATACTTAACATTGCAATGTTAATAGTGATTGAAAGTAAGAATGAACAATGTTATTGGGAAACAGCAGGGTTTTACATAATATTCGGCCATATGGCACCTTTGATGTTTTTGGTATACAGCAGTCCCCCTGTACCCATGGGGAATATGTTCCAAGGCCTACCGCAGAAGCCTGAAACCGCGGATAGGAGCAAACCCATTTATTTCAATGGAAAATCCACCTTCCAGGCAGCCACCTGGACCCTGGTTCTGGAAAGTTCCCCATAATACGTTTGGGCTTTGGTAAACCGCAGGTAACTGAAACCACGGAAAAGGATTCCGCAGATATGGGGGTCGCCTTGTATTTTGCGAATAAAATTTCATTGAACTGCAGTGTCGATTCTGACCCATTGTTTGTTTCATAAATATAATATCCGATTAAAACAAGTTTATGTAGAAAGAGGTCTAAGTGTCCAAAGCACAGACAACATTACTTAATGATGGAACAGTCTTGAAGTGACAGGGTTAATTTACTCTAGCTGCTGTTCCTAAACTTTTAACGTCTTTTTTGTTTTAGGACCAAAATCATCAGATTATTGTTCTCTTTGAGATGCTCACTGACTTGCTGTAAAATTCTAAATTTTTTTCAATTCTGTGATTGAACATTGTGGGTTGATCCTATTCAAATCAATGGATCAATGAGGTTAAACTACAAGAACATGACAAGGTCTAACTACTGTATGAGGCAAGCTATTAGCATTGTAGACCACTCAGTATTGCCAAAAATCAGTATTTTCCATTAAAGAATGAGTGTCTCATATTTAAATAATGAACAACCTTTTGAAGCTCCCGTCCAATTTGATGGAATATTTTCACTTGCCTAATGCAGCTCCAACAACACTCAAAAAGTTCAACATTATTCAGAAATTTTTAAAAAGCCTGCTGAATATCATCTATCCACTACCGTAAACATTCATTCTTCCACAAACTGCACAATGGTTGCTGTGTGCACCATCTACAAAATGCAATGCTGCAACTTATCAAGGCTTCCTTGACAGCACTCTACCACCTGGAAAGCAAGTACAGTCAATGCTTGAAGAACATGTGCAATTTCCACACCAACCCCCAAACAGTCCTAATTAATTAATATTGCAATTCCTTTATTGAAGGAACATACTTGAATTCTCTCCCAAGCATTTTGTGTACCAACACCACACAGGCTGCAGCAGTTCAAGAAGGTGAGTCACCACCAGCTATTTAAGAGCCAATAGAAATAAGCAATAAATGCTGGCCTTGCCAGTGACACTCCAAAACACATCATGTGAAAATAAATGTCAGGGTACATTTGCATTACAAATATGTCAAGCAATGACTAAAGTAGATTTAGAGACGTGATTACTCAGCAGCATCAGTCAGACAAATGATGAATGTCAGGCAAGATAGGAAGATAGTTCAGAAGGCACATGTGGTAATTCCTCTCTCAAACAGATACTCAGTTTTGGGTACTGTTGAAAAGGATAGTTTCTCAGAGGAAAATAGAAAAGACAGTCAGATCTTGGGTATTGTCACAGTGACCTTTGAGAGGCAATATATTTCAGGAGAGAAGCAGAGTTCAGACATAATTTATTCAAGCATTCACCAGTACAATGCAGGGAGAGGCCAAAGACCACCTTGAATCTGGCATCAACATGGGGATTAAATTACCCCTTAATCTTTAGATCAAATTGCAAGAAAAGTCAAGGGCATCCTAATTTTAAATACAAGCAAATTGTCTTTTATACATTTTCTTGTATCTTTAATATTTCAGCACATATTCTATGAAGGGCTTATGCCTGAAACGTCAACTCTCCTGCTCCTCAGATGTTGTCTGACCTGCTGTATGTTTTCAGGGCCACACGTTTTGACTCTGATCTTCAGCACCTGCAGTCCTCACTTTCTTCCAGCACATACTCCCTCCACTTGTACACTATTGGTTAATTCATGCTGGGTTGTCCAACTTTGATTGGATATTAGTGCACCACTCTGTATGAGTAATTGCTTGTTGATCTGATTGGGACATTTTAGTATGTGAAAAATTGAACTCTGCAATGGTTACTTAGTAACCATTATCTCTCAACTATGACATCTGTATTCCGTTATTCTTCTAGCTCCTGTCCTTGCTACGAGATAAACCTTTCTTTCTAATTATATGTAAATATACATATATATGTATAAAATATCTTCCTATAACACTTCGGAATCTATATCTATGATTATCTTAAATTGTAATTAAATTTTACTGAAGTATTATAATTGATTGATCAGATAAAATTTACGATAAACAACTAATTGGTATGAAATGTTATCTTTAAGATAGCACAGAGTGTTGCGTATCAATCTCATGGAGAAAATAGACAGTCATTGTTTCACATACTGAGACCACATTAAGTAAGTGTTTCTCACACAATTTCTATTACTGCAAAGCTTGTTGGGGCTTTTGTTGGTCATTTTATGCTGTTCTGCCATGGGCAGCCTTAACAGTCCCGTCTGTTAGCCCATGGCTAGATAATGGTCGTAGGGACACCAGTTAAATTATGACGATATTCATGTTTGTATCCTTCCCAATTCTCTGATGGTCAATATTTTCCATTTTATTCCTCATCAATCCCTTCAGGCTTTTTAAAAAATAACTTATGGTTAATATCCAGTAGCATGAGGATTTCTTGTGCTTCTTTGGTAGGCTTTATTCAGTCTTCTCCTGTAATGGGGTTGGCGAGTTCTAGTCGCTCGTCCCTCAGTTCATCGGTGAATTTAGATACAGTTGTTGAATTGCTCCTCCAGCTGCTGTATAAAAAATAATGATGACAATAAAAACAATCACGATTCCTTGGACCATTGCATTGAACTGGGAAGACCAAAGATTTTCCTAGGAATCCCAGCCATTCTAACTCCAGAGGTTTGAGATTGGGGTTATTTAAGCTTGCTTACTTCATTGTGAATGTGATCAGCCAAATCAGTAATGTCGTCTGAGGTGTATGAGATACACGTGCAGCACTCTTTGCCAATGAGTGCACATGTACCTCCTTTTTCAGCCAGTAGCCAATCAAGTGCCATTCTGGTCTGTAATGCAGTGGTTCATATGACGACCATTTTAGCATTAATCTTATCAAAGGCCTGAGAGGTGTCATTTGAACCTGTTCTAGAATAGTTGCCATATTGATAGATTCCCTGATTAGAGTGGTGCTGGAAAAGCACAGCAGGTCAGGCAGCATCCAAGGAGCAGGAAAACCAATGTTTCTGGCAAAAGCCCTTCATCAGGTATGGTAAGTTTCTCTCATCAGGAAATACCTGATGAAGGATTTTTGCTCGAAATGTTGATTTTCCTGCTCCTCGGATGCTGCCTGATCTTGACTCTGATCTTCAGTATCTGCAGTACTCACTTTCACCTAGATTCCCTGATTAGCTTGGCTACACCATATCAAGCTATCAAGATGGTGAGGAACCTTTCTGTTTCTGACAGCACGTTTGTGCCGTTGCAGTGATCCCTTCAGGTGGGATGACATATGGCATACAAATGGCACCACGTAACTTAGGTAACATGACCCTGTGCAAGTTGGTAGTAGCTGTGCGCATGCTTCACTCACAAAGTAGGTACCATTGTACAGGTTAAAATGAGATACATATTCAGAAAACCAGACGTGAGGTTAGATTAGATTAGATTCCCTACAGTGTGGGAACAGGCCCTTTGGCCCAACAAGTCCACACCGACCCTCCAAAGAGTAACCCACCCAGACCCATTTCCCTCTGACTAATGCACTTAACACTATGGGCAATATAGAATAGCCAATTCATCTGACCTGCACATCTTTGGACAGTGGGAGGAAACTGGAGCACACCCACACAGACACGTAGAGAATGTGCAAACTCCACACAGACAGTTGCCCGAGGCCGGAATTGAACCTGGGCCCCTGGTGTTGTGAGGCAGCAGTGATAAGCACTGAGCCACCGTGCCGCTCATTGAGCCACTTTGCCACCCATTTATTGTTGGTAAAATTAAATTTAGATGTAGGCAAAGTGACATTAAAATATTGAATGCAACATCTCTGACATGCAAGCCAACTTCCCTGGCTCAGATCTAATAAGACAATAGAAGCAATCGGTCTTCCCAGCCTTTATATATTGGTAATGGTAACAAATGGTGGTTTATGGGAGGTATTAAACTGGAGGTGGAACCGGCCTTCAAAAGCAGAAAAGTTGTACCATGCAGGTTCCCACTTATCTTGGGTACCATTAATGTCCGCCAATATAATGCAGTCTCTGCAGAAGATTTGACAGCCATGAGAACAGCCATTAGGGATTCATTCTGGTCAGTAAACCCTTCTGCCAGTTCAGATACATAGAAAGGAATAGGTCTTAGAGGGATACACTTTTTGAATGTATGGGAATGTGCTGGGAATAAACCCAACAATTGCGAATATTAATACATTTGGCACAAATATAAATGTGTTAACATTATGTTCCCATTTTATCATGTGCCAATCTGTTCTCAGTGAGATCAAAATAGAGAGAAGCCCACAGAGGAGTAGCATTTTCACGTTTATGCTACTATCAGTGTCATTCTTAATCACAAATTACCACTGCACAACCGAGTCACAATCTGTTTTTCAAGGTCCTTGGAGTTGTGTTGGCTGTGGTGATGTTCTGAGATGATGTTGCTAGGAGCCATCTGACAGAAACAGCTTCCCATTTAGCTCATCAACTGTCTGTAACACCTCTGCCTACCAGCTTCCGATAGCTGGACTACAATATGTAGGGAGTTTAGTATCACCTTCCCCCGTTGTGTCAGGGGGAAGAATGCTGTTAGTGCCCAGGTAGTAAATTAGATGGCTCGAACACATGACTGTTGTCCTATCATGGACAGGTCCATTTGCCTGAATAGTATCTCACAGATTGGGACTTGTCTCCGCAACACTGTAGTATTACTGTAGATCGATTGCCATTGCTTTCACTGCAAAAAAATGGAAAGGCTTTTTCAGGTCAGGGACACCTAGTGCTGGTGAGGAGGTCAGTGACTGTTTGATTTTGACAAAGGCCATCTCCTACTTGGATCCCTATTCAATTTTCTCTGAGCCAGCTCACCTCCCCCCACCTCACCCCAACTCTTTTCTAAGGTTTGGTAAGGGTCCAGCTAGTTCACTGCAATTTTCAACAAAGTTCCTAGAGTATTAAATAGTCCTAAAACTTGACACACTCCTTTAACAGTAACTAATTTCCTTCATTTAGTCCTGCAGCTTTAATTGTTTTTAACATTTTCAGTACGGTCTTGTAGTGTTTTCCCCACTAGTAGATGCACTCAGGATGTCATCTACATATTATAATATTACACACTCTGTTTTGGGGACTTTTGCTATCAATTCTGTCATTGCCTGATGGAACATAGCAGGACTATTGTGGAACCCTTGTAGTCATCTCGTTCCACGTGTACTGTCTGTCACCTAGTATAAAGATCAATTTATATTGGCATTCAGGATCTATAGGGACAGCTCAAAATCCATTTGCTATGTCCAGGACCATAACGATCTTGATTTCTGACCCTATATTGTTCATTATAGTGTTGGGTTCTGCCAGTATAAGCATCGTCCTATCTACATATTTGCTTAGGCTGGTATCGTCAATTGTCAACCTGTATGATCTGTCGGGTTTTTCTACAGGCCAAATTTGAGAGTTGATATTGAAACAGATTTCTTTTATTATTCCCTGTCTCTTTCACACAATCTCCCTAACGGCCTCCACGACTTCTGTTCTAACGGGTTATTTTTTTTTAGGTGGATCATACATCCCCAGGTGTCTCAATCAGTTTTATATCCATTCGGTTTTGGTGATTGCCCACAATTTAGGTCCCTGATGTGGAGGTGCCGGAGTTGGACTGGGGTGGACAAAGTTAAAAATCCCACAACACCAGGTTATAATCCAACAGGTTTATTTGGAAGTACAAGCTTTTGGAGCACTGCTCCTTCATCAGGAAGCTAACTGACGAAGGAACAGCATTCCGAAAGTTTGTACTTCCAAATAAACCTGTTGGACTATAACCTGGTAACACAATTTAGGACACATTATTGCCAACGTGTGATAGGGGTTCTGGGAATCCTATTCCCATTCTATCGTGGCAGCAGAGATACCCTTAAGGAGAGATGCAATCTTTGACTTTCTAAATCTAAACTGGCAAGTCCATTTAATTTTGGCTTCTCACACATCAATTAGGGTTCCAAATTGTTATAATAAGTCTATCCCCAGTACACAACCTTCAGTATTTTTATACAGATAAATACTGGGCATTAATTACACAATCAGAAATTCTTATTTCAATCAGTTGGCTAAGAGTGGCTGGTTGAGTCCCAACACTCACACTCTGTACTTTCAGTTTTATTTGTTGAAGGTAAATCCAGATCTGTAATAGATATAGAGGCTCTGCTATCGACTAACATACTTCACTGCTAGCTGCCTAACAGGGTATCAATATATGTCTGGGTTATCTGTTTTGCATTTGTCTAAGGGATGCTACTAGTCACTTGTCTCTTATTAGCTTCTGAAATTCTTCTGCAGTAAATTGTATTATATCTGTTCACTACTGTTGCCATTGGCAACCGACTGGAGAATATCTGCATCTGTCTGATATTGCTTTTAATTTTTTCCCATTTCCAGTAAAGCCACCAGACTAAAGCGACTTGAATATCGTCTATATTTTCTTTAGTTAATCTATTTGCATGATTTGCTCAAAAGTTCAGTATTGTTGAGATCCAAATTCCTGAATTTGTGCCTTTTTTTAATCTCCAGTTTTCTATTCACAGATTACTTCATCCAGTAACCGTAAAATTTCGTACATGGATGTAAAATTTCTCTGGCTCTCTCTACCTGTATCCATCTTGAGAATACTTTGTCAATATATTTTCCTTAATTTGCCAATTTTGTGAATGGTTGTACCACAGTGTGGTACTATTTCCATATGCAAATACTCCATTCAGCTGAAGTTTTATGGTCTGACACAATATTGCTCTAATGTTCATCCGGACTTGTTTGCGGGGAGCAATCAGAGAAGTAGCAGTAGCACGAAGTGAGTGTAAAACTCACTGAGCTCAGGAATTATGGCCTAGTCTGTGTGGAGCGGTGGGAGAAGTAGCAGCTGCACAGAGTGAGTATAAGACTCACTGAGCTTGGGGAGTGTGGCCTAGTCTGCGGGGAATGAGTATAAAACCCAGGGCACATTGTAGCTGCTAAAATACTGGAGTGATGTCACAGGGAAGCTGTGACTTGATTGGCTGGTATGAAATCTGCACAAAGTTTGAAAAAGAACAGAGCAGAGAAGTATTAAGAAATTAATTATCTCATAATTTTATATACATTAATATATACATTAATAAAGTAACTAAGTAGAGATGGCTGGGCAGGTGATGTGCTGTTGCTGTATGATGTGGGAGCTGGCTGATCCCAGTGCGAGCTGCAGTGACCACATCGGCAGCAAGTGCTGGTTGCTGGAGGAACTCCAGCTCAAAATTGATGATGTGGAATCTGAGCTTCAAACACTGTGGCACACTGGGAAGAGGAGAAGTACCTGGACGCTTTGTTTCAGGAGGCGGTCATACCTGGTAGATAAAGTACGTGAAATTCCAGAAGTGATCAGGGTCAGCAGGGTGTCACTGCAAGTGACGCAGGGAGATCCTGAGTTCAGGAACAGAGGAGCCTTAGCTCTTGACCTTGTTCAACAAGTATGAGGTACTTGCTCCCAGTGTGGATGAGGAAAAGGGAGGATAATCTAGCTAACCACAGACCATGGTGCAGGACGCCATTCAAGAGGGGGAATCAAAAAGACACGTGGTAGTTGTAGGGGATTCTATAATTAAGGGAATAAATAATATCCTTTTTAAGAAGTCCTGCATGGTGTGTTGCTTGTCTGGTGACAGGATGCCGGATATCTCTGACCGGCTTGAAAGGATATTGGAGTGGGAGGGGAAGGATCCAGTTGTTGTGGTCCATACTGGGACAACCAACATAGGGAAGGCTAGGAAGGAAGACCTGTTTGGGGATTATCAAGCACTAGGAATGAAATTAAGGAACACGTCCTCAAAGGTTATAATCTCCGGATTATTACCTGAGCCACATGCAAATTGGCTTAGGGATAAGAAAATTAGGGAAGTAAACATGTAGGAGTATACTTAAGAGGGGAATCAGGAGGGCAAAAAGGGGACATGAGATAGCTTTGGCAAATAGAATTAAGGAGAATCCAAAGGGTTTTTACAAATACATTAAGGACAAAAGGGTAACTTGGGAGAAAATAGGGCCCCTCAAAGATCAGCAAGGCAGCCTTTGTGTGGAGTCGCAGAAAGTGGGGGAGATACTAAACGTGTATTTTGCATCAGTATTTACTGTGGAGAAGGATATGGAAGATATAAACTGTAGGAAAATAGATGGTGACACCTTGCAAAACGTCCATATTACAGAGGAGGAAGTGTTGGATGTCTTGAAATGCATAAAGGTGGATAAATTCCCAGGATCTGATCAGGTGTACCCTAGAACTCTGTGGGAAGCTAGAAAAGTGATTGCTGGGCCTCTTGCTGAAATATTTGTATCATCGATAGTCACAGGTGAGATGCCAGAAGACTGGAGGTTGTCAAACGTGGTGCCACTGTTTAAGAAGGGTGGTAAGGCCAGCCAGGGAACTATATACCAGTGGACCTGATGTCGGTGGTGGGCAAGTTGTTGGAGGGAATCCTGAGGGATAGGATGTCCATATATTTGGAAAGGCAAGGACTGATGAGGGATAGTAAACCTGGCTTTGTGTGTGGGAAATCATGTCTCCACAAACGATTGAATTTTTTGAGGAACTAACAAACAGGATTGATGAGGGCAGAGCAGTAGATGTAATCTATACAGATTTCAGTAAGACGTTTGACAAGGTTCCCCATGGGAGATTGATTAGCAAGGTTAGATCTCACAGAATACAGAACTGGCTCAAAGGTAGAAGACAGAGGGTGGAGGTGGAGAGTTGTTTTTCAGACTGGAGGCCTGTAACCAGTGGAGTGCCACAAGGATCAGTGCTGGGTCCTCTACTTTTTGTCATTTACATAAATGACTTGAATGCAAGCATAAGAGGTACAGTTAGTAAGTTTGCAGATGATACCAAAATTGGAGGTGTAGTGGACAGCGAAGAGGGTTACCTCAGATTACAACAGGATCTTGACCAGACGGGCCAATGAGCAGAGAGGTGGCTGATAGAATTTAATTCAGATAAATGCGAGGTGCTGCATTTTGGGAAAGCAAATTTTAGCAGGATGTATACACTTATTGGTAAGGTCCAAGGGAGTGTTGCTGAACAAAGAGACCTTGGAGTGCAGGTCCATATCTCCTTGAAAGTGGAGTCGCAGCTAGATAGGATAGTGAAGAAGGCGTTTGGTATGCTTTCTTTTATTGGTCAAAGTATTGAGTACAGGAATTGGGAGATTGGTTAGTCCACTGTTGAAATATTGCGTGCAATTCTGGTCTCCTTCCTATCGGAAAGATGTTGTGAAACTTGAAAGGGTTCAGAAAAGATTTACAAGGATGCTGCCAGGGTTGGAGGATTTGAGCTATAGGGAGAGGCTGAACAGGCTGGGGCTGTTTTCCCTGGAGCGTTTGAGGCTGAGGGGTGACCTTTTAGAGGTTTACAAAATTATGCGGGGCATGGATAGGGTAAATAGACAAGGTCTTTTCCCTGGGGTTGGGGAGTCCAGAACTAGAGGGCATAGGTTTAGGGTGAGAGTGGAAAGATATAAAAGAGACCTAATGGGCAACCTTTTCACGTAGAGGGTGGTACGTGTATGGAATGAGCTGCCAGAGGAAGTGGTGGAGGCTGGTACAATTGCAACATTTAAAAGACATTTGGATGGGTATATGACTAGAAAGGGTTTGGAGGAATATGGGTCAGGTGCTGGCAGGTGGGACGAGATTGGGTTGGGATATCTGGTCGGCATGGACAGGTTGGACCGAAGGATCTGTTTCCATGCTGTACATCTCTCTGAATCGATGACTAAGGGAGTGGTGTGGGAAAGAGGCATTCTATTTCATGGGGCATTGGCATCAGCTTTGGAACAGGAAGAATCTGTACCAATGGGATGGTCTCCACCTGAACCGATCTGGAACCAGTCTTGATTTGGCACTCCAACCCAATCTTCCATAGGGGAACACTACATTTCTGTTCATCTATTCCACAAATCACTAATCTGTCAGGTTATATGTCAGAATGAGCGCAAATATGTTAATCTCTTAATATTAGAGACTGATTAGATCCTGTATCTTTCCCTTCTCCCCCGTTCTTCCTGAGTAAACTTTACCCACAGAGGCGACGTCTTTATAGAGATCAGGAACTAATTCAATATTCAACCTCTGCCTAGTTGTGCACTCTCTTGCAGCTCCTCAACTTTTCTTGGAGTTTCCTTTACTACTTTCACTGATGCCACTGGCTTAGCCTCTTTTATCACACATTTTCCCACAATGCCTATCTTCAACGAAGATGACTTTATATTTCCCACCTTCAGGGAGTGAAAACACTTTTTCCCAGCGCCTTTCTTAAACCATTAGCACTGCAATTTTCTGTGTCCCACTTCATTACTATGAAAACACCTGAAGCCTTGCACCTCCTTTTCACCCTCGTGGGCTTCTTTTTTAACCTGTGGTGGTAAATTCTTACCAGTATGCTCTACTCTTTGTTTTGTAGTGTAGGATCTTCCCTTTTCCTAAATTCTATCCCTCACAGGATGCAATTCTTGCTGGAATCTAAGTTTTGCCTTTTGTACCAAGGCATATTCATCTGCCATCTCTGCTGTTCTTCTTACTTCTTGGACTTTCTGTTCATCCACATGAACTCTTATCATCTCTGGAAGTGAGTTTTTAAACTCCTCCAGCAGAATCATCTCTCTTAAAGCCTCATAGGTCTTGTCTACTTTTAAGGCTTGCACCCAGCTATCAAAATTACTGTGTTTAATTCTTTTGAACTCAATACAAGTCTGACCTGGTTCCCTCTTTATGTTTCTGAACTACTGTCTATATGTTTCTGGTACCAATTCATAAGTGCTCAAAATAGCCAGTCTGACATCTGCATAATGTCTTGACCCCTCATCTTACAGTGGTACAAACACCTCACTAACTCTGTCTACCAGCTTAGTCTGAATTAGTATTATCCATAAGCTCTCTGACCATTCCATCTGCCTAAACAGTTTTTCAAATGAAATAAAGACTTCGACATTTTTCTCATCGAAATGTGGCAATATCTTAACACATTTGTATAGATCACTATCTTCTCTCTTCACTTCCATCCTGTTAACTTGACTTTCCTGATTAATTCATAACTTCTGAAGTTCAAATTCTTTCTCCCTTTCTCTGACTTCTTTCTCGGTCTCTTTGCTCAGCTAAGAACCTTCTCTCTCTTTCTTTTTCCTTTTTTTTTCTTCTCTCTCTCCCTTTCTTTCTCCCCTCTCTCTTTCTTCTCTCATGGCTCTTCTTTTCCTTTCTTTATCTTCTAACTCCATTTGCCTCAATTGCAATTGTGAGTTTTCTAACTCTACTGCACTTGTTTGTTTCTCTGATACACCTAAGTGCTTGAACAACTCCATTACAATTTCAGCTCTTCTTTTGCCCCTGGTTAAACCCAATTTTAATCTATTTGCTAATTCTAAAAGTAGGCCCTTCTTCTGTCTTAATAAACTTTCTTGGAAAATTTGGGAAGCATCTTCAAACCCCAGAACCTCTTTAGCAATCTAAAGAGCCATTTCTCTCACTTTTAATTTAATCAATCACAACTAACTGAAATTAAACAAACTGTCTCACCTACGTTTTATTTAAAGATCTAGGACACTAATTGGCAAGTGCTTAGATCTGATGGGATCTTTTGTACACCAAATCTGTTCAACTCTCAGACTGGATCTGTCTAAACTAGTCCAAATTATGGACCCAAGGCCCCAAACTGTTATGACATGGCAGTGAACCCCTCTCTTAACTAAATTAAATATCCAGAAAAGCTCACCTCACCTTGTAATCTGTTAAAATATGAGTGACAGAGAACTCCCAAATTTCACTATTTAAAGAAAATGATATCAATTTATTCTTTAACTTTAAAAGTGAACATTAAATAACAACTATTCACAACTCTTTCTCTTAACTGCTTATTACCTGCCTCAACTCTATAACATATTCTTCCAATAAAACACTTATTAAAATTACATCAACTTAATTTCAAAATCATACAATGACTGTCGTCTTCAGTTTCTTTCTTCTTCTGGCTAAGATCTCCCTGGGTTATCTTCTTTCTTTTACTGCTAATATGTTTCTCATGAAAAGGTACCTTTGATAGAGAGTGTTTCAATGTCTTGAGTCTCTCTCGATGGCAGTTACACTGTGAGTTTCAAAATGTCTGCCTTTTTTATATCCCCAACATCAGATCATCTCAGTGGTCTAATGTTGGCAAAATAATAAATTCAAACTAGATTGGGCTTTAGTATCCTGAGGCATAATTTAAACTGCTATTTTGACAACAAATTGAATTTGACCAATCAACTCAAGTATCTACTTCACAGCCAAATGTTACATATCAATTTTACAGTGCACTCTGAGACTGCTCTTGTAAGCTCTCAGTGCAGAACAGCATTCACTTTCTCTTAAATGTACAGTACACACCGTCAGCTTCTTAAATAATAGACTGTATCAGTTCAAGAAAGCGGCCCATTACCACCTGAAATAACTTCACATAGGTCGGTATCCAGCCACCTTTTAATTATCAGTACAAAGTCCTTGACACTGGCCCAGCTCCCTCACAGCCATATCTTTGGAGTCTCAGAATGTCTTGACACTCCTGTTTTTATGTAACAGCCCCAAGCATGAACCCATATTCTATGATGTCCACTTGGCTGACCTCATTACAATCACTACATCTCTCCCACTCCCCTCCCTACCCACATCACCACCACTTCAGACCAAGGACATAGGACAGTTCTTTTTTCTCAAGTGCCTCCTTGGACCTGTAACACCAGATCAGGTTCCTCTGAATCTGTGTCAGTTTTGGGCAGCATGTAACACACAGGAGCCCACTTCTTGTGCCCAGAGCATCTTGGTCAATACTCACTCTCTTCTTCCGGCAGCAAATGTGTCAATGTGGCAAATATCGCTGTGTCCATCTCAGATTCAGAGGTCTCTTCAATACTTGACACAGAAGGAAAAGCTGAAAATGTGTTGCTGGAAAAGCGCAGCAGGTCAGGCAGCATCCAAGGAGCAGGAGAATTGACGTTTCGGGCATGAGCCCTTCTTCAGGAATGAGGGAAGTGTGCCAAGCAGGCTAAGATAAAAGGTAGGGAGGAGGGACTTGGGGGACGGGCGTTGGAAATGCGATAGGTGGAAGGGGGTTAAGGTGAGGGTGATAGGCCGGAGTGGGGGTGGGGGCGGAGAGGTCAGGAAGAAGATTGCAGGTTAGGAAGGTGGTGCTGAGTTCAAGGGTTGGGGCTGAGACAAGGTGGGGGGATGTGAAATGAGGAAATTGGAGAAATCTGAGTTCATCCCTTGTGGTTGGAGGGTCCTAGGCAGAAGATGAGGCGCTCTTCCTCCAGCCGTCATGTTGCTATGGTCTGGCGATGGAGGAATCTAAGGACCTGCATGTCCTTGGTGGAGTAGGAGGGGGTTTGAAGTGTTGAGCCACGGGGTGGTTGGTCCGGGTGTCCCAGAGGTGTTGTCTGAAACGTTCTGCCTGTCTCCCCAATATAGAGGAGGCCACATTGGGTGCAGCGGATGCAGTAAATAATGTGTGTTGAGGTGCAGGTGAATTTGTGGCGGATATGGAAGGATCCCTTGGGGCCTTGGAGGGAAGTAAGGGGGGAGGTGTGGGCGCAAGTTTTGCATTTCTTGTGGTTGCAGGGGAAAGTGCCAGGAATGGAGGTTGGGTTGGTGGGGGGGTGTGGACCTGACGAGGGAGTCACGGAGGGAGTGGTCTTTTTGGAACACTGATAGGGGAGGGGAGGGAAATATATTCCTGGTGGTGGGGTCCGTTTGGAGGTGGTGGAAATGGCGACAGATGATACGATGTATATGGAGGTTGGTGGGGTGGTAGGTGAGGACCAGTGGGTTTCTGTCCTGGTGGCAATTGGAGGGGCGGGGCTCAAGGACCGAGGAGCGGGAAGTGGAGGAGATGCAATCTTCTTCCTGACCTCTCCGCCCCCACCCCTATTCCAGCCTATCACCTTCACCTTATTACCCTCACCTTAACCTCCTTCCACCTATTGCATTTCCAACACCCCTCTCCTGAGTCCCTCCTCCCTACCTTTTATCTTAGCCTGCTTGGCACACTTTCCTCATTCCTGAAGACGGGCTCATGCCCATAACGTCGTTTCTCCTGCTCCTTGGATGCTGCCTGACCTGTTGCGCTTTTCCAGCCACACATTTTCAGCTCTGATCTCTAGCATCTGCAGTCCTCACTTTCTCACAGAAGGAAAAGCTACATGTTCCAGCAACCTTTCCAAATATTTTGAGGAGCGGGGCATTGTTTGCAACTTTCATATGGTCCATGTGCTTGTTCAGAACCTTTGCTCTTGCCCAGAATTTATATGTCACTGGTGCTGATCTTTCATTGACCAAGCCTCTTAACGATGCAGGGCTATTTCCATGGTTCCTACAGTAAACTTTGATGCCTGTAGTAAAACGTCTCTCAGTGGAGTCTGGCATCCAGCGCCTGCATCTTTGATGCTCTTTCACCCTTCTCCCCCAGGTGGTGTATAGTCTTCTCCCCATCATAAACGCTGCTGGAGCTATTCCTGTAGTTGCATGAGCGGAGGTCCTATAATCAAATAGAACCAGGGTAGATTGGTGTCTAGCGAAGCTGACAGTCTCCACCCCCACTCCCAGCTCCAGCCTTATACCAGGTCCCAGCTCCCAGCCCTGCGAGTTTTCACCCATCCTGCCAAACCTATCTTTCACTGAGGATAAACGATCAGTCCTCAACAAAGGCCTTAACTTCAACCCCCTCCATTCCCAGATCAATGAATTCAACACACGTTGTGACATCAAACACTTCTCCCACCTCTGAGTTTACTTTTTCCTTCAGGACACCTGCCCACCTTCCGAGGACCCTTTCACCTACCTCCAACACACCCCATCTGTTACCCACCCTCAACCTCTTTATTTCCAACTGCTGCCAGGACATTGACCACCTCATCCTGTCCACCCCGCTCACCGCTCCAATCTTTCACCTTCACAAGGCGCAGTCCTCCACTCTCTCTGCTCCAATCCCACCCCCACCATCAAACCAGTGGACAAGGAGGGTGCAGTGGTAGCACTGACCTCTACACCACTGAAGCCAGGTGCTAACTTGAAGACACCTCTGCCTACTGTCCCCTCAACCACGACCTTACCTCCCATCACCAAACCATCATCCTCCAGACTGTACAAATCTCATCACCTAAGGGGACCTCCTACCCACAGCTTCTAATCTTATAGTTCAGGAATATCGCATTGGTTCTGCATCTTACCTAATATCTACAAGCCTGCCTTTCTCGGCCGACCCATTGTCTCAGCCTGCTCCTGTCCCATTGAATTCATCTCCACCTGCCTCGATACTGTCCTATTCTCCCCCCCCCCCCGGTCCAGGAACTCCCCACATACGTACATACACCACCCACACCCTCCACTTCCTCCAAGACTTCTGTTTCCCTGGCCCCCAATGCCTCATCTTCACCATGGACACCCAATCCCTCTATACCGCCATCCGCCATGACCAGAGCCTTCAAGCCCTCCATTTCTTTCTCTCCCGACGTCCCCACCAGTACCCTTCCACTGACACTCTAATTCGTTTGGCTGAACTGGTCCTCACCCTCAACAATTTTTCCTTCAAATCCTCCCACTTCCTCGAGATGAAAGGGGTAACCATGAGGATTTAAAATTTGAATTTAGGCTGTTGTCAGGAGCAACAAGTATATGTAGGTTTTTATTAACAACAAAGTGGCTTTTCAATTTAAAAAAATACAACAAAATGGCTTCAAGTTATGATTTGACACTGTGCACCTGCATTTCTGATTTGCTGAGTCAGCTGAACTACAAGATAAAGCAGATAATGGAGTCTTCATAAAATAAATCATAAGACATTAACTGACCACTCAAACTAACCTTGAACTGCGAGTGTGAGATGATGATTTAGAAAAGACAAAACCATTTCCCAGGAAATATCATTGGATTAATCTGCTGTCAATCATGTCACCTTATTACATTTTATTGGTCTTTTCTTGTAATTAAGGCTGTACTGCCTCTTAAAAAAAACATATAAAAATTGCTTATTGTTTAATTGTAATTGTGCAATTTCGGCACGGAACACAGAAGTTTTAATCTCTGTGTTGCTGGACAAATATACGTCAAGCTGCCTTATTTCATTAAACTGATAACCTTGCTTTAAACAGTCAGTATTCCTAGCGATTCTTTTGACCAATCACTGAACTGAGAGGTCCCTTCTAATCCAGATCTTCAGCCATGGGCACCCATATGGGCCCTATCTATGCCTGTCACTTTGTCGGCCACGTGGAACAGTCTATCTTCCTCAGTTACACCGGCACCACTCCCCACCTTTTCCTCTGCAACATTGATTATTGCACTGGTGCTGAGACAGAACCTGCATAGTCAGTCAACTTGGAACTGAGTACTTTTGATTGCCTTCACTTTATCTTACAATGGGTGTAACCTGGTCATGTGGACTCTGTAACCCAAGTAGGTCACTTGGATAAGCCTGGAACACATTTTTCTCTTCTAAGGCACATGCCTGCCTGAGAGAAATGTGTAAGTGCTATGTCCAAGTTCTCTAAATGTTTCTTAGTGTCTTCCCTGTTATTAGCATGCCATCTGATAAAATCTTGATAACTTACAACCTGGGGTAGTTCTTGCAAAAGGTTCTCTATTGTCCTTTGAAAAATTGCACATGAAGATGATACTTCAAATGGCAGTCTCATATGTTGGTACAAACCCTTACGAGTAATAATTGTAGCATACTTCTGAGAATCCTCATCTAACCATAATTTCAAGTTCGCGTGACTCATGTCTAGTTTCATGAAGAAGAGGCCCCTTGTCAATTTTGCACATAAATTCTCTATCCAAGAAGATTTGTCCTCTATTTCCCCAGCTACAAAAAACAGTTTTCATTTGTTTAAAATCCCCATGAAGGCAAACTGACCCATCAGGCTTCACAATCTATACAACTGGTACTGCCCATTCCACATTGGATTGGTGATTCTTTTGCTATCCAGCCTTCTGATTTCTGCCTTGACTTTTGTCTGTAAGGCAAATGGGCAGGCCTTGGAGAATTGCATCCTGGTCAACATGCAAGGTAGCCTTGGCTTCTTTGTTAGAATCATAGAATCCCTACAATGTGGACACAGGCCCTTCGGCCCAACAAGCCCACACCAACCCTCCAAAGGGTAACCCAGCCAGACCCATTCCCCTACCCTATTTTTACCCCTGACTAATGCAGCTAACGTACACATCCCTGCATACTATGGGCAATTTAGTATGGCCAATTCACCTAACCTGCAAATCTTTGGATTGAGGAATGAAACTGGAGCATCCAGAAGAAACCCACGCAGACAAGGGGAGAATGTACAAACTCCACACAGACAGATGCTTGAGGCTGGAATCGAATCTCAATGCCTGTTGCTGTGAGGCAGCAGTGCTGACCATTGAGCCACCATCCCGCCCCTGGTAGTGCCCAGACCTTCCTGAAATGTTTCTGGATATTTAGTTGGGCTTCACTGAGGCAGCCATTTTCTAACTGAAAAATGTTGAACCAATCTAAGCGAATCTCTCTCAAGCAATTTCACCTCATCAAGCCGGGACGCGAGCCTTTTACTTCAATCAGTGGTAACTGAACCAGCTGCTTTCTCACAAGGGAACAGAACCAAAGTTGCACTCTTAATCTGTAAAGGTTCCTCATTGCAGGTTCCCAGTATAGCCGATGTCTTGCCCAAACTTAAAGGTTGCAGCCCAGAGCAAATTTAGTTAAAGACAGGTTCTGCAATCACTGAAACAGGTGTGCTGTTGTCAACCTCCGTCAGAACCAGATGACCATTTAAACCAGATGTTTATTTTCATTGATTCTGATATGGATGTTGCTGAGCAATTTAACTATTGCAAGCCAGATGTAGATGGACTTTCCAGGGTGGGCACTCTTCTAGATATTCACTGATGAGTTTTCTTACTCAATTTGGGTCCAGTAGGAAACCTTTGCTGGGTTGAGTCCACATACCGGCAGCAAATATAATGGCTTACCAGCCCATATTCTGGAGAAAATGTTAACTCTTTGGCTGAGACTTGGCTTTGTTTTGGGGTTTTGCTATGGGCTGTCTGTTCAGAATATGTCCTGAGTGAAGTAATGCAATTAGCTTCACTCAAGTATGCTTCCCCAAGATCATTCAGTCTGGCGAGGGTGTCCATTTCCATCAGAATACCCTGCAACTCATATATTCTACGTGCCACCTTTTCCAATGATAAAGCCAGTTCTAGTGTCCTTTTGAGGTCCAATAGGGCCTCAGCTAGTAGGTGCTTTTGTGTGGTTACATAATTAATCCCATATATCACCAATGGTCTCTCAGCATCTCATAAAAGGTTAAACCAAAGTCACATGCCTTTGCCAGTCATCTCAACCTCGTCAAGAATGCTGCTGCAGATTCCCCAGTTCTTGAATTGCTGAGTAAAAATTAAAAGGAGATTTGGGGTCTTAATACTCCTTAACTAAATCCATCAATTCTTGAAAGGTTCTAGATTCTGGTGCCTCAAGGAAAGGTAGGCTCCTAATAACCTAAAGAGCTGCAGGTCCATAAGCTGTCAGGAGAATCACTCGTTGCTTTTCATCTGCTCGGAAAACACAATATATTTTCTCCACATTCTCAAGGATGACTGTTGTGAGCTAATTTTTTCAGGACTATGGTTTACTTTGATCACCACTAAACTAACTTCACTGAGCCAGTATCCCATCACCAAGTTACTCTTTATTTAGGCACAGAAAACCCTTAACACTGGGCCAATTCTTTAAAGTATCAGAATGTCTGACCCTTCTATTTTCTTTTAATTCAAAATTTCAGTAGGAAGACACCAACAGCAGTAAATTAGATACACTGACTGGGTGGTTCCAGGCTGTTCAGAAGTTCCTCTCCTCTTCAGAAAAGTGAAGAGTCTTTCACTCTCACTGGTCCAGCTCCCTCAGAGCCAGTTCTCAGAGTGAACAGAACCTCTGGCACTCACATTTATTTGTTTCTTTTAGAGTCTTTGACACTAATCCATCTCCCTCATAAGACCGTAAGACATAGGAGTGGAAGCAAGGCCATTCAGCCCATTGAGTCAACTCCACCATTTAATCACAGCTGATGGGTGTTTCAATTCCACTTACCCGCACTCTCTCCTTGGCCCTTAATTCCTTGCGGGATCAAGAATTTATCAATCTCTGTCTTGAAGACGCCCAATGTCCCAGCCTCCACTGTGTTCTGTGGCAATGAATTCCACAGGCCCATCACTCTCTGGCTGAAGAAATATCTCTGTTCTGTTCTCATTTATGCCCATGGATCCTAGTGTCCCCACCCAACAGAAACAACTTCCCAGCTCCACCCTTTCTAAGCCATGCATTATCTTGTAAGTTTCTGTAAGTTTGCTCAGAGCCAACTCAGAGTAAACAGAATCCCTGACACTTCTGCTTGTTTTTGAACCTGTGACACTCCCACCTATTGTTTTTCTCCCCACACTACTGCCTGACAGCAATAATGCTTATTTTTCCCCAGCACCCACACCGTCCTTTCTTTTAACCCGCACACTACCGCCTAACTGTGGTAGTGCTTGTATTTTCCCTAGCATCCATGTTGTGTGTGTGTAGACGCGAAACACAGTGAATGACACAAGGTGTATAAATCTTTATTCAATTTCCACCATCAGAAAGAAAGGAAACACACATGTAGCCGGTGACAAATAGTGCCCTTACCCTCCTGTTTGTTTTTGGGAAGACACCAACAGAATCAGTCTCCTCTCCTCTTTAATACAAGGGGGGAAGAAAAGCAGAGTCCTCCACTCACACTGATCCAGCTCCCTCATTTTTTAAAAAAAGTCCTTTACCACTGACCTAGCTCCCTCGAGGGCAGCTCTTAGATCAGAACTTCTGACACTCCTGTTTATCTCTTTTTCCATGTTGTGTGTGTGCAGGTGTGGGACAGTGAAAGACACAAGGTGCACAAATCTTTATTCAATTTCTACCACCAGGAAGAAGGGAAATGCCCAAGTGGCCAGTGACAAGCAGTTCCCTTGTGCGCTTTTTTTTTCTTGACCCTGACCCAGCTCCCTCAGAGCCAGCTCTCAGAGTGAACAGAACCTCTGACACTCCTGTTTATTGTTTTTTTTCTTTTTCTTTTCTCTTTTGTAGTGCTTATATTTTCCCCAGCACCCATGTTGTGCGTGCAGGTGTGGGACACAGTGAAAGACACAAGGTTTACAACTCTTTATTCAATTTCCACCACCAGGAAAAAAGAAAACACCCAAGTGGCCAGTGACAAGCAGTGACCTTACCCTCCTTTTTTTTTCTTTTACTGATCCAGCTCCCTCAGAGGCAGTTCTCAGAGTGAACAGGAGGTCTAGCACTCCTGCTTTTTTTTATTACACCCACACTACCACCTACTGCGGTAGTGCTTATTTTTTTCCCCAGCACCCATGCTGTGTGTGTGCAGGTGTGAGACAGTGAAAGACACAAGGTGCACAAATCTTTATTCAGTTCCACCACCATGAAGAAAGAAAACACCCAAGTGGCCAGTGACAAGCAGTGACCTTACCCTCCTGTTTTTCTCTGTCAAACAAGGCTCCATAATTGGATTAGATTAAGAGCCCAATTAGGGAACTCATATTAATCATAGTCTTAGAGATGTACAGCATGGAAACAGACCATTCGATCCAACTAGTCTATGCTGACCAATATCCCAACCCAATCTAGTTCCATTTGCTAGCACCCAGCCCACATCCCTCTGCACCCTTCCTATTCATATATCCATCCAGACTTTTAAATAGTGTAATTATACTTGCCTCCACTACTTCCTCTGGCAGCTTATTCCATTCGTGCATCACCCTCTGCGAGAAAAAGTTGACCCTTAGGCTCTTTTATATCTTTCCCCTCTCACCCTAGACCTACGCCCTCTAGTTCAGGACTCCCCCAACCTAGGGAAATGACTTTGTCTATTTATCCTATTCATGCCCCTCATGATTTCATAAATCTCTATAAGGTCCACCCCTCAGTCTCTGATGCTCCAGGGAAAACAGTCCTATATTCTGGCTGACCTGGTTAGAAGCACCACGTCATCTTTTCAATGACAATTAGGAACCAAAACAAAATGCTGGCCTAACTATGGTCAAACCATAGACAATTCCAGACATTTACAGTTCTGCTTGTTGAAGCCCCACTACCAACTGTACCTTGGCTCAACGCAGTAGTGTGGAGACCATGTATTGTTCATGCACAGCCTAGTTATAGTGTAAATTACTTAAAATTCATACCTTATTTGTGGCCTTGCGGTTCATTTAATACCCGCTGGTCGGGATATAGAGGTCGCTTCCTGGGCCATTTGTTACTCGTCCCGCAGTTACCCTGGAAGCGATGGAGATGCACTGATTCCACCAACCACTTGAGCCGGAGTCATTTTTCTGCCCCTTCCTTCCCCGGGCAGTAGGGAGCTGCTGGCGCCGGCCGCCAGTTCCGGCCCGATGGAGGTGGCAGCTGCTGAGCCCACGCGCCGGTGGCGGTTTCTTTTTGAAAAAATAAAAAAAGCGGTAAACGGCCGTGAGCGAGACGGCGGGAAACAGCGGGAAGCGCGTGTCTGAGAAAAGGAGGAGGTGGAAGAGGACGAGGAAAGTGAGTCCAGTCTCAGTGAGTGAGAAACCTCGGGTGGGATGGGGACTTTTCTCAGCTCTGGACGGCCAGCGGCAACTTGAGTTTGTTTTTGTGAGCGCTGTGTGGTTTTAAAGTCTACTTGGATTGTTTTCTAGCCTTTTCTCGTGTCAACAGAAACAGCCTTTCGAAAGGGTCACATCTTCGGTTAAAGTGTCTCAGCTTCTCCTCCATCCGTCCTTTTCTTTTCCACTATTGACTAGCCTCTGCGAAAACAAAACAGGAGTTCATTTTTGTTTAAAGTTATCTCACTGTCCCAATTTCTTGTTTAGAAATTGCAATTTGGGCCGCCCTCGGCTAAAAATCTGCTGCCTCCTCCAGACTCTCTTTTTAGACCCTTGAAGATGAATATTCAGACGGGAGAGCTATCACCATGATGTAACCTACTTACATAGCAGCCCCAGCTCCAAGTGGTCCTAGGACTCTGGGTCTGGAGAACCTCCACCCCCCACCCCCACCATGTCTCACAACAGCTAAATTGAGCAGCACTCCAAGCTGCTTAATGTATTGCTTTATTTTGTCCCACCGTTAACCTACAGCTGCGATTTGTGTTGCTGTCTCTGTAATATCTCTGCTGTTTTGCCTTCCAGTCTTTACTGACAATTGAAAGACATACTAACATCCCAGCATCTACAAATCAAAGTCCCAGAGTCTGCACCAATGCTGATTAATTGGAACCGCGTAACGGACTGAAACATCATTCTGCCTTTCGCTGGAATCGTGTTGGATGTACAGCCGTTTGCCTATACCTTTGCCTTTGCCCAAAATCTGTTCATAAGTTAATCATAGTTTTACAGCACTGAAAGAGGCCCTTTGCCAACTATTTCGGTGCCTACCTACTGTAGTTCCAATTTCCAGAACTTGGCATGTAGTCTGTATGAGTTGAAAAATGTGTTGCTGGAAAAGCGCAGCAGGTCAGGCAGCATCCAAGGAGCAGGAGAATCTTCATTCCTGAAAAAGGGCTTATGCCCGAAACGTCGATTCTCCTGCTCCTTGGATGCTGCCTGACCTGCTGCGCTTTTCCAGCAACACATTTTTCAGCTCTGATCTCCAGCATCTGCAGTCCTCACTTTCTCCATGTAGTCTATATGGTCTGTAATGTAAATACTTAAATGTTATGTTTCCAGCCGCCATTATCTTTCAAATGCCTACCATCACGATGGTGAGAAAAGCTTTCCTTGAAACCCCTCTAAACCTCCTGCCATTTACCTTAACTCTCTGGCTCCTGGGTATTGATCATTCTTCTGAGGGGAAAAGTTATTTTTTCCCCTCTCTGTGCCCTAATAATTTTGTACATCTAATTCAGGTTTCCCTCAGTCTTCTGATGAAAACAATCCCAGCCTATCTAGTTTCTCTTCAGAATTGAATCGGTCAGGCTCAGCCAACATCCTGGTGAATATTCTCTGCATGCTGCCTTACACCCAAACCATTGACTTCTCCACCTCCTGATACTGCCCGGCTTGCTGTGTTCTTCCAGCCTCTACATCAGAACTGTGCATACCACTCCAGCTTTGGCCTATCTAATATCCTGTACAGCTCCACCATAACCTCATTGCTCTTGTATTCAGTGTTTTGACTAATTAAAGGCATTAATCCTGTGTACTTTCTTAACCACCTTGTCCATGGTCCTGTTAACTTCAAGTATCAGTAGACATGCACACAAGGTTCCTTTGACTTCCTGGGGTCCTATCAGTCAACACATATTCCCTTGCCTTGTTCATCCTACCAACATGTGTTACATTTTTATGGATTAAATTCTATTTGTCATTACCATTAGACCAGCCTGTTAATATTAGCCTGCAGTCCAAGGGTTTAATTTATCGTACCACCAATTTTCATGTCACCTGCAAACTTACTGATCAAACTTGCAACATTCATATCGATATCATTAATATACACTAAGCAGGTGTTAAATCCAGGTTGAAACTGTCTTGCTGGAAAAGCGCAGCAGGTCAGGCAGCATCCAAGGAACAGGAGAATCGATATTTCGGGCATAAGCCCTTCTTCATTACCTTCTTGACCAGTTTACTATGCAGGACACCTTGTGAAAAGCCTAACCGAAGTCCCTGAAGTAGACTTCATCCACTGCAATTCCTCACTCTCATATCTAGTCACCTCCTGGAGAAACTCAATCAAATCTGTAAGACACAATCTTCCTTGACAAAGCATTGTTGACTGTTTTGGATTAATTTTTCCTTTCTTTCACGTAGGTTCCTTACCCCCAATAAATACTCCCCAAATCTCTGAAACATACAAGATTCAAAGGGGACTTAGCAGGGTAGATATGAAAGATAGTTTCACTTGGGGGAAAGAGTGTAGGACTGGATTTCAGAATAAGGGGTTGCACATTTTAAAACAGAAGTGGGAAAGGATTTCTTCTCTGAGCGTAGTGAATCTGTGGAATTTGTTACCAGAGAGGACTGCAGAGGCTGGGTCAATAAGTATATTCAAGGTTGAGTCATAGTCATAGAGTCATACAGCACAAAAACAGACCCTTCAGTCCAACCAGTCCATGCTGAACATAGCTGAAAATGTGTTGCTGGAAAGGCGCAACAGGTCAGCCAGCATCCAAAGAGCAGGAGAATTGATGTTTCGGGCATGAGCCCTTCTTCAGGCTCATGCCCGAAACATCGATTTTCCTGCTCATTGGATGCTGCCTGACCTGCTGCGTCTTTCCAGCAACACATTTTCAGCTCTGATATCCAGCACCTGCAGTCCTCACTTTCCCATGCTGAACATAGCCCAACTAAACTATTACCACCTGGCCCATATCCCTCCAAACCTTTCCTATTCATGTGTTTATACAAATGTCTTTTAAACATTGTAATTGTATCCACATCCACTACTTCATCAGGAAGTTTATTCCACATGCAACCCATCCTCTATGTTTAAAAACAAAATTGCTTCTTGTGTCTTTTTAAGATCTCTCTCCTCTCACCTTAAAAATGTACCCCCTAGTCTTGAAATGCTCCATACTAGAGAAAAGACAACTTCCTTTAACTCCATCTACACCCCTCGTTATTTTATAAACTTTTATAAGGTCTCTCAGCCTCCTACTCTCCAGTGAAAGATTGAAAGATTTTTTAATCACTAAGGGGAATCAAAAGTTATAGGAATAAGGTGAAAAAGTGGAGTTTAGGGTTATCAGACCAACTGTGATCTTATTGAATGGCACAGCAAACTCGATGATCTGAAAATCTATTTCTGCTCTTCCTAGTTCAGGTCTTAAACATGCTTCTGCAGGTATGCCAATGGTTACTCCATGATTTAATGGTCTTTTGCATCATATTTGGAGACGATTTCTTCTCTTAATTCTTAAACCAGATTTTCACTAGCATTGAATTTGCTGACCGTAACTTCAAAGCAGCTTCATGCTTCATTCATTTTGCTGTGGAAGTAATTGTTATCCATTACCATGCTATGCATGGCCTGCTTTGAATGCAAGTGTCAATGAGAGATTAAAAATTTCAGAAGTTTCTATTCCAAAATGGAAATTTGCCTTTTAAACTTTTTTCTGACCTCCAACCTCCAATACCTTCAGTTCGCATTTTGTGTTAGAGTTTTCATATACGTTATTGAACGCAGAGTTAGTTCTTCTTGTGCTGATCCCACCCATTACCTCCACTGATTGGCTCCTTTAGAGACTGCCAGCATAACATTAATCATTAATTCGATAGCCTTTCAGCTGCGGTGGTCTACTGTACACTTTACTGGTTTTGAACATTGTAGGATAACAACAATCGTTGAACAGTATATACTTGATTTTCCTACTCCCTCCTTTCTTGTTGACCTCATGTGAGGAGAATTCTGATTTTTACAAAATAGTAATAAGATTGGTTGTAGAAGAGGCATGGGACATATCAGGTAATTTCTTCAGATTAGAGTACAAGTTAGACCATTAAAACACCTGTCTCTGCATGGAGAAATTGACTGCATAGTTCAGAGATTCATAATCATAACATTTAAAAAGCAGTATGGATGCAGACCTGCGGCAGTTTTCACATCATGAAAATCAACTTGAAGCTAGCTGAGATGCTCTTGTAAAAGGTTTATGTAAAGCAAAGACCTAACTATACAGCACAGTACAGGCCCTTTGGCCCTCTATGTTTTGCCAGCCTTTTATCCTACTCTTAAGATCATACTAATTTACAATTGCTTCATTGTACTAACTTCTATGTGCCGATCTAAGTCACTTAAATGTCCCTAATGTACAATATCTGACTCTACTACCACTCTGAGTAAAGAACCGACCTCTGACATCTCCCCTATCCTCCAATTACCTTAAACCGCCATGGGAAAAAGTCTCTGGCTGTCCACTCCATTTATGCCTCTTAACATCTTCTACACCTCTATCAAGTCACCTCTCATCCTTCTTCGCTTCAATGAGAAAAACCCTAACTCCCTCAACCTTTCTTCATTAGACATGCCCTCCAGTCCAGGCAGCATCCTGGTAAATCTTCTCTGCACCCTCTCCAAAGCTCCCACATCTTTCCGATAATGAGGCGACCAGAACTGAACACTTTACATCCGGATTCCTGTTGGAATGCAAATATAATTTCAACAGTACCTATTAAAATGAGTAAAATTATTTTGATTAATTGTTCATAAGTTAACAAATCTACTAAACACAAAACACAGACACATTTCCTTCAGCTTTATAGTTTAAATTGTATCACCCAATATGAAAAAGAGAAATGGGTAAATCTACGAGAGCAAATCTACAATTGCCTTATGCAATAACCTCAAATATTACTAATATCTTTCCAAGAAATATTTTGTGGCATTTTTCCTAATCTTTACATAATATCCCAGAGCTATCCAAAAACACAGCTTATCAAAAAGGAAAATTTACATGTGAATTAAGCTACAATTCACTTTAATTTTTTTAAAATCAGAAAAATCTGTATTTTTACATGCTGCAGTGTCACTCTTGTGTGTAGACAATTAACAGTACAGCCAGCATTTACGTTCTGTAGTCAAAAGCGATCTTGGAATGCACAAGTGATTCTTTGCCAGATTTACAAGTGTAGTGAAACACTGTGTGCTTACCTTTCACCTTTCCAAAGGACTGTATTCCACTGTTTGTTAGTGACTCCTGAAGTAATTTTAAAACTCATTTTCCACTGCTTTATCCTCTTGTTCAGAGTAATCTTCACGATTTGACAGATTCCCATCTAACATATGCTGTTCTGTCAGTCAGCATAGTTACCACGTACTTCTGCAAAATTTGGCTTTCCAAGTCCCAATTACCACTGTTGTGTTTAATTTTTCAGCCAAGTTTTTCATTATGTATCATACTTGTAGTTGAAGACTAATAAAAAATACCTTTAACATGCTGTAAAAGGTATGTAAAACATACAATTCTAGGGTGAAAAATTGGGCAGACTGCAATTTGAATACAGTGAACATGAGGACCGCAGATGCTGGAGATCAGAGTCAAGTTTAAAGTGGTGCTGGAAAAGCACAGCAGGTCAGGCAGCATTTGAGGAGTAGGATAATCAATGTTTCGGGCAAAAGCCCTTGTTCAGGAATGAGCCAGGGAGCCTCCGGGGTGAAGAGATAAATGGGAGGGGGGCTGGGGAGAGGGTAGCTAAGAGTGTAATAGGTTGATGGAGGTGGGGATGAAGGTGATAGGTTGGAGATGAGGGGGGAGCGGATAGGTGGGAAGGAAAATTGGCAGGTAGAACAGGTCATGAGGCACGTGCTGAGTTGAAGGTTAGAACTGAGGTAAGGCGGGGGAGGGGAAATGAGGAAACTGGTGAAGTCCACATTGATACCCTGGGGTTGAGGTGTTCTGAGGCAGAAGATGAGGCATTGTTCCTCCAGGTGTCGGTTGGTGAGTGAGTGGTGGTGGAGGAGGCCCTGCATGTCCTCGGAGAGTGGGAGGGGGAGTTGAAATGTTCGGCCACGGGGCAGTGGGGTTGATTGGTGCAGATGTCCCGGAGATGTTCCCTGAAGTCCTCCCCAATGTAAAGGAACCCACATCGGGAGCAACAGACACAATAAATGACATTTGTGGATGTGCAGGTGAAATTTTGGTGGATGTAGAAGGCTCCTTTGGGGCCTTGGATGGAGGTAAGGGGGGAGGTGTGGCCGCGGGCTTTGCAATTCTGGCGGTGGCAGGGGAATGTGCTAGGAAGGGAGGGTGGGTTGTTGGGGGTGTGGAGCTGACCAGGTAGTCACGGAGGGAATGGTCTTTGCAGAAAGTGGATAGGGGTTGGGTCCATTTGTAGGTGGCAGAAATGGCAGATGATGATGTGGTTTATGCGGAGGTTGGTGGGGTGGAAGGTGAGGATGGTGGGGGGGGGGGGTAATGTTGGTTGTTGTTTCAGTCCTTGTTGCAGTTGGAGGGGTCTGAGGGCGAATGTGCTGGACGTGGACGAGATGCGTTGGAGGGCATCTTCAAACACATGGGAAGGGAAAGGTCTTGAAAGAAAGAGGCCATCTGGTGTGTTCTGTGGTGGAACTCGTCCTCCTGGGGAGGAAATACGGTGGAGGCAGAGGAATTAGGAATATGGGATACCATTTTTGCAGGAGGTAGTTGGGAAGAGGTGTAATCCAGGTAGCTGTGGGAGTTGATGGGTTTGTAAAAAAATGTCAATGTTGAGTCGGTTTTCATTGATGGAGGTGGAGAGGCCAAGGAAGGGGAGGGAGGTGTCAGAGATGGTCCAGGTGAATTTAAGGTCGGGTTGAATGTGCTGGTGCAGTTGATGAACTGCTCAGTCTCCTCACGGGAGCATGAGGTGGCGCCAATGCAGTCATCAATGTAGTGGAGGAAGAGGTGGGGAGTGGTGCTGTGTAACTACGGAAGATGGACTGTTCTATGTAGCCAAAGAGACAGGCATAGCTGCGGCCCATGGTTACCCCTTTCATGTGGAAGAAGTGGGAGGATTCGAAGGAGAAATTGTTAAGGGTGAGGACCAATTCAGCCAAACGAATGAAAGTGTCAGTGGAAAGGTATTGTTGGGGATGTTGGGAAGAGGAAGAAATGGGGGGCTTGGAGGCCCTGGTCATCGCGGATGGAGGTGTAGTGGGATTGGATGTCCATGGTGAAGATGAGGCATTGGGGTTTGGGGAAACTGAAGTCTTGGAGGAGATGGAGGGCATGGGTGATGTCCAGAACGTATGTAGGGAGTTAGAATGAGGGGGGGAGTAGGACAGGATGGACAATGGTTCGGCAGGGGTGGTCAGGCTTGTGGATCTTGGGAAGGAGGTAGAATTGTGTGGTATGGAGTTCCGGAACTATGAGGTTGGAATCTGTGGGTGAGAGATCTCCTGAGGTGATGAGGTTGTGTATGGTCTGGGAGATGATGGTTTGGTGATGGGAGGTGAGGTCATGGTCGAGGGGGCTGTAGGAGGATATCTTCAAGTTGGCGCCTGGCTTCAGTGGTGTAGAGATCAGCGTGCCAAATTACCACTGCAACCCCTTTTTCCACTGGTTTGATGATGTGGTTGGGACTGGAGCAGGGGGAGTGGAGGGCTGCGCATTGTGAGGGTGAGAGGTTGGAGTGGGGGGGGGGTGTGGAGAGGGTCAACAGGTTGAGGTGGTTAATGTCTCGGCAGCAGTTGGAAATGAAGAGATTGAGGGCGGGTAATAGGCCAGCATGGGGTATCCAGATGGATGAAGTGTGTTGGATGCGGGTAAAAGGGTCCTTGGAAAGTGGACGGGAGTCCTCATTGAAAAAGTAAGCTCGGAAGAGGCGGAGAAAGTGTTCAATGTCACGAGGCGTATTGAATTTCTTGATGCGTGGCTGGAGGGGGAATGAAGGTAAGGCCTTTGCTGAAGACTAATCATTTGTCCTCAGTGAGGGGGAGGTCTGGAGGGGATGGTGAAAACTCGGCGGGGCTGGGAGCTAGGACCTGGTATTGGTGTGGAGCTGGGAGTGGGGGCGGTGCCTGTAACTGGATTGGGAGTGGTGGTAGGGGGAATGGGGGTGGAGTCATTAGCCAGGGGTGATGTTCCCCTTAGGGTTCTTGGGGGTGGGGATGGTGATGGTGACAGTGGAATCCGATGGCGGGGGGGGGGTGGGGGGGCAGGTCGGCGGTATGCAGGTGAGTGGTGTTGGTGAGGGCGAAAGTGGTGGTGATGATACCAGTAGGGGTGGTGGGAGTGCGGAGCAAGTGTGGAGCGGAGAATCCTGAAGGAGAACCATAGCTGGTGGTTTTAAATTTGTAGTTTGTACTGGTTGTTCTGTTCGGATCCAAACTGTGCTGGTTTGAATGTCGTCCGGAGTCCATTTAGGATCATTGGGTTGCAGAGGCAAGCACTGAGGAAGCAGTGATGTGACTGTGATAGCAAGTCTGTTTCAGGACATGGTTGAAGAGCTTCAGGGCAGAGGAGATGACCTGGGGGTTGCAGTGTGAGAGAGAGAGAGACTCACTGAAGTCTTTGTAGAGAAAAGAGGAGAACTTCTTCAAGCGAGACAACCTTGCAAGAGGATTCACAGTAAGGTTAAAATCAACTAGGCAAAAATGAGGACTGCAGATGCTGGAGATCAGAGTCAAGATTAGAGTGGTGCTGGAAAAGCACAGCAGGTCAGGCAGCATCCGAGGAGCAGGAAAATCAACATTTCGGGCAAAAGCCCTTCTTCAGGAATGAGGCAGGGAGCCTCCGGTGTGAAGAGATAAATGGGAGGTGGGCTGGGGAGAAGAGTGCAATAGGTAGATGGAGGTGGGGATGAAGGTGATAGGCCAGAGAGGAGGGTGGAGCAGATAGGTGGGAAGGAAGATTGGCAGGTATGACAGGTCATGAGGATGGTGCTGAGCTGGAAGGTTAGAACTGGGATAAGGTAGGGGGAGGGGAAATGAGGAAACTGGTGAAGTCCACATTGATGCTGTGGGGTTGAAGTGTTCCGAGGCGAAAGATAATGCTTTCTTCCTCCAGGTGTCGGATGGTGAGAGAGTGGTGGTGGAGGAAGCCCAGGTCCTGTATGTCCTCGGCAGAGTTGGGGGGGTGGAGTTGAAACGTTCGGCCATGCAACGCTGGGGGTTGATTGGTGCAGGTGTCCCAGAGATGTTTTCAGAAAAAGGTGGAGTCAACTTATATATACCAAGGATATGCCAAATGATTTGGATGTGAACGTAGGAGATATAGTTTGTACATTTGCAGATGACACCAGAATTAGGGATTAATGGAGAGTGAAGAAGGTTTCCTCAAAAGTGCAAACAGGATTTTGATCAGATGAGCCAGTGGGCAGAAGAGTTGCAGATGGAGTTTAATTTAGATAAATGGGAGGTGCTGCATTTTGGAAAGGCAAATAAAGGTAGGACTTACTCATTTAATGGTAAGGTCCTGGAAAATGTTGCTGAACAAAGAGAGTACAAGTTCATAATTCCTTGAAAGTAGAATCGCAGGTAGATAGGTTAATGAAGGCGGCATTTGGTATGCTTTCCTTGAAGGCGGCGTTTGATATGCTTTCCTTTATTGGTCAGTGCTTTGAGTATAGGAATTGGGAGGTCATGTTACAGCTGTACAGGACATTGGTTAGGCCACTTTTGAAATACTGCATTCAATTCTGGTCCCCTTTCTACAGGAAAGATGTTGAACTTGAAAAGGTTCAGAAAAGATTTAAAAGGATGCTGCCAGGGTAGGAGGGTTTGAGCTATAGGGAGAGTCTGAATAGGCTTGGGTTATTTTCCCTGTGTTAAAGTGCAGATATGAGACAGCCCACGGAATACCTTGTGGACTCAGACCTGTAAGCCTCTCTCAGTTTGTCTGGAGATCGTACTTTTTGGAAGTCTGGAATAAAAAAATTCTTACAGACAATTTAGCTTAATTTTAATTATCCCCTTCATTAATAGCATCATTACTGTTAGAACATAACACTGATACCTAGAAGTCAAGCTAACTGGATTCTATGAACCCAGATGAGTAGAAATCACTCTTCTTTCAAGACCCCACCAAAATTGCTAGAACACCAATGATAGATTCAATTTAATTTGACACAGGGCATCACAAGGCTGAAATTTTACCCACCTCTTTATATTGCTATCATTCAAGTGCAATATCATGTAGTTATGCACAGGGCAAAGACTTCAGATTTAAGATTTATTGTAACGTGCACTCAAGTACAGGGTCCAAGAATATCGTGAGAAGTATACACTGTCACTGTACATGGTGCCACCTTACAAACGAAGTACAAAGGTACAAAATCTGTTACAGAAATAGAAAAATAAAGAAATAAAAGTTAGTTCAGCACTACAGTCTGAACTATAAAAGTAGAAAAATAAAGTTAAATTGTCAAACATTACAGTCCTTTCTTGAGTATGGGCCTGCAGGTGCTCCAATTGGGCTACCCCAACAGGGCACACTCTCCCCCACATTCAGCATTCTTTCACCTGTCCTGGACTACAATTAGCCCAGCATGCCAGGATTCGTTACTGCTCACAAGACTTTGGCTCTGACTGCCCCATTGCCGCTATCTGCCACTGCCAGTGCCATCATCCTTCACTGTCTTGCCCCTGCTGCCATCCAAGCCTGACGTGGGCCACAGCTGCTGCCACCCTCAATCGCTAGTGCTGTCTCAGTGTTCTCCAAAAGGTAAGAAACACTCAAACATTTAAAGAAAAACTTTAGAAAAGAAGAAAAAGAGAAAAGGAAAGCAGATAGTATGGATGAGATCCATGGTAAAACCCAAATGCTCCCTACCCCACCACCGTCATCTTGCAGGGTGAGTGCTCTGAAGAAGAGTCATCTAAACTCAAAAAGTTAACTTGCTTTCTCACCATGGATGCAGCATGACCCACTGTGATCTCCAGCATTTTTTTGTTTAAAGTTCACACTTCCTCTTTTTTAGTGTCATGGCCATTTTACAAGGATTAGTGAAGCTATTTGGTATGATACTGGCAAGATAAATTTTTGTCTTTTGATAGGAATAATTGTTTGAGTTTTGAAAGTCCATTCAAGCCCATAACGATGAGGAAAGATATTGGGAGTGTTCACCACAGCATTTTGCCAGCGATGGGAAATTAAGTGGTTTGGGTGGCAAATTGAGTCACTCAGTGGCCTAATAGATGCCACTTCCTGCCCACATTAGAAGGGTACAGGAAAGACTGCCCAGGTAAGGTATTGTAGCCTGCCAGCTGTTTGCTGGACTTGGGCAACATTGAGGAGCCTGAGTAAATTTGGAGCCAATGGAAATCAAGGGGAAGTCTTTCTGGTGTTTGAAGTCATGCATAGCACATGGGAATGTGGATGTAGGTTTCCTCGTTGAGCTTGAAGGTTCATTTCAAGACGTCTCGTCACCCTACTAGGTAACATCTTCAGTGGGGCTCAGGCGAAGCACTGCTAAAAATTCCTGCTTTCTATTTATATATTTGGGTTTCTTTGGGTTGGTGATGTTATTTCCTGTGGGGAAGTCACTTCCTGTACCTTTTCTCAGGGGGTCATAGATGGGGTCTAACTCGATGTGTTTGTTGATGGAGTTCCAGTTGGAATGCATGCATCTAGGAATTCTCATGTGTGTCTTTGTTTGACTTGTCCTCGGATGGATGTGTTGTCCCAGTTGAAGTGGTGTCCTTCCTCATCCGTATATAAGGACACTAGTGAGAGATGGTCATGTCGTTTTGTGGCTAGTTGGTGTTCATGTAGCCTGGTGGCTAGTTTTCTGCCTGTTTGTCCAATGTAGTGTTTGTTACAGTTCTTGCATGGTATTTTGCAATGACGTTGTTATGCTTGTTGTCTGTATAGGGTCTTTCAAGTTCATTAGTTGCTGTTTTAATGTGTTGGTGTTGGTGGGTTTGTGGGCCACCATGGGCTATGGAACTCTAGCAACAAACACATTGAGTTAGAGTCCATCTACCACCCCTTGAGTAAAAGAACAGGATGTGACTTCACCACAGGTAATAACATCACCACAGGAAATGACATCACCAATTCAAAGAAACCCAAACATAAAATAGAAAGCAGTGCTTTGCCTGAGGCCCACTGAAGATGTTACCTAGTAGGGTGATGAAAAGTCTGGAAATGAACCTTCAAGTTCAGTGAGCAAACCTACATCCAAAACCTCAACCTGATCTATAAACCTTCTCAAAACTCACTAACGTGGGAATATGTTTGTGGTTGTTAGAGGTCAATTATCCCAGTTCAAGGGCACCACTGCTGGAGTACCTCAGGGGAGTCCATTGTGCTGCTTCATCAAGAACCTTACCTTCATTGTGAGATCAAAATTTGCTGATGATTGCACAATGTTCAGAACCATTTGTGATCCAGGTATCAAAGCAGCCTAGGGTGGCACGGTGGCACAGTGGTTAGCATTGCTGCCTCACAGCGCCAGAGACATGGGTTCAATTCCCACCTTGGGCGACTGTCCGTGTGGATATTGCACATTCTCCCCGTGTCTGCGTGGGTTTCCTCCGAGTGCTCTGGTTTCCTCCCACATTAGGTGAGTTGGCCATGCTAAATTGCCCATAGTGTTAGGTGAAGGGGAATGGGTCTGGGTGGGTTGCTCTGCGGAGAGTCGGTGTGGATTTGTTGGGCCAAAGAGCCTATTTCCACACTGTAAGTAATCTATATCCATATGCGGCAAGCTCTAGACAACTTCTAAATTAGGGTGATAAGTAGCATGTAATATTCACACCATAAATTGACAATGAATGTCTCAAACAAGAGAGATTATAACAACTGTCAGTTGATGTTCAGTGGCATGACTATTGCTGTAAACCTCATTGTCCACATCCTGGGTGTTACAATTGGCCAGACACTGAACTGGACGAGCAATGCAAAATTGTAGTTACACGTAAGAGGCTAGGAATTCTGTGGCATCTAACTCACTTCTCATGTTTCCTTATACCTGTCCACCATCCAGAAAGCACAAGTGCGTCAGGAGAGTAATGAAAACTTGCTCTATACGTCTGGATGAGTGCAACTCCCAACATACTCAAGCTTGACACTATCATGGACAAAGCATTCTACTTGATTGACACCCCCTGCACATATGCTAACTCCTTTCATCACCAACACACAGCGGCAGCAATGTATACCACCTCCTGGATACACTGCAATAAGTCCCTAGGCTTCTTTGACAGCAACTTCCAAACCTGTGACCTCTGCACCTCAGAGGAACAACAGCAGCAGAGGCATAAGAAGAAACCTCACCTTGCAAAGTCCTTTGCAAGCCATCCCGACTTGGTACTATATTATTATTTATTCTCTGTTGCTGGTTCAAAATTGTTTAATTCACTTTTTAATAGCATTGTGGATATCCATACATCTCAAGAACTACAGCACCTTGTCCAGGACAGTTAGGCCTGAGCATTGAATGTTGGCCAAGCCAACATCATCCTGAAAATAAATTTTACAAAAAAACTTGCCTTCTTTAGACCTACATCTGAATGTTGTCAAGATCTTTGCATGTCCACAGCACTTTAATAAGCTCTGTTTTATTCTATTCAGGTAGAACTAGATGCTCATGCAGCACTGAGAACAAAAGATGAACTTAAACGTTGTAGTGGTGTTGGTCTTCATCTTGACAATAATCCATATACAGTTGGTAAGTGACTACCAAGACAAAATATTATTTGCTTATATCTTGTTTTACTCTTATAACACTTCTTCTTTTCCTGCAGGTGGACAGTATGAATTCAACCAATCAAGGTTTGTTTTTTTTTGCAGGAAATCATATTTGTTGTCAGATTTGAAAACAAAATAACTGACTGTATATGTGAATTAAAAAGTGAAGACAAATCATGTGGTATGGTACAATTGAGTAAAAATTAGTTCTTGACCCATTTGACCTGGATTTCAAACCATCAACCACCTTGATATGAAACTTTCCTGGCCTAATTCTTGAAGACACTTGAATTGTCTGTTTCTTGGGATTGTATCCAGACTACTGAATTGGTTGTAATTTTCCAAAAGTTATTGGATTCTGGAGACCCAGGGGATTAGAAAACTGCTGATGTAACATGCCTAATCAAAAAGGGAGTGAGGCAAAAGGCAGCTAACTATAGGCTAATTAACCTAAAATGTTGAAATCAATTATTATGAAAATAATAGCAGCACATTGGAAAATCATAATCTGATCAAGCAGTGTCTAAATTGCTTCATGAAAGGAAAATTGTGTCTGACAGTTTTTCAAGTAAATCTCAACCAGCCTAGCTAAAAGGGAACCAGTAGATGTATTATAATTCGATTCCCAGAAGGCATTCAACAAGGTACCTCACAAAAGGTTAACTTATAACATAAGAGCCCATGCGATTTGAGGTATTGTATTGGCTAATGGTCACATTGACTGAGAATAACTTTTAACCAATGGGGTTCCACTGGGAACTGTCCCTGAACATCAACTGTTTACAATATCTATTAATGAGTTGGGTACTTTTGCCCAATTTGCAAATGACACAGAATAGGTGGAAAAAGGCAATTTGCAAGAGGTATGCAGACAGTTTATAGAGAGATATTTATAGGTTTAGTAAGTGGGCAAAAAAATTGGCAAGTGGAGTCTAACGTGGGAAAATGTGACGTAGTCATTTTTGAAGGGTGAACAAAAGAACAGATTATTGAAAGGGAGAAAACCTGTAAAAAAATGCAACACAAAGGGGATTTGTGAAAGCTAGCACATGATTCCAGCAGGTAATCAGGAAGATGAATGGAATGCTGGCACTTATTTCAAGGGGGTTGGAGTATAAGAATAGAGAAGCCTTACTGCATCTATACCAGGTGCGAGTGGGACTACATCTGGAGTATGTGAGCAGTTTTGATCTCCTTATTTAAGGAAAGATATAATTTCATTGGGGGCAGTTCAGAGAAGGTGAATGGTCACTAGAATGATTACTGGTGTGGAGGGATTGTGTTATGAGCAAAGAATAATAGATTGGGATTTTACTCACTCGAATTTAGAACAAATTAAGATTTACAGCCCAGGAACAGGCCCTAAGGCCCTCTAAGCCTCAGCCAATCCAAATCCATTGTCTAAACCTATCACCCAATTCCTAAGCATCTGTATCCCTGTGCTCCCTACCTACTTATGCATCTGTCCAGACACACCTTAAATGAATGAGTGATGGTGTCAATGAATTCTTGAGGTACTTGACCGTAAATACTGTTCGGGTATTTCCTGTCATGGGAGAGTTTAAGACCAGAGGGCATAGACTCAGAATAACGGGGTGCCAATGTAAGACAGATGAGGAGAAATTTATTTTGAGGAATGTGTGTCTTTGGAACTCCTTGCCACAGATAGCTGAGGGAACACAGTTCTAGTGTATGTTTAAGGATGAGATAGATTATTGATTGATGGGAAATCAAGGGTTATGGGGAAACACAGGAAAGTGAACATGAGGAATATCAGCTAAGCTATGAACCTATTGAATGGTGGAGGAGAAAGTGAGGACTGCAGATGCTGGAGATCAGAGCTGAAAATGTGTTGTTGGAAAAGCGCAGCAGGTCAGGCAGCATCCAAGGAACAGGAGAATCAACATTTTGGGCATAAGCCCTTCTTCAGGAATTGAAGAAGGGCTTATGCCCGAAAAGTCGATTCTCCTGTTCCTTGGATGCTGCCTGACCTGCTGCGCTTTTTCAGTAACACATTTTCAGTATTGTATGGTGGAGCAAACTTCAGGGGCCAAACAGCCTGATGATGCTCTTATAGAGAGACTTAGGATGGTTGTCTGTGTAGAAAGTGGAAAATGTTGTTTTGATGTTGGAATTTTCATAAGTTATGAAAATGTATAAGCCTCACAGGCTAATACATGAGCTGAAATGCCTGCTCTACAGGCTAAGTACAATAAAATGGCAGTGTCTTAATATTAATATCTGCCAGGAGTCACTCAGTTCCTGCCCTTATTATAGCCTTGATCCAAGTTTGAGCTGAACACTCAAGACAAGGTGAGTGACTACCCTAGACATCAAGGAAGCATTTAGCGGAGTACACCAACAAGGAGCCTAGAAAAACCAGTCATTGAAAATCAGGGTGAAAATTTTCAATTGATTGAAATATATCGGAAGATAATTGTCTTGTTGCAACCTTCGGAGGTCACAACAAAAGTATTTCAAGGCAGTGTCCTAGGTCCAACTTTCTTCAGTTGCTTTAACAATTATTTTTCATCTAAAGTGAGATAATAATTTTGTAATTATGCAACATTCAGAGCACCATTCACTACCTTTCAGTTACTGACCCAGTCTGTGTCCATGTGCAGTAAGACCTGGATAATGTCCAGGTTTGGGATAATACATGGCAAGCAATATTCACAGCACAGAAGTGCATAGTGTTACGACAGTGGGTAAACTCGCCTGCTTATTTTAAACCAGCAACACAGAAAAGATTTGTCCTGTACAATAATCTGTGAAAATTCGAGCCGCCAAGAACTATTTAAAGTAAAATTAACAACTTTATTTCTTAAAGTATAACAGAATAATTAACTAACAGCTATTTACAACTCCTTCCCCTCACCTTTTTTTTAACCTTCCTCTTCGACAATACTAGTCCAGTAAAACCCCCATTAAGATTTATAAAACAAACCTTCTTATCTCAAAACCAGGCAGCTTTCAATTCTTCTCTGTATTTCTGTCTTTTCTTCTTCTTGGGAATTTGGTTTCACAAGTTACTGATTGATAAAAGTACCTTTAAGATAGGTATTTTTCAGGCAATCTTCACATGCTGGTAACTTGGCAGTTCTGATCTCAACTGTTCAATTTTCCTGGCCTTATACCTGCAAAACATTGGATTGTGTCTTTGGCTTTTAAGATTATCAATATACTAAATTCAAACTAGAATGAAATTTGGTACTTTGGGGTATAGTTTAAACTGATTGCCCAAATTCAAATTTGTTTTTGCCTGATAGCAACTCAGCTTCCTAAGTCCTTCACTCTCTTAAAGGTACAGTACACTTCTATACCTTCATAACATTAGCAATGGCTATCTCAAACAAGAAAAAGATGTAACCTTTGCCCTTTGGTCAGTGGCACGATGCGCAACATCCTGGGGTTCCCATTGTCCAGACACTGAGTGGATCAGTCACAAATATTTAAATTCCTAATACAGAAAGAATATTACTATTATTTGAGTATATGGAGGGAGTGAAACATTTTCAGGCAGTATTTTCAAGAAATTGTATGTGTTAATTTCCACAATTGATAAATATCATGCCTAGTTCTGAATCACAACCTTGGTCTTGTTCCACCTTTATCAGTAACTGTATAGATCTAGACCTAATATCTTTTTGGATCCTGCTGAATATTTGCTTCTAACATGATGTATTTTTCTGTAACTGATCTTGAGTTCACTTCATTAGAATACCTATGGTCAGCCCAGGAGTACATCTGCCAACTAAAGTGAGGCGAAGCTGTGAAGGAAAACAACAAATTCATTTAAGGGTGGTTCTAGCATTGAGGGATTGTTGGGACAGATTGAGACAAAAAGTTATTGGATTCTCACAAAAGATAAACAGTAAAAGGAGTCATGTGAACAATGAGGAATTTCTGAGTGTTGTTTTTACTCAGGCCGAAAGACCAATGATTAAAAGTAATCCAAATTATCTAATACAGGCAGTTAAGAAATCCACCATCTCTTGCATTCACTTTAATTGTAAGGAAATTTCCTCTCCACTACTTAACTGGGATAAAAGTTTATCACGCACTGTGGTACAATAAGTTTATAATTCTTAGTATGTATTTTTAAGCCCTTCCTCTCAAAAGCTCTTGCAACAAGTCATTGTAATTTTATGTTTTAGGGTCCTTTTAGTAATTGTCCACTAAAAAATATTAGTATTTTTATGGGAAAAACACTCAAATTCTTGTCTTCTCTTTATATTGTTGTTGCCAGAGCAACATCATAGAATAGCAGGGAGAAGGAAGAGTGCCTGAAACATAACATTGCATTTGTTTCTTTTGAGGCAAGGTTGTGATGTTATTGGGGAGATAGAGCATTGACGAACTCAGAACGCAGAGTTTTTTTTGCCTCAAGTTGAATTGCAGTCCCTCACGTTAAATTATTGCAGCAGGAGCTGTGATAATTAACTCTACCAATCTGACAAAAAAAAACTGTAGGATATCGGTTTCCACATTGGAAAAGTGGACTGATTAGGAGGGACTTTAGATCATTGTTCCAAATGGATGCTGAAAAGATTACGAACATTGGCTAAGGATCCCATAATCTAAAATCTCAGAAATCTTGTATTTTTTGTAGTCACTTTTCCTGCAATATAGATGAACATTCCATTTACCTTCCTAATTGTTCGTTATAACTACATATTCACTTTTTGAGATGCAAGAAGTCTAATAAGGACACCCAGATCCTTTGGTACTGGAGCAGAATACAATCTCTTTCCACTTAAGTAACGTACGTTCTTCTATGCTTCCCACCAAAACAATCATATTTTCCCAGATTGTACTCCATGTGCCAGTGTTTTTGCATATTCACTTAAACAATCCATATACTTTTGTGGACAAAAGGTCTCACAGCTTGCTTTCCTACCTATCATTCCTCATGGTAAACTTCATTTTAGGCACCTGCCCCCTTCTCTCCCGTCAGTTGAGCCCACACACCTTCTGGTGAATCGTATTACTTCGCTTTACTTTGTGTCTAAGGTTTTAGTGTTATGATAGATCACTTAGAGAAGAGAGAAGTGGAAACTCCCTGTCCTATCTGCATCACTAATCTTGTAAGGTCAGCCAAAGCTTTATGTTTAACTCATCTGCTCAAAGTAGCTGGCTTATGAGAAATTTGCTATCTCTTATTTAAATATTGGTATTATAATTTAATTATCGGGAGTGTGCTTGCTCCAAGGAATGTGAATGTGCAACATACCAAACATTTTGGGAGGATCACATTTGTTGAAGCTTAGAGTAATAAAGAAATTAGGGATAGAATCAAAGGGAAGATCTTTATAGGAAAATGTGACATGTAGGTGACTTAATTAGGCAGCATACAAAGTTTTGATTGCAATGGCAGTTAAGATGCAGAGATAAAAATCAACGATGTATTGAAAATTATATTGAATTCATATTTGTAATACTCCACATAGTAATCAGCTCACTTGTTCCACATTGGTACACATACACATTACTCATTGATCACACGCATCGACCCGCATACAACAACCATCAACCCCTCTAGTCCCCCAAACATGTAATAATCAGCCCCTCCCTAGACCCAAAATTGATATCATCCTCACTTCTTTCATTGCACACTATAATCAGCATTTTTTCTCACACACTCTCTGCAATCAGCTGCTCTTCCCCTTCAAATATACAGTTGTGTTCACTCTCCATCCCTGCACTATCTCCTTTGTCTCTCTAATCAACCCCATCCTGCCATTTTGGTTTAATTGGGAATGCATGTGTAGCATTTACTTGTCTGGATAAGGAAAGTGTATAAAAGGAACAGGAACATAGCAAATTTTGAAGCCACCACACTCCTTCCCTTGCTGTGTGACTTTGTTTCCTCTGCTTTCAGGACACACGATTCTGTCTTTGCTGCCATCAAGTTAGCATACTAGCATCTTAAGTCTCCAAAGCCTGCCGAAAAATATCCTTGAGAACTAGTATTACTAGATTTTTGAGTTGAGTGGAGAGATTACAGTGCACAGAATGTAAGGTTGTGAAGTTTGAGATTCATTCATTAAACTAAACAATATTTTAACTTTCTCTATATTTACAGGTGTCTTGAAAAGGAAACGAAAGGACACAAATGAAACAGATGTGTTCAGTATAATTTTGAAAGCCAATGAAGAGCTATGTAAGAAAAATATTTGTTTTCGAGTAAAACAATGTGTATTTTAATACTTAAATAATATTGTGTTGATATAATGGTTAGGAGGATACTGTGGATTTATAAGGCAGCTTTTTAAAATTGCTTTAAGTTTAAGTGATATTCAGTGGGAAGTGATTCATGAAAACAGTTAAATGGAATGGAGGTTTTAATTAATGGGAGAAACTGCATTACTTCCATTAGAACAAAGAAAGTTGAGATCTAAACAAACAATTAAAGTGATGAAAAGGTTGAATTAGATAATTAAGGAAAGATAACTGCTGTGAGGTTAGTAATATAGAGTATAAATTCAAGATGATCAACAGAATAGTGAAAACGTTTCGTTTTTTTTAGTTGTAGTAGATTTTCTCTCTGGGCTGCATGCTTGTATTAGGAGAAAGTGAGGACTGCAGATGCTGGAGATCAGAGTAGAGAGTGTGGTGCTGGAAAAGCATAGCAGGTCAGGCAGCATCTGAGGAGCAGGAGAATCGAAGTTTCAGGCAAGAGCCTTTCATCAGGAATCATTCCTGAAGAAGGAGTCTTGCTCGAAACGTCAATTCTCCTGCTCCTCAGATGCTGCCTGACCTGCTGTGTTTTTCCAGAGCCACATTCAAGTCTGCATGCATGTATTTGTTGAGTAAGTATAAATTAAAATGTAGACATTCTTACAGAGTGTCACCGTTTTACAGCATGGAAAGAGGCCCTTCAGCTAATCATGTGTACGCCAGTCATTAAACACCTATTTACTCGAGTCCATTTTTCTATCAGTTGACCTGTAGTCTAACCTGTTAGGTAGGTTTGAGTAATCATCTAGATACTATTTATATATTGTGATGGTTCCAACTTCTACCATCCTTTTCAGGCAGTGTGTTCCAGATACCAACCATTGTGAGTAAAATAATTCTAGCTTAAGTTCCCTCCAAACTTCTTGTCCTTTAAATCTGTGGCCTCTGTTATTGATCACTCTACTAAGGGAAAAAATACTCCTGATAATTTTGCAGACCTCAAACAGGAACCCACCTTTACTTTCTGGTTATCAACCCCAGCCTATCCAGACTATCTTCATATCTGAAATGCTCCAGCTTAGGCAACATCCTAGTGAATATCGTCTGCACCCTTCCTAGTATGAACACATCTTCCTATAGTGTGGTAGTCAGAAATGCACACAGTACTCCAGCTGTAACCCAACTAATATCTAATACAGCTCTATCATAACCTCCCTGCTGTCATATTCCATGCTACAACTAATAAAGTTAAGTATCCCATATGTCCTGTCCACCTATCCTGCTGCGTTCTAGGATCTGTGGACATGCTCACTATTGTTCACTATGTATACCTTGCCTTGTTAGGCCTCCCAAAATGTATCATCTCATATTTACCAGGATTAAATTCCATTTTCCATTGTTCTCCTATCTCACCAGCTTGTCTGTTTCTTCCAGCAGTCTAAGGCATGCCTCATTTTTTACCATGCCATCAATTTTTGCATGACTGCGAATTTACTGAACAAACCTACCCATTTACGTCTGGATCACTAATGTTAGGTACAACAGGTGAGAACTCAGCACGAAAACCTACACTATGCTATGAGGCACAGATTTTCAGTTCCTAAAACCACCTGCGGTCATAACCCTCTGCCTCCTGCCACTTAGCCAATTTTGGATTCAGTTTGGCAAATTGTCCTAGGGTCTTACCTTCTTGACCAGTTTCTGATGGGAGACCTTGTCAAAAGCTTCACTGAAGTTCACATACAGTACTTCCCCCATGCTACCCTTGTCCACTAAACCATTCGTATCCTCGAAAAACTTGATCAAATGTCAATCTCACTCACTTCTATACATTGTGCCCAATAGTTTCACTACCACTGTTAGATTCCTCCTCATTCCAATAACCGTTCTTGAATTATTACATCACATAGCTGTCCTCCTACAGCTCCTTCCTCTGTTGTATTTTGTTGAAAAACCTCAGTTCTCTATATACTTACATCAATTGTTCTCTATCTTGAACACAAATGTAAAATACTCTTTCTCTTTTGGCTCCACCTCCAATTTGCACTTACATCCCTAATGAGCTTCTCTCCATGGTTATCCTCTTGCTCATCATATACTTACAAAATGCTTTTGGATTTTCCTTTATTTTACCTGCCTATTCATCCCTCATCTTCACTTTTCTTAGTTACAAAGTAACGTGCTGCACTTTCTAAATGCCTGTAGGGCTATTAGTGTTAAGTGTCCTGGGTATATAACATATCCAAGTCTCGTATGTTCCTGCACATCCAGGGATCTCTGGAATTTATGATTCCACTGTTTACTTTTACATGAATATGTTTGTCCTGCATTTCCTCAGTTCCCTTTTTGAAAGATTCCCAAGGCTTTGATGTATATTCTTCTACAAGTAGCTGCTCCCAATTCACTTTGGCTAGATCCTGGCTTATCAAAGTAAGATCATCCTTTCTCCCAATTCAGAGCCTTTATTTGTCCTTATCAATAAGTACTTAGAGCATGGATCAGTACCTGGTGCTATGATGTTGTGGCCATAACAGAGACATGGGTTCCTCAGGGGCAGGAATAGTTGCTGGATGTTCCAGGGTTTAGAGCATTTAAAAAGAATAGGGAGGGGGGAAAAAGAGGAGGGGGTGTAGCACTACTAATCAGAGAGGGTATCACAGCTACAGAAGCTTCCATTGTCAAGGAAGATCTGCCTACCAAGTCAGTATGGGTGGAAATTAGGAACAGCAAGGGAGCAGTCACCTCGTTAGGGGTTTACTACAGGCCCCCCAATAGCAGCAGGGAGATGGAAGAAAGCATAGGTCAGCAGTTTTTGGAAAAGTGTGGACGTAGTAGTGTTGGTGTAATGGGTGACTTTAACTTTACCAATATTGATTGGAACCTCCTTCAAGCAGAAGATTTGTTTTTGTAAGGTGTGTTCAGGAGGGTTTCCTAACTCAGTACGTTGACAGGCCGACGAGGGGAGAGGCCATCCTAGACTTGGTGCTCGGAAATGAGCCAGGGCAGTTATCAGATCTTGTGGTGGGAGAGCATTTTGGTGATAGTGACCACAACTGCCTCACATTCTACATAGCTATGGAGAAGGAGAGGATTAGGCAAAATGGGAAGATATTTAATTGGGGAAGAGGAAACTATGATGCAATTAGACATGAGTTAGGAAGCATGGATTGGGAGCAATTGTTCCATGGTAAAGGCACTATAGACATGTGGAGACTGTTTAAGGAACAGTTGTTGCGAGTGATGAATAAATATGTCCCTCTGAGACAGGCAAAAAGGGGTAAGATAAAAAACCTTGGATGACGAGAGCGGTGGAGCTTCTCATCAAAAGGAAAAAGGTAGTTTACGTAAGGTGGAGGAAGCTAGGGTCAAGCTCAGCTCTCGAGGATTACAGGCAGGCAAGGAAGGAGCTCAAAAGTGGTCTGAGGAGAGCCATGAGGGGGCATGAGAAAGGCTTAGCAGAACGGATTAGGGAGAACACAAAGGTATTTTACACTTACTTGAGGAATAAGAGAATGGTCAAAGAAAGAGTAGGGCCGATCAGGGATAGCATAGGGAATTTGTATGTGGAGTCTGAGAAGGTAGGGGAAGCCCTAAATGAGTTTTTTGCTTCTGTCTTTATGAAAGAAATGATCTTTGTAGTGAATGAAACCTTTGAAGAGCAGATGTGCATGCTGGAATGGATAGAGATAGAGGAAGCTGATGTGCTGAAAATTTTGTCAAACATTAAGATTGACAAGTCGCCAGGCCCGGACCAGATTTGTCCTCGGTTGGTTTGGGAAACGAGAAATGCAATTGCTTCTCCACTTGCGAAGATCTTTGCATCCTTGCTCTCCACTGGAGTCGTACCTGAGGACTGGAGAGAGGCAAATGTATTTCCTCTCTTCAAGAAAGGAAGTAGGGAAATCCCCGGCAATTACAGACCAGTAGGTCTCACGTCTGTCGTCAGCAAGGTGTTAGAAAGGATTCTGAGGGATAGGATTTATGACCATCTGGAAGAGCATGGCTTGATTAAATGCAGTCAGCACGGCTTTGTGAGGGGTAGGTCATGCCTCACAAGCCTTATCGAGTTCTTTGAGGATCTGACTAGAAAAGTTGATGAGGGTCGAGCTGTGGATGTGGTGTATATGGACTTCAGCAAGGCATTTGATAAGGTTCCCTAGGGTAGGCTCATTCAGAAGGTCAGGACGAATGGGATACAGGGGAACTTAGTTGTCTGGATACAGAATTGGCTGGCCAACAGAAGACAGCGAGTGGTAGTAGAAGGAAAATATTCTGCCTGGAAGTCTGTGGGTGAATGGTGTTCCACAGGGCTCTGTCCTTGGGCCTCTACTGTTTGTAATTTTTATTAATGACTTGGATGAGGGGATTGAAGGATGGGTCAGCAAGTTTGCAGACGACACAAAGGTTGGAGGTGTCGTTGACAGTATAGAGGGCTGTTGTAGGCTGCAGCGGGACATTGACAGGATGCAGAGATGGGCTGAGAGGTGGCTAATGGAGTTCAACCTGGATAAATGCAAGGTGATGCATTTTGGAAGGTCGAATTCGAAAGCTGAGTACAGGATTAAGGATAGATTCTTATCAGTGTGGAGGAACAGAGGGATCTTGGTGTGCAAGTACATAGATCCCTTAAAATGGCCACCCGAGTGGACAGGGTCTGTTAAGAAAGCATATGGTGTTTTGGCTTTCATTAACAGGGGGATTGAGTTTAAGAGTCGTGAGATCTTGTTGTACCTCTATAAAACTTTGGTTAGACCGCACTTGGAATACTGCGTCCAGTTCTGGTCGCCCTATTATAGGAAAGATGTGGATGCTTTGGAGAGGGTTCAGAGGAGGTCTACCAGGATGCTGCCTGGACTGGAGGGCTTATCTTATGAAGAGAGGTTGACTGAGCTTGGACTTTTTCATTGGAGAAAAGGTGGAGGAGAGGGGACCTAATTGAGGTATACAAGATAATGAGAGGCATAGATAGAGTCAATAGCCAGAGACTATTTCCCAGGGCAGAAATGACTAAGGTCATAGTTTTAAGCTGGTTGGAGGAAAGTATAGAGGGGATGTCAGAGTCGGGTTCTTTACACAGAGAGTTGTGAGAGCATGGAATGCGTTGCCAGCAGCAGTTGTGGAAGCAAGGCCATTGGGGACATTTAAGAGACTACTGGACATGCTTAGGGTCACAGAAATTTGGGGGTGCTTACATGAGGATCAGTGGTCGGCACAACATCGTGGGCTGAAGGGCCTGTTCTGTGCTTTACTATTCTATGTCCTACTTTGAATCTTATGGAGTTGTGGTCACTATCACCCAAATACTCTCCCGTTCACGTCCACCACTTCCTCAGCTTTGTTCATTAAAATTAGTCCAACACTTACTTCCCTGTCTCTTGTAAGACGTTATATGTGCTGGCTTTAAAAAAAACTCTCAGCGTCAAACAGCATGGAGAACAGACCTTTCAGTCCAACCAGTCCATTCTGAACATAATTCCAAATTAAACTAGTCCCACTTGCCTGCTCCTAGTCCATTTCCCTCCAACCTTTCCTACTCATGTACTTGTTTAAGTTTCTTTTAAATGTAGTAAATGTGCTTGCATCCACCACTTCTTCAGGAAGTTCATTCCACACGCGAACCACCACCCTCGGTGTAAAAGAAATTTGCCCTTCACGTCTTGAAGTCACCAATCTTAGGGAAAAGACAACTACTATTAACCCTATTTATACACTTTATGATTTTATAAACTTCTATGAAGGTCACCTCTCAACGGTGAAAGAAGTCCCTGCCTTTCTTTATTGTTCATACCTTCCATACCTGGCAACATCCTGGTAAATCTCTTCTGAACCCTCTCTAGCTTAACAATACCCTTCCTACAGAGTGACCAGAAGAGACCTCAATGTTCTGTACAACTTCACCATGACTTCCCAACTCCTATACTCAAAGCACCGAGGCATGTAGGTAAGCATGCTGAATGTCTTTTTAACCATTTCTACCTTATGTGATGCAAACTTCAAAGATTTAATGAGCCTGAACCCCTAGGTCGCTGTTCTACAACAGTACCATTAACTGTATAATTCTTGCTCCCTGTTTATTTTAACAAAACTCCACATTTATCCAAATTGAACTCCATCTGCCATTTTTCAGCCCATTGATCCATTTGATCAAGACCCCTTTGTAATCTTAGAAAATCTTCTTCATTGTCATCTGGTGTCATCTGCAAACTAGCTAACCATGCCTGTGTTCTCATCCAAATCATTTATGTAAATGACAAAACAAAAAAGGACCCAAAATTGATCGCCTTGCAACACCACTGGCTTCCAATCTGAAAAGCAACCTCTCCACCACCACTCTGTCTCCTGATGTTATATCCAATTGGCAAACTTGCACTGAATCCCATATGATCTAATTACATAAATTAGACTTCCATGAGGAGCCTTGTCAAAGGCTTTACTAAAGTCCAAGTAAACTATGTTTAGTGCTGTGCCCTCAATCTTTTTGGGAGCCCTCCTCAAAATCTCAAAGTTGTGAGACATGATTTTCCTCACACAAAACCATGCTGACTGTCACTAATCAATTTTTGCCTCTCTAAATGTTTATAAATCCTATCTTTTAGAATTACCTCCAACAACTTAGCACAACCAAAATTAGACTTACAGGTTTATTGTTCGCTAGTTTCTCTTTACAACCCATAGTGTTAGCTAAATTGCCCGTAGTGTTAGGTAAGGGGTAAAGGTAGGGGTATGGGTGGGTTGCGCTTCGGCGGGGCGGTGTGGACTTGTTGGGCCGAAGGGCCTGTTTCCACACTGTAAGTAATCTAATCTAATCTAACCCTTATTAAACAAAAGCACATTAGGCACCTCCATTCATCAGGCACATCACCTGTAGTTGTAATGATACAAATATTTTTCCAAGGGGCCCCACAATTACCTCCCTTACTTCCCACAGCTTTCCGTGATACATTAGATCAGGTCCTGGAGATTTATCCACCTTTTATATCTCCAAATCCTCCAAAATCACCTCTTCTGTAATGTGAACTATTTTTAAAACATCAAAATTTATTTCCGAGTTCATTTAAAAGCTCTATCACCTCCTGGGGTTCAGCACAAAGGCAACCTCTTTGATTTTTAAGGGGCTCTATTCTCTCTCTGGTTACCCTCTTGCTCCTAATATTCTTGTAGAATCACTTTGGATTATCCTGCACCTTATCTGCCAATGCTATTTCATATCCCCTCTTTTTCTTTTCCTGATTTTCTTCTTAAGAATACCTGACACTGTTTATACTGTTCAAGGGATTCATTTGAATCCAATTGTCTACATCTAATATAAAGATTCTCTTATTCTTGACTAGAACATCCATCTTTATTCATCCATTGCTCCTTAATCTTACCAGTTTTCCTCCTCACTTTAACAGGAACATAACACCTCAGTTAACATAGTTTTACCTGTGAACAGTCTACTCCAATCAACTTTTCCATAACCATTTTAAACTAATTTAATTATGATTGCTAGACCCACAGTGTTCCCGTACTTTCACTTCTGTCACCTGCCCTGCCTAAATGCCCAAAAGAAGGCCAAATTTGCTCCTTGTCTAGTAAGAACATTCACATATTGCTAGAAATAAATTTTTTTGAATGCATTTGACAAATACTTCACCATCTAAACCTTTAAACACTATAGAAGTCCCAGTCAGTGTTTAGAAAATTTAAATTTCCCATTATTACAACCTTATTTTGCTTACATGTATCTGAGATCTCTCTGCATATTTGTTTCTCAATTTCTCTCTAACTTTTGGGGGCTATAGTACAACCCCATCAAGGTGATCTTTCTTATTTCTAATTTACACCCATGTGTTTTCACTGTAGATTTTTTCAGAAATATCTTGTCTGTTACAGTATCTGACATTTTTAAGAATTCATATGCCCTCCAAACCTTTCACACCAAATGCCCATTTAAAAATTGGAAGTTGAAATCCTTTACTATTACTGTCCTATTATTTTTACATTGAAATTTGCCCTTCTGTCACTTCCTGATTGTTTGTTTGGGTGTGATTGCTGCATCTTTGTTTTTAGGTTCTACTGATATGGCCTTAATTGAGGAGCCTTTCAATTATATCATCTGTTCTTATTGCAATAATTGACTCCTTGATCAGTATTATAACACCACCACTTCTGTTACACCATTCCCTATCTCACCTGAAGAATAAACTGGAATATTGAGCTGTCAGTCATCTCCCTTTTGAACTGTGTCTCAGTGATAACAATAAAATCATATTGCCATGTGTTAATCCAATACTTCTTACTCATCAGCATTACTTGCAAACCTCCTTGCATTAAAATCATTACTATCCAATCTTGGCTAACTCCTTGGTGTCTTAATTTTACTATACACTTTGACTGCCAGTCTAACTTAAAGTTTCTTCCACATTTGCATGTGCATTACCAACTATTGTACCTATACTTTGTCTAATTCCCCAAAGTAGTTTAAATCCTACCAATAGCATTAACTCAAGTCCCACCAGAGATGTAATAACATCTGAACTGGTTGATTGGAAAATGTGGAGTGCCTGAGTTAAGTGCTTCATGGAATCAAAAAATACAGGAACAGAAAGTGGTCTTTGGTTGTTTGCTTTTGTCTAAACTTGTCAACATCCAAAAATAGATTCTTCCTGTGCTACTTTTAAGCAACCTCCCTTTCCCTTTTAAGCTTGCCCCCACACAGTCTGTACCTTTTGTAGGACTACTTGTGTTTATATTGCACTTCCTCCTTTTTATTTATCAAATTCTTGATATCCCTTGATATCTGAGGTTCCCTGGACTTACTGCCCTTGCTCTTCACTCTTAGGAACATGCTGGCCTTATATTCTCACTATATTACTTTTAAGATATTCCCACTTTCAAAAATGCAGACTTGCTTGCTCTTGGTCTATGTTTGCCAAATTCTGTGTAATGATATTGCAAACAGCCTTTTTTTCCCACCATTCCCCCCCTAAAAATTTAGAAACTTCACTTCTGCACTATCCTTATCCCTTTCCATAATTATGGAACTCAGTTGTGGTCACAATCTCCAAAATGCTTGTCCATTGAAATATCAACCATTCGACCGGCTTCACTCCCTGTGATTAGGTCTAGCATTGCTCCATCACAAATAGAATTATCTACATACTGGCATAAAAAGCTATCCTGGGTGTACTTTAAAATTCCCATCCCACGTAATTCTTTCACATGCAGATAATCCCAGTCAGTGTTACAAACTTGAAATCCTCTGCAATTATAACTCTTTCTCTCTCATTTTTCTGTGATCTGCCTACATAGCTGCACCTCTATCTACCTCTGACTGTTGGGAGGTCTGTAGTATAATCCCAAACAAGATAATCACCCTATCTTTCTAAACTCTTCCTAAATGGCCTGATTTGAAGGCTCTTCTAGGACATCCATCCTCAATACTGCTGTGATGGGTTTTTTTGTCAATATTGCAATGCCCCCATCTCTCTTACTTTCTAACACCTCCCCCCCCAATCACATCTTGATACCATCACATCTAAAACTGTCAGTCCAGTCCTGTCCTTCGACTAGGTCTCTGATTACAACAATCATATTCCCACATACTAATCAATGTTGTAAGATCATTCATCTTACCAGTCAAGTTCCTTGAATTAAAATAGATGCCATTTAGCTTTCTGCACCTCCCATATGCCTTATCCTGCCCATGTCTTCTTTGCCTACTGATTGTCCTTGCATTCCTTCTATATCTGATTGGACCTTGCTCCTGATTTTACATATACTGTGTGCCCTACTCCCCTGCCAAATGAGTTTAAAACGATCCCAGCAGCATGAGCAAACCTCCCAGCAAGGATATTGGATGCAGTCTGGTTCAGATGCAACCTATCCATTTTGTATAGGTCCAACCAATGCCACAAGCTGACCCAATGATCCAAAAATCTAAAGCCCTCCCGCCTATATCATCCCTTCCTACTCCTGTACTCAGTAGTGCATGGCACCAGAGGTAATCTGTAAATTATAACCTTAGTAGTCTTCCACTATTTTTACTGTCTAACTCTTGCAATTCCTGGTGCAGGAACTTATTTCTCTTTTTATCCATGTCAATGCTACCGACATTTACCACGGCTACTGGCTGTTCACCATCCTCCTTCAGAATGTCCTGCAATTGTTCTGAGACGTTCTCAACCTTGGCACCAGGGAAGCAATGTTGTGGAGAAAATATAGAGAACCACTAGGAGACGCAGAAAGTTCTTCAAGAAGTAGGTCTTTTATTTGCAAACAAAAAAACTATGACACTGAGAAAGCAGATTCTCGAATGCCCCTGAACCTCAAGGTCCATGGATTTTTGTATTTTTTTTAATCATGTTTCTGTTAGCTTATCAGCATGTCTAACTATATTAATCAAAGTACCTCACTCTAGCTACACAATAATCCAGTGGTGTTAATTCCCATTATCTCTTTAGTTGTACATTCAACTTAATGTTATTCTAATGTCATGGTTAGATATTTATTGCTAACTCTTCTACAGCGAGCTTCCATTCCAGACTAACCTGTCATGATAGATATTTAGCTATTTCATCTGTTACAATAGTCTCCTGTCTCAAGCTGACTCTACTAACTATTAAGTAGATATTTTAATGTCATGTCCCAAATATTTATAGTCCCAATCCTGTCATAATAACACTTAACAGAGAAACTTGCTTTGTTACTTGTGTTATCTCATCTCACCATAGTGACCTTTCAGCCTTAACCTTACTCTGCTAATTGGTGTAAGAGCATTCCACTATTCTTATCCCATCTTTCCTTCCACAGACCACAGACCAGTGGTCTTCATGCTTTAAACTTTCCCATGCTTTCATGTTCTTTATTTTCCATAACAACAGACCACTTGAGAGTCCGGTTTGCTGCTGCAGAACCACTAGTCAATTTCCCTCACAATTGAGTCTTCTATCACTAAAGTCCTGACAGTCTTTTTCCTCCTCTGCTGTGCATTAGAGCCAACTGTGGTGCCACCAACTTGGTGTTGCTGTTTTTCCTGAGAGGCCATTCTCCCCTGCCCTCCCAAAACAACATCCAAAATGAAATCTATTTGAGAGGGAATGGCCACAGTGAACTGCCTGCCCATGCTTACCAGTCTTCCCAGTAGTCACCCAAAACTTTCCTGTCTTTGTAATCCATATTTGTGGTGTGAACAGCTTGTTAAATGTGCTGTCCATGAAGTTCTCAGCATCATGGAAGCTCCATAGTGAGTCCATTCGCAGCTCCAGCAACTCTGTGCAGCTAAACACATTTCCTGCATACATGGTCACCATGGTTGCTAGAAGTGTCCCAGGTTTCATATAATGCAGGAGGAGCATTTCATGGGGGTGAGTTTTCCTGCCATTATGAAACTCATCAACTAAAGACAATTACACAAACGTACCCACTATCCAAAACAGATTTGTCTCTCACTCAGTGTCTCTCTATTCTTAAATTGCAAACAACAAAAATCAGGACTTCACACTCTGTCTCCATCCTATTACTACGCACTCAGCATCTAAAGTTAGTTCCTAAGCTGGTAATCCTCTTGCCTTACCTCACGTTTTTAACCATGATGTCACTTCACTTCACTTGCCTGGTCTGGCCTACATGTGACTCCACAACCACAGCAACGTGATTGACTCTCGATTGCCCTATGGGCAATAAATTCTGACCTAGCTAGCAATACCCTCATTCAATGAATAAATTTTTTAAAAAAATGAAACGTATGGTGGATGGATTACTTTCCAGAGTGGACGTTAAGTAAACCTTCTTGTCTGGTGAGGTTTCCAATGTGGCGTGAACTAGGAAGATATGTTGTCCTTGTCAGGGGTTGGGGGAGGGGAGTATTGTTGTGGGGAATGAGTGATGGATAAATGTTGTTGGGGATGGGTGGGTTGAGACTCTGCAGTTTCTGATGTTGAAGACCATTTATCTCAACATAGTCCTTAAAGAGTGTGGCTTTGCTGGAATTACCTCAACACTTGCCTCATGCCTGTGTTCATCGCTGGATTTAAAATTGAGCCAGGATCAGAAGGGGCAAAGACTCCAGTGTCAAATGTAAATGAGTAGTTCAAATCTCAGTCTGCAGCAGGTGCATCTTACTCCACTACTAACCAAAGGATCTGGACTACTCATGAAGTGATAACTACTGAATAATGAATGAGTGTGTCAACAGATTTTTTTTGAAGTCAAAAACAATTTGTGCTTTTAATGTCAGTATTTAAACTGAAAAAGAATTTAACCTGCAATATATTTTGTTTCCATTTTGGAGTTAACAAAATAAACAGATTTGATGGCTTTCACTGAGATGGCATTAATTTGAAGTTTGGAACAATTTACTATTTTGACAGTAATCTAATAGTTTTATTAGTTAGCTTGGGTAAAAGTATTAAATGTTCATATAAATATTTTTACACCTGTATTACTTTTAAATAATACCTTGCTTTTTTCACTTTGCAGTAAAAAGTACAGGAAGTAAAATAATTGAACATGGCGACATTCTCGTTGACAATTCCAGAAATGCTATGATATGTAACAATTCACCAAGAAGCTGTTTATGGCCACGTGCAAAAGATGGAAATGTTTACGTCCCATATAAGCTCGGTCGTGAATACAGTAAGCAACTTTCATTAATATTTGTTCTTGATAAGAAAACATGACAACTATAAGAGCCTGTTGTGGATCTTGGGGCATTTGTGTTTTTTAATCTTATGAAGCAGCTTCACAAAGTGTTTCTATCAAAATTCAGTTAAGCCAATGTGTACCTAAACCATGCAGATTCAATAAGCTCCAAGCTTTGAGTCCTACCATGTAGATAATTATACCTGGAATAGTGGTAATGAATATACACGTTCCTTTTGTATCCGTGGTTCTATTTTACATACTTTTCATGGGATCATTGCATCAATAATGAGGCTAATATTTACTGCTCATCCTTAATTGCCATTAAGAGGTGAATTACCAGCATGTACCCCTGAAGTTCATGTGGTTCTGGTACACCCACATTCGGAAGGGAATATTCAGCTTAAATGATTGTGAAGGAATACGAATACAGTTCCAACTCAGAATGTCAGCTAGATTGGATGGGAAATTGTAGCAACTGGTCATCTCACTCTTCTGCTGTCCATGTCCTACTCAGTGGTAGCTGTTATGGGTTTGGAAGGTGCTGCTGAAGGAGGCTTAGTGAACAATTGCAATACATCTTGTAGTTATCATGTTTTGCTGAAATTATCGACCAGTGGTGGAAGCAATGAATGCTTAAGGTGGTGGATAGGATGCTAGTTAAATAGGCTGCTTTGTCATGGATGCATTTAAACATCTTGAGTGCTTTTGGGGTGGTACTTGTCCAGGCAAGTGGCAAATATTCCTTCACGTTCCTGATTTGTGCCTTGTCAACATTAGACACGTTTTGGGATGTTAAAATGAGTTATTGATAGTAGAACTCCCTGCCTCTGACCTGGTTTTGTATCCAGTGAGGTCTGCAAATGCTGGAGATCAAAGTTGAGAGTAAGTTGCTGGAAGGCCTGAAACGTCAATTTTCCTGCTCCTCTGTTGCTGCCTGACCTGCTGTGCTTTTCCAGCAACACACTGGTTTTGTAGCCACAGTATATGGTTAGTCCAGTTAACAATGATTAATTAGTAGCCATCAGGATATTGATAATGTAGGATTTAGCTATGGTAATGTCATTGAACGTCAAGAGGATATGGTTAGATTTCTCTTGTTGGACATGGTCATTGCCTGCCTCTTGTATGGTGGAAATGTTACTTGCCCAAGCTTGAAGGTTGCAGTGACTTAGTTTCAAAACCAGACACCAGCTCTCATCTCTGGTGTCCTTCTTCCTCTGGCTGTAGATCTCTCTGGGTCTTTTGCTGCAAAGATGTTTGATATGAAGAAAGGTACCTTTGATAGAGAGTGTAATTTGCTGGTAGCTACTCTGGTGATGGCAGTTGGTCCCTTTTTCTGGCTAACTCAAAATGCAGGCTTTTTTATACCCCAAACATTGAATCATCTCATTAGTTCAAGTTTGGCAAAAACAAATTCAATTCGCTTTTAGTATCCTGGGGCATAATTTAAACTGATTGAATTTAAACTCAAATGGTTGTGAAAACACCCGAAACTTAGGTCTTTGTTTCACAGCCAAATGTTATATTATTTTCAGTTTTCTAGTACACAGACTGCTGGTCACTCACATGATAGGTACCTGCAAGTTCAGTACAGAACCAGCTTTCACTGTCTCAAAGGCACACTACATGCCTTCAACTTCATAACATCTAGGTTTGAAATTATGCCCCTTGTACTGTAAGTGTGTCCTGTACTTTGAGAATGCTATACTAGTAAAAACATCAGCATCCAACCTGTAAAACCCTCAATATTATATTTCAGTAAGATAATCCCCCATTCTTTTAAACACTACTGAATAAGGGCATAACCTCTTTAGCTAATCTTGCTACATCAAGACTTTCATCCCAGAAATCCACCCAGTGAATCTCTTGAACTGCTTTCAATGCCAGTATATCGTTTCTTAAATATGGACACCAAAACTGTATACAGCTGTACCTGCATGCTTCCCTCCATGCCAGACTTCTTTGAAGTCTAACTCCATTTAAGTTAGAGTCTACCTTTTGGTTGTCCCCAAGTGCATGACCTCATTTTCTTACATTAAACTCCATCTGCCAAGTTTTTGCTCGCTTGTTATGCCCTCATCACCATATTCCCTCCCACATGTTTTTCCACATTGCGTTGCACTCTGCCTACTCCAGGTCATTAGTATCAATTGTAAATAATTGAAGCCTTGAGTGATTCTCATGGCACTCCATGAGTTAACTATCTTTCAAAGCCACTAAATAATAATTAATCATAACTGTCTTGTGTTTTAACCAAGCCTCAATCCCTGCTAATACATTAGCCCCAATATCATGAGCTCCTACCTTGTGCATGAACATGCCACCTAAAAGGTTATTGGATACTTTCTGGAAATCCAAAGACACTACTTAACTGATTCCCCTTTATCAACTCTCCTATTTCTTGAAAGAATTCTCAAATCTCAAATATAATTTACCTTTCACAAAACTCTGACTATTTGAATATTAAGCTTTTCTAAATGTCCTGCTGTTTTCTTCATTATAGACTTTAGTTATTTTCTCATTAACGTATGTTAGACTAATTCACCTTACGTCTCTTGCTTTGTCTCTCCTCTAGCAGGAGAAATACATTTACAGTTTTCCAATCTGCTGGAACCCTTCCAGAATCCAGCAAGCCCTGGAATATTTTGGCAATTCTTCCACTCTCTAAATATCCTTCCTTTAAAACTCTTGGATGCAGGCCCATCAGGTCCTGGCAATTTATTTACATATTTGCCTCCAGTTCTATATCAAATACTTTGTCCCTCATGATAGGAACTGTTACAACACTTTTCTTTCCCTGATATCTTTGGGATGTCTTTCAATGACGACCAGTATAAAATACCGGCTTAAGTTATCTGCCATTTCCTTGTTTCCCCATTATCACTTCTGTAGTTGCATCTGCCAGGGAGCCTTATACTTACCTTAGCCACTCTTTTTGTAAACCCACAGAAGCTCTTGCAGTTTTCTTTTATTTCTTGCCAATTTAATTTTTCCCTTTTAAATCACTTTTTAATACTACCGGTACCTAAAAAGTTCCAATTCTCTGGCCCATCACCAGATTTAACTACTTTCTATGCATTGATTTGGAAACTCTCCTTGACCACTTCAAGTCCATCCCTGCCTGGAATAAAATTTTAGCTGAGTATTATGAAATAACTGCCTAAATATTGGCCATTGCCCATCGACTGACATTTCCATTAGTCTATTTCACCATCCCACTTCAGACAACTCTTTTTTTCTGTAAAGATAATTTAAGTTGAGAATAGATTTGAGACTTGATATTCTCCCTCAGAGTTTGAAGTTCTACCATCTTGTGATCAACACGCCTAAAGAATCCTTAATAGATTTCTTATCACTTGTCTCTCATTACATGTTACTAGATTTTAAAATAACTGTCACTAGCTGGGTTCTGCAACATACTGCTCTTATTACAACAGGATATTGATCAGATGGGCCAATGGGCTGAGAAGTGGCAGATGGATTTTAATTCAGATAAATGCAAGGTGCTGCATTTTGGGAAAGCAAATCTTAGCAGGACTTATACACTTAATGGTAAGATCCTAGGGAGTGTTGATGAACAAAGAGACCTTGGAGTATAGGTTCATAGCTCCTTGAAAGTGGAGTCCCAGGTAGATAGGGAAGTCATGTTGCAGTTGTGCAGGACATTGGTTAGGCCACTGTTGGAATATTACATGCATTTCTGGTCTCCTTCCTATCGGAAAGACGTTGTGAAACTTGAAAGGGTTCAGAAAAGATTTACAAGGATGTTGCCAGGGTTGGAGGATCTGAGCTACAGGGAGAGGCTGAACAGGCTGGGGCTGTTTTCCCTGGAGTGTTGGAGGCTGAGGGGTGACCTTATAGAGGTGTACAAAATTATGAGGGGCGTAGATCGAATAAATAGACAAAGTCTTTTCCCTGGGATGGGGGAGTGCAGAACTAGAGGGCATAGGTTTCGGGTGAGAGGGGAAAGATATAAGAGAGACCTAAGGGGCAACTTTTTCACACAGAGGGTGGTACGGGTATGGAATGAGCTGCCAGAGGAAGTGGGGTGGAGGCTAGTACAATTGCAACATTTAAAAGGCATTTGGATGGGTATATCAATAGGAAGGGTTTGGAGGGATATGGACTGGGTGCTGGCAGGTGGGACTAGATTGGGTTGGGATATCTGGTCGGCATGGATGGGTTGGACCAAAGGGTCTGTTTCTATGCTGTACACGCCTATGATTCAGACTGTATTAACCTTGTCCATACATGTCCAGTTAGTATGCAGGTTAAAATCACCTGTGGCAGTTGTCGTATCTTCCTCCATGCCTCTTTCTTTTTCTCCCAGATTTGTACTTTGTACTACAATGAACTCTTTGGGACCTATAGATAACCCCACCCTTTTCTTCTTTCTCTTGCTATCCTTTATTTCTGTCCAAACCGATTCCACATCATGATCTGTTGCACTTATTCATCACTGCATTGATACCTTTCTTTAATAATAATGCTACCCAATCTTTATTTCCTTTTTTCCTCGAATATGGAGGTCTAAATCCTGCAACCATGTCTCTGTAACAGTTGACTATTTATTTATTCATCTGTTTATTATATTTGTGCAGTCAATTTATCTATTTGGTTTCAAAATACTGCATGAATTCTGATAAGGAACCTTAAACTTTGAACTGAATTTCTGCTCTCTCCAGCTTATATTTTCTGCCATATTGGCACATGAACCATTCCAAACAATTATGCTTATGTTTTTGTCTTTGTTATTGTCCAAGAAATATCTTATTTCATATTCATGCTTTAATTAATTGAGTTCTTTTTACCAAGTCCAGGATGCAAAATTGGACTTCATAATGCTAAAAGTTGTTTTCTACAGATGCTGTTTTGTTACGAAGCTGGCACATGTGCACAATCCTCTCAAGTGTTGTCTTGCTAAACGTGGTAATGCAAATGTGCTCAAAGTATGGAGAATATGTATAATTTGGAGATGCCGGTGTTGGACTGGGGTGTACAAAGTTAAAAATCACACAACACCAGGTTATAGTCCAACAGGTTTAATTGAAAGCACTAGCTTTCGGAGCAGTACTCCTTCATGACCACCTGATGAAGGAGCAACGCTCCAAAAGCTGGAAAATATGTACTTTGTGACACCGATTCTGCCATTTGTGGATGTACCACAAATCTTTTTAATCTTGCACTGATGAATGTGTTCAACAACTAGAAGAGCCTAGTGACTACTAGATTCATAAAGAACCTGCAAGGTAGTTGCTGATTTAAAAAAAATATATTTTCATGGTAAGTGAGCATCATTGACTGGGGTGGCATTCATTACTCATCTGATTGCTCAAAGGGGTTACCTTCTTGAACCATTGATGTCCATTGGTATAGATAAGCCCACAATACAGTTAGGGAGTGACAGGAATTACAACTCAATATTGAAGGAAGCTGGATAAAGATTTATCTGGATAAAGCTAGTGGCGAGTGGCTTGGTTGGAGAGGTGGGTTGCTTGCAGTGGTATTGGTTGCCCCTCTCCTTGATTCTAATGATGGAGAAATTGGAAGTGATACTGAGGGAGCCTAAGTTAATTTCTATGGTGTATCTTGTACTGTGTGATTCTACTGAGCATCAGTAATGAAGGTAATGAAATGTGGACCTGGCGCCAATCAAGCAGGCTGTTATGGATATTGTTGAGCTTTGTGTTGCTAGAGTTGCACTTATATGAGCAGGAGATGATTCCATCACATTTGAACCAAGTCGATGGTGGACAGGCTTTGAAGAATCAGGAGGAAATTTATGTGCTGTAAAAATCCTAGACTGAGCTGCTTTTTAGCCTCAGTATATTATTCATCTAGTTCAGTTTCTGGCTTGATGGTAGCCCCACGATGTTGCTCTAATTACGTTTATGCTAAGTATTTTGAGGAGTTGATTGTAATTGGTGAAGTCTAATGGGTGTTGTGCTAGAAGGTGCTAGTTGTGAATGTAAGATTTTGGGCACACCACTGGCTCTCAGACTTGTATGATGTAATTGCAGTTTATCTCTAGGTTCTGCATGTTAGGATGTAGAGCAGAGATAGGAAACAAAGTGTCAGGCTGCTTATAACAGGAGAAGGGATTCCAGTAGAAGAACCAGACTTGCAGCCTCAGAACAGGGCCAGGAATGCACTACTAGTAACTAAGAGTGACCATAACACACTTTCTTTACTTATGGGCCCATTTAACACCTCCAAGTTTATATCTTTTGCTACAGCAGAGAGGTTGTTATTGAGAGCAAATACTATTAATGTTCAAAGCGGGGAGTTCATTTGCACTCTTAACAGGCAGCTTGAGCAAGTATTTGATTTAGGCAGCATAGCAGATTTCAGGATGTGGCTTTATCATAGAATCCCAACAACATGGAAACAGGCCCTTTGGCTCAGCAGGTCCATGCAGACTCTCCAAAGAGTAACTCACCCAGACCCATTCCCTTACTCTATATTTACCCCTGACCTATTTAACCTATCACATCCGTGAGCACTATGGGCAATTTAGCATGACCATATCACAAGGTCATGCACATCTTTGAATTGATATAAAACCAGAGCTTCCAGAGGAAATCCATGCAGACACAGAACGCGCAAACTCCACACAGACAGTCGCTCAAGACTGGAATCTAACCTGGGTCCCTGGTGCTGAGAGGCAACAGTGTTAACCACTGAGCCACCATGTCAGTTTGTCTAAATGCTGACATTTCCTGCAACCGCAAAGATAACCAGTGTGACCACGCTCAGCATATGCTGCTGCAAGTCCACTTTTAACTGAAATTATGAACAACAATCCCTAGAGACCAATTGACCCCATGATCTGAAATATATTAACCATCCTTTAAAAAAGGAGGGGACATGTTAGTTGGCATATTTTCATTTTAAATCACTGCTGTTCCATCAGTCTTCTTCAGCGAGGGTGATAGCTGATATCCAGAGTCAACTAATTTACCTTTGACTCATCAATGCAAACAACTACATGTTAACAACATACACAGGCAGTTCTAAAATAGGTCAAACTCTGCAGTTCTGCCCCAGTGATGAGTAATTAAGCAACTAGCTGGAAGAGGGGCTCTGTGATTATTTCTGTCCTGCATGTAATTTGAGAACAGGTCAGTAGAGAGACATGCTGATCTATTTTTGATCTCCTTTGACTCGAGTAATCTATCTTGACATCTTTCTTTCTAGTATAAAAAAGTAATGCCATTACATTAGTAGGCAGCACAGTGGCACAGTGGTTAGCACTGCTGTCTCACAGTGCCAGAGACCCAGGTTCAATTTGCACCTCAGGCAACTGTCTGTGTGGAGTTTGCACATTCTCCCCTTGTCTGCATAGGTTTCCTCCGGCTGCTCCGGTTTCCTCCCACAGTCCAAAAATGTGCAGGTTAGGTGAATTGGCCATGCTAAATTGCCCGTAGTGTTAGGTGAAGGGGTAAATGTAGAGGAATGGGTCTGGGTGGGTTGCTCTGCAGAGGGTCGGTGTGGACTTGTTGGGCCAAAGGGCCTGCTTCCACACTGTAAGTAATCTAATCATAAAAATCACTCGATTATCCGAACCACCAAGATATGTAAAGTTTTGTTCTGTACATATGTGGAAGTGACATGGGTACAATAAAAAGGTGATTTCTTCTGATAATAGAAGACAACAGCACAGTGCAGGCCGTTTCGGCCCCCAAAGTTATGCTGACCTGTGGAAACAATCTGAAACCTATCCAAGCTATACTATTGTATTTTCATCCGCATGTTTATTCAATGGATATTTAAATGCCCTTGCAGTTGGCAAGTCTACTACTGTTGTAGTCAGTGCATTCCACACCCTTACTACTGAGTAAAGACACTACCTGACAGCTGTCCTATATCTATCACACCTCAATTTAAAGTTATGTCCCCTCGTGCTAGCCATCATCATCTGAGGCAAAAGGCTCTCACTGTTCACTATCTAACCCTCTGATTATCTTATATGTCTCAATTAAGTCACACCTCTCAATCTTCTCTCTAATGAAAACAGTCTCAAGTCCCTCAGCCTTTCCTCATAAGGCCTTCCCTCTCTGCCTGGCAACGTCCTATTAAATCTCCTCTGAACCCTTTCCAAAGCTTCCACATCTCTATGTGGTGACCAGAACTGTATGCAATGCTCCAAGTGCAGCCGCACTAGAGTTTTGTACAGCTGCAGCATGACCTCATGGCTCCAAATCTCAATCCCTCTACCAATAAAAGCTAACACACCATATGCCTTAACCACCCTGTTAACCTGGGTGGCAACCTTCAGGGATCTATGAATGGACAGAGGTCTCTCAGCTCATCTATACGACCAAGAATCATACCTTTAGCCCAGTATTCTGTATTCCTGTGACTCCCTCCAAAGGAAATCATCTCACTTTTCTGTATTAAACTCCATTTGCCAACTCACAGCCCAGCTCTGCAGCTTATGTCCTTCTGTAACCTGCTTCTGCACTGTCCATAACTCCACTGACCTTAGTGTCATCTGCAAATTTACTAACCCATCCTTCTATGCGCAGGTCATTGGTAAAAATGACAAATAAGTGGCCCCAAGAACAGCAATTAGAAGGAACCAAAAACACCTGGAGCACAGTTACAATACACAAAAGCAACAGAGAAGTGTCTTTTGAATAAGGCCTGAGTCAGATTGAACAATGACTGAATTAGTGCTGCAGATTTGGAGGTACCACATTGCATTGAGATTAATAACTGAAAAAAATTCAGTAAGGACATACTTAATGTGGTATTACAGATGACATTTTGGTCAGATAGCAACCATTGAACCATTGAAGAAACAGCATGACAAAGATACAAAGCATTGATGAAAATAGAATGTTACTCTTTATTGTGAGAGAAGCTGAATACAAAAGTTGGAGATTATACAGAACTTTTGAGCCCTGTGGAGGGCAGTCCAGGATTTGCAAGTCCTTGGTGGATTGGGAGAGAAGTTGAAGTGGTTGGGCGGCACAGGGCGACAGATTTATTGAGTGCATGTTGCAGAGTTATTCTGCGCATCTGGACACCTCATCTGTATTGTTGCTTTTTGGATCTCCAGTACATTGGAGAGATAGGAAGCCGTTCTGCAGAATGGTTCAGAGCACATCTTCAGGACACATGCACCCAACAACGCCACTTGTGGCTGATCACTTCAACTCCCATCCCACTCCAAAGGGATGGAAGTCTACTGCCAAATCCAAACCACCTGATGCCTGGAAGAAATGCCTCATTTTCCACCTTGGGATCCTCCAACCACACAGTAATGTCAATTTCATCAGTTTTCTCATGTCCCTCTCCCAATCTTATCCCACATCCAATGCTCCAACTCAGCACTGCCCTCAAACTGTTCTACCTGTACATTTACCTTCCCACCTATCTGCTCCGCCCTGACCGGTCACCATCACATCACCTTCCAAGTGACCTTTCCCCTCCAGCTCTGCCCCCCCCCCCCCCTCCCATTTATCTCAGCCTCCCTTGGACCTCCCCACATTCCTGAGGAAGGTCTTATGCCAAAATGTTGACTCTCTTGCTCCTTGGATGCTGCTTGACCTGCTGTGATTTTCCAGCACCACACTTATTGACTAATATCTAGAATAGGCAGGTTGCTTCAGAGGAAACATTGGAAAGACTAACCTTGCATCTGCTAGAGTTTAGAAAGGTAAGATGTGACTTGTTTGGAACAGAAGATCCTGAGGGATCTTGGTAAGAATCAGTGTGAAAAGGTGTTTCCTTTTTGCCTGAGAACCTAGGAGTAAAGGGCCACTATTTCAAAATAAGGGATACCTATATAACATATAGAGATGGCACGGTGGCTGAGTGGTTAGCACTGCTGCCTCACAGCACCAGGGTCCCAGGTTTGATTCCAGTCTCACGCAACTGTCTGTGTGGAGTTTGCGCATTCTCCCCATGTCTGCGTGGGTTTCCTCCGGGTGCTCTGGTTTCCTCCCACAGTCCAAAGATGTGCAGGTCAGGTGAATTGGCCACACTAAATTGCCCATAGGTTAGGTACATTAGTCAGAAGGAAATGGGTCTGGGTGGGTTACTCTGCGGAGGGTCGGTGTGGGCTTGTTGGGCTGAAGGGCCTGTTTCCACACTGTAGGGAATCTAAAAAAAATGTTCTCAGTATGTGATTTTGGAGTGCTGCTCCTCAAAATGTTGGGGAAGCAGAGACCTTGACTATTTTTCTAAGAGCAGAGGAAGATAGGTTTCTAATTCATGAAAGAACTCTAGTACGAGGAAAAGCTAGGTAGGAATGTAAACTCAGTTAGCAGATGTGCATGAGGATTTATTAGTAACAAAATGGCAGATGAAGTGAGCAATAATAATTTGCTCCTCCCTTCACTATACAGTGTGAAAGTCAAGAGCTGTTAGAGTGGGAGGAACTTAGCAAAGTCACAATCATAAGAGAAGTGGAGTTAAAAATGGACAAGTCCAAATATTTCATCTCAAGGTCTTAGAAGTTTCTAAAAAGGTGGTAGATGTATTGGTATGAAATTTTTCATAATTCCCTAGATTCAGGAAAGGTTCCATTGGACTGGAAAGTAGCAAATGAGTACCTTTTTTCAAGGATGATAAAAGCAGAAAGTGCCAAGCCAGAGCTTGATATGTCATAGGGGTTTAAAAACAATCACTTTATCACTGTGTACTTAGCAAAGCTCAAGTTAATTGAGAAGAATCAGCATGTTTTTGTCAAAGTAAAATCATGTTTTCCAATTGTTCTGAACCAGACCAAATCCCTTCAAAATACAGTAAAGGTACCCTCGACCGTAATGTTTTCTTATTTTAACGAGTGCAATGAGATATGTTGCATTCCAGATGCAATTCAACTTGTCAAACTACCAGATTTGAAGTAAACTATGTTTTATTCATACACTACAGGTAAAATACAGTAAAAAGGAAGAAGTTAGCATTACTGAACTCTGTTGGAAAAAACTTCTATAATAATAGATTAACTATTGCTAATTAACTGTTCCAATATAGCAATATCCCATAAACACAGCTTGACAGACAAATTCTGAAAAACTGATTATCTCACATGCAACTCCAGCGGCAGGAAGAGAGCCCCTACTCTAAGGAATAACTGGGGGGGGGGGGGGGTTGCAGGTGTGGGGAGGAGGAGAAAAAGGTTTCTGTATCATTAAGACCCCAGCAGCAGAAAATCTAAAAATCCTGGTTTGTAGAGAATGCCTCTATCCATCCATATTGTTCCAACTTAAACTCAAGGCCTCTCAAACTGTTTACTAGCTGTGAAGATTAAGGTTAAGGCAGAGGTGCCAAACAAAAAAAAAAATGCCACGACAAAATGCACCTCCTAAAAGCCATAGTAGTGTCACACATTTTATCACTGTTCTTTGAAAGATGGGGAAAAACGGAGAGACTGTAGGTGTGTACTACTTATATTTCCAAATGCATTTAATAAGGTATAACAGATTGTTGAAAATATGTTCCTGGACTAGAAAATAACATTCATGCGATTAGAAGATTGGCTGGTAGAAAACAGTGCGTGTAAAGGGTGTTTGATTAGCAGGATGTGACAAGTAGACTATCACAGATGGTGGACAGGTAATCCAAGATGGAGGATGGAAAAAAATTCTGGCTGTAACAGCTGCTCCTTTTGAGGTATTTTAGGTGTTGGAGAGGATTTCCTTGAATTTCAGGAGCAGCAATTAATGTTTCATATGTTATAACATTTTTTTTTCCAAAGTTCCGAAACAAAGTCAAAACAACAGCACTTTAAAAGGAGAGAAGAACAGACATAGGAAGCACATAAAGAGAGCGAGGGGTGGGGGTGGGGGTAGAGGGTGGAAGAGAGCCATTGGTGGGGGGGGGGGGCGGTGGGAAGACAGAGCCATGGGGGGGGTGGGGGGAGGGGGGGGGGAAGAGAGAGGAAAAAGAGAGAGAGGAAAGAGGGGGAAAGAGAGATGGGGGAGAGAGAGGGGGTGTGTGGAAAAGAGAGAGAGAGAAAAAAAAGAGGGGGAAAGAGAGAGAGGGGGAAAGAGAGAGAGGGGGGGAAAGAGAGAGAGAGGGGGGAAAGAGAGAGAGAGGGGGGAAAGAGAGAGAGAGAGGGGGGAAAGAGAGAGAGAGAGGGGGGAAAGAGAGAGAGAGAGAGGGGGGAAAGAGAGAGAGAGGGGGGAAAGAGAGAGAGAGAGGGGGGAAAGAGAGAGAGAGAGGGAGGAAAGAGAGAGAGGGGGGAAAGAGAGAGGGGGGAAGAGAGAGAGAGGGGGAAAAGAAAGAGAGAGGGGAAAAGAGAGAGGGAGAGACGTGGGAAAAGGGGGGAAGAGAGAGAGACATGGGAAAGGGGGGGAAGAGAGAGAGGGGGAAGAGAGAGAGAGGGGGGGAAGAGAGGGGGGGAAGAGAGAGAGAGCAGAGAGAGAGGGAAAAGAGAGAGGGATAGAGAGAGAGAGAGAGGAGGAGGAAAGAGAGAGAGAGAGAGAATAGCTATTTGAATTCATGTATCGCTGGACATCGGAGTGAGTGTGGAAAAATTAACAAACAGTGAAATTCACAACTGATCTTGGAGGAATGTTTGGGCGAAGTCACAGCACAGAAACAGATAAAACTATTCACTTAAGTGTGGTCTACAAAAATGGTCTACAGTAGTGAGTAGAGTGGGTTCTTCCTTGAAGATTTTTTTGGGATATGTCCCTTGATTAAACTTAAAATGTAAGCCATAACTATTATTTTAACCCGGAGTGGTGTTTTATAGAGGAATAAGACTGTTATTTTCTGGGTCTGTAGATTGTGAAGGAGCAAAAATGGCCTTTAATAGAGTAATATGTGCTTTTTTCAAATGTGGGAGTTGAGAGTTTAAGGGTTACTGTGGATTATATCTGCAATAAATGCTGTTGGTTGCGAATCCTATCAGATCGAGTGGATCGGTTGGAGAGACAATTAGAAGCAATGAGGAATTTGCAACAGCAGCGGAATGTGATGGATGGCAGTTATAGGAAGGGGGAGAAGTTGCAGATACAGTCACATATATGGGTTAACTCCAGGAAAGGTAAGAGGGACAGGTGGTTATTGCTGGAGTCTTCTGTGGCTATCCCAATTTCAAACAAGTATGCTGTTTTGGACAATATTAGAGGGTGATCGATTCACAGGGAAAGGCAGCACGATAAGCGAAGTTTCTGGTATTGAGACTGGCTCTAATGCAACCAGGAGTATGTCTGATTCCAAGAGATCAGTTGTGTTAGGGGACTCTAGTCCGAGGAACAGACAGACGTTTCTGTAGCCAACAGCGAAATATCAGAATGGTGTGTTGCTTCCCTGGTGCCAGGAGAGGGTGCAAAATGTTCTCAAGAGAGAGAGAGAGGGGCCAGCAAGAGGTCATTGTCCACATTGGAACCAAAAACATAGGAAGGGAAAAGGTTGAGATTCTGAAGAGAGATTACAGAGAGTTAGGTAGGAATTTAAAGAGGAGGTCCTCGAGAGTAACAATATCTGGATTACTCCTGGTGCTGCGAGCTAGTGAGGGCAGGAATAGGAGGATAGAGCAGATGAATGCATGGCTGAGGAGCTGGTGTATGGGAGAAGGATTCACATTTTTGGATCATTGGAATCTCTTCTTGGGTAGAAGTGACCTGTACAAGAAGAACAGATCCAGAAAATAACAGTCTTATTCCTCTATAAAACACCGCTCCGGGTTAAAATAATAGTTATGGCTTATATTTTAAGTTTAATCAAGGGACATATCCCCATTGCACCTAAATTGGAAGGGGACGAATATAATGGCAGGGAGATTTGCTAGAGCTGCTCGGAGGATTTAAACTAGTAAGGTGGGAGGTGGGACCCAGGGAGATAGTGAGGAAAGAGATCAATCTGAGAACAGTAGCGAGGCAAACAAACAGTCAGGACAGGCAGGGACAAGGTAGCACTAATAAATTTAACTGCATTTATTTCAATGCAAGGGGCCTAACAGGGAAGGCAGATGAACTCAGGGCATGGTTAGGTACATGGGACTGGGATATCATAGCAATTACAGAAACATGGCTCAGGGATGGGCAGGACTGACAGCCTAATGTTCCAGGGTACAAATGCTACAGGAAGGATAGAAAGGGAGGCAAGAGAGGAGGGGGAGTGGCGTTTTTGATAAGGGATAACATTACAGCTGTACTGAGGGAGGATATTCCCTGAAGTACATCCAGGGAAGTTATTTGGGTGGAACTGAGAAATAAGAAAGAGATGATCACCTTATTGAGATTGTATTATAGACCCCCTAATAGTCAGAGGGAAGTTGAGAAACCATCTTGGAAGGAGATCTCAGCTCTCTGTAAGAATAATAGGGTGGTTATGGTAGGGGGATTTTAAACTTTCCAAACACAGACTGGGACTGCCATAATGTTAAAGGTTTAGATGGAGAGGAATTTGTTAAGTGTGTACAAGAAAATTTTCTGATTCAGTATGTGGATGTACCTACTAGAAAAGGTGCCAAACTTGACCTACTCGTGGGAAATAAGAGAGGTAAAAACAATGACTGTAGATGCTGGAAACCAGATTCTGGATTAGTGGCGCTGGAAGAGCACAGCAGTTCAGGCAGCATCCAAGGAGCTTCGAACTCGACGTTTCGGGCAAAAGCCCTTCATCAGGAATAAAGGCAGTGAGCCTGAAGCGTGGAGAGATAAGCAAGAGGAGGGTGGGGGTGGGGAGAAAGTGGCATAAAGTACAATGGGTGAGTGGGGGAGGGGATGAAGGTGATAGGTCAGGGTGGAGAGGGTGGAGTGGATAGGTGGAAAAGGAAATAGGCAGGTAGGACAAGTCCAGACAAGTCATGGGGACAGTGCTGAGCTGGAAGTTTAGAACTAGGGTGAGGTGGGGGAAGGGGAAAATGAGGAAACTGTTGAAGTCCACATTGATGTCCTGGGGTTGAAGTGTTCCGAGGCGGAAGATGAGGCATTCTTCCTCCAGGCATCTGGTGGTGAGGGAGCGGTGGTGAAGGAGGCCCAGGATCTCCATGTCCTCAGGAGAGTGGGAGGGGGAGTTGAAATGTTGGGCCACAGGGCGGTGTGGTTGATTGGTGTGGGTGTCCTGGAGATGTTCCCTAAAGCGCTCTGCTAGGAGGCGCCCAGTTTCCCCAATGTAGAGGAGACCGCATCGGGAGCAACGGATACAATAAATGATATTAGTGGATGTGCAAGTAAAACTTTGATGGATGTGGAAGGCTCCTTCAGGGCCTTGGATAGAGGTGAGGGAGGTGGTGTGGGCGCAGGTTTTATAGTTCAGGTGTAATCCAGGTAGCTGTGGGAGTTGGTGGGTTTGTAAAAAATGTCAGTGTCAAGTCGGTCGTCATTAATGGAGATGGAGAGGTCCAGGTAGGGGAGGGAGGTGTCAGAGATGGTCCAGGTAAATTTAAGGTCAGGGTGGAATGTGTTGGTGAAGTTGACGAATTGCTCAACCTCCTCGTGGGAGCACGAGGTGGCGCCAATGCAGTCATCAATATAGCGGAGGAAGAGGTGGGGAGTGGTGCCGGTGTAATTACGGAAGATCAACTGCTCTATGTAACCAACAAAGAGACAGGCATAGCTGGGGCCCATACGTGTGCCCATGGCTACCCCTTTGGTCTGGAGGAAGTGGAAGGATTCAAAGGAGAAATTGTTAAGGGTGAGGACCAGTTCGGCCAAACGAATGAGAGTGTCGGTGGAAGGGTACTGTTGGGGATGTCTGGAGAGGAAAAAACGGAGGGCTTGGAGGCCCTGGTCATGGCGGATGGAGGTGTGGAGGGATTGGATATCCATGGTGAAGATGAGGCATTGGGGACCGGGGAAACGGAAGTCTTGGAGGAGGTGGAGGGCGTGGGTGGTGTCTCGAATGTATGTGGGGAGTTCCTGGACTAGGGGGATAGGACAGTGTCGAGGTAGGTGGAGATGAGTTCAGTGGGGCAGGAGCATGCTGAGACAATGGGTTGGCCAGGGTGGTCGGGCTTGTGGATCTTGGGAAGGAGGTAGAACCGGGCAGTGCAGGGTTTCTGGACTATGAGTGGGAGATCTCCTGAGGTGATGAGGTTCTGTATGGTCTGGGAAATGATGGTTTGGTGATGGGGAGGGGGGGGGGGGTCATGGTAGAGGGGGGGCAGTAGGAAGAGGTGTCCTCGAGTTGACGTTTGGCGTCAGTGGTGTAGAGGTCAGTGCGCCAGACTGTATCCGCTGGCTTGATGGTGAGGTTGGGATTGGAGCAGAGGGATTGGAGGGCTGCGTGTTGCGAGGGTGAGAGGTTGGTGTGGGGGAGGGAACTAGACAGGTTGAGGCGGTTAATGTCCTGGCAGCAGTTGGAAATGAAGAGGTCGAGGGCAGGTAATAGGCCAACGCGGGGTGTCCAGGTGGATGCAGTGTGTTGGAGGTGGGCGAAGGGGTCCTCGGAAGATGAGCGGAAGTCCTGATTGTGAAAGTAAGCTCGGAGGCGGAGGCGACGGAAGAATTGTTCGACGTCACGGCGTGTATTAAATTCATTGATGCGTGGATGGAGGGGGATGAAGGGGAGTCCTTTGCTGAGGACTGATCATTCGTCCTCAGTGAGGGGGAGGTCTGGGGGGATGGTGAAAACTCGGCAGGGCTGGGACCTGGGATCTGGTGTGGGTGTAGAGCTGGGAGTGGGGGCGGAACCTGTAACTGGGTGTTATGGTGGGGGGAATGGGGGTGGAGTCATGAGCAGGGGTAGTGTCCCCCTCAGGGTTCTGGGGAGTGGGGATAATGACAGTGTGGTCTGTGGGAGGCATGTCAGCAGAATGCCGGTGAGTGGAGCTGGTGGGGCGGAAGTGGTGGTGACCACGGCAGTAGGGGTGGCGGAAGTCACTGAGCATGTGGCATCAGCGATGATGTGAAGGGCGGAAGTGATGTCATGCATGATGCATGAGGAATTGTGAGGAGTGGCTAAGATGGGGGGCGGAAGTGACATCAATCACCGTGGGGGTGGCAGCTGCATCAGCCGCATGGCTAATGGCGGAATAGATTCCGAGGCCAGGGGAATCTTCTGGAATGTTTGAGGAGCGCTGGTTATGGAGGCCTCCTTCACCGCCACTCCTTCACCACCAGACGCCTGGAGGAAGAACGCCTCATCTTCCACCTCAGAACACTTCAACCCCAGGACATCAATGTGGACTTCAACAGTTTCCTCATTTCCCCTTCCCCCACCTCACCCTGGTTCTAAACTTTCAGCTCAGCACTGTCCCCATGACTTGTCCGGACTTGTCCTACCTGCCTATCTCCTTTTCCACCTATCCACTCCACCCTCTCCTCCCTGACCTATCATCTTCATCCCCTCCCCCACTCACCCATTGTACTTTATACTTTCTCCCCACCCCCACCCTCCTCTAGCTTATCTCTCCACGCTTCAGGCTCACTGCCTTTATTCCTGATGAAGGGCTTTTGCCCGAAACGTCGATTTCAAAGCTCCTTGGATGCTGCCTGAACTGCTGTGCTCTTCCAGCACCACTAATCCAGAATCTTGGGAAATAAGGCAGGGCAGGTGACTGAGGTGTCAGTGGGGGAGCACTTTGGGGTCAGCAACCATAATTCTATTAGATTTAAAAATAGTGATGGAAAAAGATAGACCAGATCTAAAAGTTGAAGTTCTAAATTGGAGAAAGGCCAATTTTTACGATATTAAGCAAGAACCTGTGGGCGGCACGGTGCCAAATTCCCACCTCAGGCGACTGACTGTGTGAGTTTGCACATTCTCCCTGTGTCTGCATGGGTTTCCTCCAGGTACTCCGGCTTCCTCCCACAGTCCAAAAAATGGGCAGGTTAGGTGAACTGGCCATGCTAAATTGCCCGTAGCGTTAGGTGAAGGGGTCTGGGTGGGTTGCACTTCGGTGGGTCGGTGTGGACTTGTTGGGCTGAAGAGCCTGTTTCCACACTAAGTAATCTAATCTAAACTTACAAAAGCCGACTGTGGGCAGATGTTCGCAGGTTAATGGACGGCTGGAAAATGGGAAGGCTTCAGAAATGAGATAATGAGAGAGTCCAGAGAAAGTATATAACTTTAATGGCTGGTAGGTATAGGAAATGCTGGATGACTAAAGAAATTGAAGGTTTGGTTAAGAAAAAGAAGAAAACATATCAGGAAGAGACAGGATAGATCAAGTGAATCCTTAGAGTAAAAAAGCAGTAGGAGTATACTTAAGAGGGAAATCAGGAGGGCAAAAAGGGGATTTGAATAGCTTTCGCAACTAGAATTAAGGAGAAAATCCAAAGGGTTTTTTTTTCACAAATACGTTAAGGACAAAAGGATAACAAGGGAGAGACTAGGGCCCCTCAAAGATCAGCAAAGGTCCACTAGCTTCATGATGTTTTCGTTGGTAATGTGATTGGCGGTGGTTGGTGTGTGTGTGATGGTCTCTTCTAAAATTGTGGTAAGTGTTTCCTTTGTCAGGTCGATGTTGATGGAGGTGAACAGTGCTGTTATGTCGAATTAGGTCATTGTTTCGTCTTCCTCTATTTTGGTGTTTTTGATGATTTTTAGGAATTCCTGGGTGGAGTGGATGGAGTGCTGTGACTCTTCTACTAGGTATTTCAGTCTTGTGTGTAGTTCTTTGGCCAGTCTGTAAGTTAGTGTTCCGGGTAGTGAGACTGTGGGTCTGAGGGGGGGGCTCCTGGTTTATGGATTTTTGGTAGTCCATAGAATCGTGGGGTGTTGATCCTGTTTGGTTGCATTTTTTGGAATTCTGTCTTGTTTAAATGACTGGAATTGTGTAATTTTCTTAGGAGATATGTAGATTTGTTTCCTAGTTGTGAGTTTGGGTCCAGCGCCACCTGTTGGTAGGTGTTGGTGTCTGCGAGTAGTGCATTGGCTTTCTCTATGTAGTAAGGTAAAAACAATGACTGCAAATGCTGAAAACCAAATACTGGATTAGTGGTGCTGGAAGAGCACAGCAGTTCAGGCAGCATCCAACGAGCAGCGAAATCGACGTTTCGGGCAAAAGCCCTTCATCAGGAATAAAGGCAGTGAGCCTGAAGCATGGAGAGATAAGCTAGAGGAGGGTGGGGGTGGGGAGAGAGTAGCATAGAGTACAATGGGTGAGTGGGGGAGGGGATGAAGGTGATAGGTCAAGGAGGAGAGGGTGGAGTGGATAGGTGGAAAAGGAGCTAGGCAGGTCGGACAAGTCAAGGAGACAGTAACTGAGCTGGAAGTTTGAAACTAGGATGAGGTGGGGGAAGGGGAAATGAGGAAGCTGTTGAAGTCCACATTGATGCCCTGGGGTTGAAGTGTTCCGAGGCGGAAGATGAGGTGTTCTTCCTCCAGGCGTCTGGTGGTGAGGGAGCGGCGGTGAAGGAGGCCCAGGACCTCCATGTCCTCGGCAGAATGGGAGGGGGAGTTGAACTGTTGGGCCACGGGGCGGTTTGGTTGATTGGTGCAGGTGTCTCGGAGATGTTCCCTAAAGCGCTCTGCTAGGAGGCGCCCAGTCTCCCCAATGTAGAGGAGACCACATCGGGAGCAACGGATACAATAAATGATATTGGTGGATGTGCAGGTGAAACTTTGATGGATGTGCAAGGCTCCTTTAGGGCCTTGGGTAGAGGTGAGGGAGGAGGTGTGGGCACAGGTTTTACAGTTCCTGCGGTGGAACAGCCAGAAACCCTAACCACCTTACCGTACATCAAAGAAGTTTCAGAAATGACAGCCAGACTACTAAGACCCCTCAGAATCCTAGTAGCACACAAACCCACCAACACTCCCAAACAAAAATTAACAAACTTAAAAGACCCAGTACCACCCATGGACAAAACCAACGTCTTCTACAAAATTCCATGCAAGGACTGCCACAGGTACTACGTAGGACAAACGGGAAGAAAGTTAGCCACTAGGATACATGAACACCAGCTAGCCACAAAAAGACATGATCCTCTCTCCCTCGTAGCCCTACATACGGATGAAAAAAAACACCAGTTCGACTCGGACAATACATCTATCCTGGGACAGGCTAAGCAAAGACATGCCAGAAAATTCCTAGAGGCCTGGCACTCCAACCACAACGCCATAAACAAATACATAGATCTAGATACCATCGATTAACCCCTCAGAAAACGAACAGGAAATTACATCATCACAAACCCCAGGAACCCCATCCAGGACAAACATATAATTAGAAAGCAGGAGACAACAGCTTCGCTTCACTTGGAGGTCGCCACTGATGATGTTACCTAGCCAGGTAATGAAACGACTGGATATCAAACCTACAGCTCAGCGAGCAAACCTACACCATAAACCTCAACCTGAGCTACAAACCTTCACAAACCTTGCAGTAATCAGGCTACGGAATGCTTTGCCTGCAACGGTAGTAGATCCGCCAAGTTTAAGTGCATTTAAGTCATCATTGGACAGGCATATGGACGTATATGGAATAGTGTAGGTGGGATGGGCTTCAAATTAGTATGACAGGGCGGCGCACCATCGAGGGCTGAAGGGCCTGTACTGCGCTGTAATATTCTATGTTCTATGTTAAAGAGACCTTGGAATGCAGGTTCATAGCTCCTTGAAAGTGGAGTCGCAGGTAGATAGGATAGTGAAGGCAGTGTTTGGTATGCTTTCTTTTATTGGTCAGAGTATTGAATACAGGAGTTGGGAGGTCATGTTGCAGCTGTACAGGACATTGGTTAGGCCACTGTTGGAAAATTGCGTGCAATTCTGGTCTCCTTCATATCGGAAAGATGTTGTGAAACTTGAAAGGGTTCAGAAAAAATTTGCAAGGATGTTGCCAGAGTTGGAGGATTTGAGTTATAGGAGAGGCTGAACAGGCTGGGGCTGTTTTCCCTGGAGCGTCAGAGGCTGAGGGGCAACCTTATAGAGGTTACAAAATTATGGGGGAGAATGGTTAGGGTTAATAGACAAAGTCGTTTTCCTGGGGAGGGGGAAACAAAAGTCCATAACTAGAGATCATAGGTTTAGGGAGACAGAGGAAGATATAAAAGAGACCTAAGGGGCAACTTTTTCATGCAGAGTGTGTGGTACATGTATGGAATGAGCTGCCAGAGGAAGTTGTGGAGGCTGGTACAATTGCAACATTTAAGAGGCATTTGGATGGGTATATGAATAGGAATGGTTTGGAGGGATATGGGCCGGGAGTTGGCAGGTGGGACTAGATTAGTTTGGGATATCTGGTTGGACCGAAGGGTGTGTTTCTGTGCTGTACATCTCTATGACTCTATGACGCAGGCATCCGTGTTGGGGACTCAACTTTTTGCACTTTACATCACTGATTTAGAGGAGGAAAGTGAAGGCGAAGTAGTTGATACCAAAATAGGTAGGAACATGTGATGTGAAGACGACAAAGAAGTTGCAAGTGTATATAGATCAGTTGAGTGAACAAACAAAAATCAGGTAGTTTGAGTATTTGGGATTGCAGGAAGTTGTTTGCTTAGGTAGGGAGAATAAATAGCAAATTTACTTAAATGGAGAACAACTGGAGAATTCCAAGGTACAGAGGGATTTGGATGATCTGGTGCAAGAGACCAAAAACGTTAGTATGCAGGTGTAGCATGTAATCACAAAATCTATTGGATTCTGTCTATTAAAGAGAGGAATTGACAATCATAAGGATGTCATGCATCAGTTACACAGAGCATTTGAGAGACAACATCTTGAAAACTGAAGTTTCAGTCCTCTTTTAAGACAGAATGTAAATTGGTTGAAGATGGCTCAGAGGAAGTTTACTAAACCAGTACTGGAAATGAGTGGATTGTGTTATGAGGATAGGTTCAACAGGCTGGGTTTGTTTGCATTGGAGTTTAGAAGATGAGATGTGGCTTGAATGAAGTGTCTAAGATAGTCTTGATAAGATGGACCTGACAGTTTTGCTTGAGTTCAGAACTAGGGTAGACTGTTGTAAAATTTGAAGTGCGAAAAACACAGAGACATAGACAAAAAAAATCACAACATTGTATCAGTTGCATGACAGATCTTTTGCTATAAAGTTTGTTTGATGATCCTGCTCCATAGCTAGCTAATGAAGGAGCAGTGCTCCAAAAACCAGTACTTCCAAATAAAGCTGTTGGACTATACCCTGGTGTTGTTGTTCTTTTTAAACTTTCACCACAAGGTGGTATGACTCCAATCAAAGCTTCAAAGAATCCTACAGCCCGTTGAGTCCAGACCAACCCTTTGAAGAGCATCCTTCCCACTAACCCTGCATTTCCCACGGCCAATCTACCTAAACTTCACATCTTTGGTCTGTAAGAGGAAACCATAGCATCCAGAAGAAAGCCATGCAGACATGGGGAGAATGTGCAAACTCCATACAATTCCAAGGGTGGAATTGAACCCAGATCCCTAACCATTGAGCCACCCCTCACTTACCTTTTGCTTTCCAGTGACTTAAAGTTTTGCTCCATAAGTCATGTTTGTTCACATGCTGCTTTAATAAATGGATTCACTCACCTTTTCAAGGTTCAGTTTGCGTTTGGACCAAAATTGTAATGGATTCTTTTGTTAACATCTTGGGGTCTCTGACAAGCAGGATCTGAAATTGACTTGCCATATAAATTCTGTGGCAAGTTACTCTGACTCCCTAAAGCCTGCCCATTATCTAGAAGATTCAAGTTAGGTCTTTGAAATAATTGCATGTGTCTTCAGTGGAAGATACCAGTTGCATGCCACAACATCAAGAGTTAGGGGGAAAGAGGTGCCTGTAGTAGCATCACTAAGGAGAAGATGCAGGGGAACTGAAAGATCTGAAGGTAGGTAAATTACCTGCACTGGATGGCTACACACTAGTGCTTTGAAGGAGATAGCTGGGGAATTGTAGAGGCAATAGTGGTGATCTTTCAGGGATCACTGGAATCAGAAGCTCCCTGAGGACCAGAAAAGGGATAATGTAACATTTCTGTTTAAAAGGGAGGGAGACAAGATGGGAAATTATAGGCCAGTTAGCCTACCTAGGTCAATGGTAAGATTTTAGAGCGTAGTATTAGGTATGAGATTACAGAGTACTTGAAAGTGCGTAGTAAAAGAAGGCTGAGTCAGCACAGCTTCATCAAGGGGAAGATTATTGGACTGACAGGAAATGAAGACTCAGGAGGCAGGCAGAACTAGGCAAATGGAATATTTTTATATCTTCCTCAATGTATAAATTCAATTTGTTTAATCTTTGGCTCAGAGCAGAAGACAGACCAGTGACACTAATTTATACAGTAAAAAGCAGTATTTTATACATTTGTGTATTACAAATGATCCCATAGAGTGTGGTTACAGCCCTTCCCTTTTAATCCATCCACCTAATCCTGCAAAACACTAAATGATGGGAATTCCTGTGGACAGCCTCAGGTTCCTACGATCTCCTGGTGTTTAACAGGCACTATAATCTCTAGGCCTTGGGATTTTTCTACGTATTCCAGAGTTAATTACAACATTCCTTTGGCTTCAAGCTGGCTTATCTGTAGGGACAGTTTGAATTCTATTATTCATTGTATTGTATTTTAATCCAGTACAATTACTCTTATGTTTTCCACTATCCTAAATATATACATACAAAAATGCAAAAGATGGTTAGGTTTAACTTATTGCTGAGATATTAGTAATATGGACCGCAGTTAAGTTAGTGTAAAATTATACAGTGTAATTAGTGGGCCATGAACAATCTTGAAGTCATTTCCTCAAGCTAGTTAATGTCACATCTAGGTTTAAATGCTTTTTAAGTACTTTTATTAAGCATTGGTTATGTATTAATTTTGGTAGAAAATTGCCCCTGTGGTTCTGATGAATCTTGAACAAGATTCTTTGATATTGAGTAACTCTTAAAAGGTAACTATTTTCCACAAACTAACATTAGCTGTTGTCTTGATAGCTATTTAGGGAGTTGACTAGGCTGTATCTTGCATCTGGTGTTTATCCTTTCACTGTGACAATTATTCTTCCATTAATGAAAGGCCAAGATTAGTGGCTTGTCTGTTTTACAGATATACTCTTATCACAACTGTCGGGAATGATGTGCTTATGGCCTGTTCAAAAGGTGGTGTGTGTCTTTTAATTAAGGGCCAGAACAGACTATTCTTATTTATCTCCTGTTGGCTATCTTGTATTGTAGAGCTAGGACAGGCCAACACTGTTTGTTTGCCATTTTGTCTGAGCAGACATGGACTATTTTGTTCTAAGCATGTACAATACACACCTATAGAGGTCATGCCTGACAAAACTTTAAATTCTTTGAAGAGGTAATGAGTAAGTTAGACAAAGGACAACCTGTGGACATGTTTGCATATCCAGAAAGCCTTTAACAAGGTGCAATTGGAGAGTGGCAATAATAGCCTCATTGAGTATCCACAGTAGCACAGGAGGCTGCTTTTTCAGATACAAGCCCATGGTGTTGGAGTAAGGTACTGATATGGATAGAGGATTGGCTGACTGGCAGAAGGCAGAGAGTGGGGATAAAAAGGTCTTTTTCAGGGTGGCAGAGAGCCAGTGTCTAGTGGAGTTCTGCAGACGTCAGTGCTGAGACCACAATATTTATGTTATAGCTCAACGATTTGGATGAAGGAACTGAGGGCATTGCTGCTATGTCTTGCAGATGACAAAGATGGACAGATAAGTTGTGGGAACGCTGCAGAAGGACTTGGACAGGCTGGGGGATTGGGTGAAGAAATAGCAGATAGAATACAATGTATGAAAGTCAGAAGTTATTCAGTAGGAAGAATAGAGGCATAGATTAGTTTCTAAATCTGGAAAGGCTTTGAAAATCTGAAGCCGAGAAAAGGGACTTAAAAGTCCGAGGTTGGGATTCTGTTAAGATTAACATGTAGACTCAGTTCACAAGAAGGTATGGGATGGTGTTCAAATTATGACCAAAATTAGTGAATTTGGAAAATAAGTTCATTGAGTATTGGCAGTTGCACAGTTTAAGGTGATGGAATCCCAAAAGTATAGTTCTAACAATATCCTTTTATACAGTTCTTGCATATTAAAGTTCTGGCACTGTTAAATAATTGTATCTATTGTTCACAAAAATTCATATAACATCTGTCTGGGGAAGCAGGCGATTTAAACATCTTATACATGCTCCCCTGAAGGGATTAGAGTGTCTGTCCAGTCTGCTTGCATAATCAAGATGTTAGCCCTTTTATCTTTTAAGTTAATAAAAATACTAACCCTAGGTGATCTACACAAGTTTGAAGTTATACATCTGCTTAATTAATAAAAAGGATATTAAACTAATTACTGTAACTGGGTCATATAATTTTGTTTGCTATTACCAGTTTTGACATTCATTCATGCAGTTTCACAGAAGCACTGTTTTGATCAAAGTTTCTTAGAGGGGATAGCAGCCCTATTAATATTTAACAGGAACATATTAGTTGAGAAAACTAAATGTTTTAGCTATCCAGGTCCCAAGAGCTGATTAATATTATAATCTTTCCATAATTTCAGGTGAGTCAGTCATGGCAGTGGGACAGCATGGTTCTGAAGAAGTTACCATATTGACACTTATTCAGGGGCAGCTTTTGATATAGAAATAGCATGGGGCTGTTAAGGATTGATAGTGTGAAGCAACAGCAATGGGTTGGAGGGATGTTTTAATTTTGTCTTGTAATAGTAAAGTGTGGTTTTATGAATGAAAGAAAATGTTGCATAGTGAATACGGTTAACTGGTGAGCCAGTTAGTACAGAGTTACAAATGAATGAATGGGAATGCAGTAAAGAGACCTATAACAATATCTCACAAAAGCAAATGCACCCCCCGCATTCACTCAAGAGGTTGTACTGCTGAGGTTTCATTCACGAAGAAAGGTGACAGTGAGCTTGCCTCAAAAAATTTCTAGAGATTTTACCATTGTGTCAGTGAGGCCCCAAACATCAAATCATCTTCTTGGTAGCTTCTCCCATGAATCTCAAAGTCGTTACACTTCCTCAAGCCACTATATATGAGCCAGTACTTGTCCTCTGGCATTTAAGGTGTCCATACCATGGCATAGAGTCATACAACATAGCAAAAAAAAGGCCCTTCGTCCATGTTGACTAAATTTCCCAAACTAAATGAGTGCCACTTGGCTGCATTTGGCCCATATCCCTCTAAGCCTTCCTGTTCATGAGCTTATCAAAGTGTGGGGATCAGTCTCAATGTCCCAAGAATCTGAACCCCTTCCTCCTGCCACATTCATGTGTTATATCCTGTTATTTTTATCTTTGCTGGCACATAGCATTGGTCGTAATCCTGAAACTATACAACGGTATTCTGCTGGTAGTACCTCTTGTTTTTCTACTTATGTAGTCAATATTGGTACTACCTTGGCCACTTGCTGTTCTTTCACATAGCTGCACATCTCAACATCTGGAACTATTGTAAAATCCAGTTTGTTGCTCTCCACTTCAGGAAAGGCTTCACTTGAATTTTCATGTGATTCTCCCACATTTCTCAGCATAGCCATATTGATCAGATTCTAGGAAGACTTCGCCCATTATTTTTATATGGGGGCAACATGAGAGTTTCTAGGCAATAAGTTCCTACAAGTAGGAATTAGATACATCTTGTTGTTACATTGAATGAGGATAACTGCATGAAAATGTATGTCATTCTCCCATCTTAAACCTATGGAATCTTTTGTGGTCCTTGAAGGATGAAACCTTGACTTGAGGTTTCATCTAAAAGGTGGAGACCCTGAAGTATTTACCTGAGCTGCATTAATATTCAAAATGCAAAGTCTGCACTTCATTACAAAGTTGTAAATGTTTTAGTTTAAGTAAGTTAGTTTTCATTGGTATGGACCAGGCCTGGACTGCTCCCTCCCTCAATATTTTAAGTAGCCTAGCTTTATTTTAAAAAGCTAGGCTTTTTCTAACTTTTGATTTTAACTTTTGAAGCAAAGGTGAAATTCCTAACTTTATTTTAAAAAGGTATAAGGTGTTCCAGGTATGAAGGTTCCAGCTCATCAATCCAGCATTAAACAAAAATGTATTTAAACACTAGAGTTGAAACACAAAGAAAGCAGAATTTAGAATAACTTAGCTATTGGAAAACTTAACTGACCCAATAAAGCAACTTAACGAAGGATCTGTTCTAATATTGTAACATCCCACAAATACATCCCTTGGCAAAAAAAGTTGATTCAAACAGATTCTTATTGGCAGGAGGGAACAACATCCAGACAGATTTCACAGAAAGTTAGTTAGGAATCATTTACTGAAGCTTCCACCCTTCTGGTACTCAGATCTTTGACTGCAATAGCTAAAAAAGCTAGAAAAACCCTGAACTGGAGAACTGGCCACTCCCCTTCAATTGTTAAATGGTTCTAGCTCCCTCGACTCTTCACCTTTACAACCCATCTTTAAACATGGAAAAAAAGTCAAGACAAAATAACCTTTCTAAAAGTGACAACATTGTCACAACATTGGTGAATGATGTGGCAGTTGTGACATTTGTGATGATTATGTACAATCAACTATTAAATGGTTTTATTCTTTAATTGCAGATGCATTTAGCAGACAGCTAATCAAAAGATCTCTTGATGAGATTGCTATTTTAACATGCGTAAAGTTTTACCACAGTCATAAACACGAACCAGCCTTTATTGATGTTAATTCAGAGAGAGGGTAAGTTGCAAAATTCAGATGTGTAACAAACATGTTAGTGTATTCAGTGATCTGTTATTTATGCCTAATAAAGTTTAAGATGTGATAGGTGTGGAGATGCAGTGAACCAAGGACAGAGTACTTCAATTTTGGGTATAAACTTGGGAATCTGGTGCAGATGGGGCACCTGCATCTTTGTTAAGTTCTTTTCAAGCAATAAATTTATCTGTCAGTTTTTCTCAAGATATAATACTCAGACTAGAACTTCAAAAGTCACACTAGTTAAAAAGCCTGGAATATGCTTCAAATTATGATTAAAGAAAAATGTTGGCTGAATAGGTATTAATTACTGTAACAGAAGTCTGACTTAGTAGTTGCAATTTGTGTGTCAGTCACCAGCACTCTTATTAAAGCAAAAGAGTTTTGTAACCCAGACTGGGAGCACAGAGTAGGGCAAGAAACACATAGCCTTCATATTCTGAGCTAACTTGGTAATTTGATGCAGCTAGGAATGGAGTGTAAAAACGGTGCTGCTCTTTATACCTTTATCCAAACCCCAAAAGATGGTGAATATTCAAAACAATTTAATGTGAGCAGGTAGGTGATTTGTCAGCATTTGAGGATGCAGCCCTCTGAACAAAAGCAATAGTTTTCACTGAGGAGCACAACTACTGCATTAAAATTTATAGCTTAACTAGTTAAATTATTTCAGATAACTGCAGATAATGGTTGAGTGATGGTCTGAAATTTTATCAGTTGAGCAAAATACAAAAACCATAGTAAATGATGCGTAACACACAGAAGCTGGGAGGTAACATTGTTATCCATTTCCACCTCCTGATGCTCCCTGGCTTGTTGTGTTCTTCCAGCCTCCTGCTTGTCTACCTTGGATTCCAGCATCTGCAGTTTTTTTTTAAGTGTATAAAAAGTTGTGATGCAGGTATGGAGACCCAGAGGTAGCAATGGAGGAACCTTAGCAGTTATAATTTTCCAACTAGTTTTATTGTCTTTAAACTTTTGTTGTTGAAAGCAGGGACTATCACCATGATACAGAGAGGCATTCAAATGTAGGAGTCAAAAAAAGGGCATGATATAGTTAAAGGGATAAATACTGTTCTATGAAGTCATAAAGGGAGTCCAAAAGGCTATCTTGCCTGCTTAGTGCCAGAATCTAAGGGCATCTCAATGCTGGAGAGGAATTTGAGAGTGGCAGGGGTTGAGGTAGTTATTACAGTCCTTCTGAGTGCAGCAGCACAGGTCAGGCTAGGAAAAGAAACTGCTAAGGAAGTATGAACAGCTCGATAATGAAGTATAAAGGTAGAATGTCTTCATTCTGAGACTATGCCCTCGGGTCCTGGTTTCTTCTGGAAGAATAATTTTCTCCAGTTTGGCTCTGTCCAGCTTCTTAATATTCTCTAAATTTCAATCAGATGTTGTTTCCCCCCCCATCCTTCTAAACTCCAAGTAAAGGCCAAGAATCCATACCTGCTCCTTGTACGACAAGCCCTTCATTGCTAGGATCATTGTGAACCTCCTCTGGACCCTTTCCAGGAGAGTACATCCTTTCCGGAGATATGGAACCCAACACTGCTCACAATGTTCTAAGTGCAGTCTAACCAGAGTCTTACATCCTCAGCAGTATACCTGTCATATTCTGACCCTCTTGAAATTCTATTTGCCTTACTAACTGCCAACTGAACTTGCACGTTAGCCATTATAGGATCCCAAACTAGTTGGACTCTTAAAGCTTCAGGTAACTGAAGTCTTTCTTCATTCAGAAAGTAATCTATGCCTCTATTCTTCCTACCAAAGTGCATAATTTCAGACACTTTCTGCCACTTCTTTGCCCATTCTCTTAACTTGTTTAAGTCCTTCTGCAGCCTTCCCACTTGGTTTCTCCATCTAATTTTGGGTCATCTGCAAACTTAAACAATGCTCATTCTTGGTTTCTTTGTCCAGATCATTAATGTTCAGTGTGAATAGTTGTGGTTTCAACACTGACCCTGCAGAACTTCATAAGTCACTGATCCTTTTATACCCACTCTCAGCCTTCTGAGAGTCAGCCAATCCTCTATCCATGCCAGCATCTTGCCACTAACACCAGGGGTTATGTTATTTTGCAATCTCTTGCGCAGCACTTGTCAAAGGCCTTCTGGAGAAGCAAACATACCATGGCCACTGGTTCACCTTTGTCTAACTTACTCATTACCTCCTCAAAAGGATCTAAGGCTTATCAGACAAGACCTCCTTGACAAAGCAAGATGACTCAGCCCTATTTTACAATACACATCCAAGTACTCTACAATCTCATACTTAATAATAGACTGTAAAATATTACCATTGAACGAGGCCAGGCTGTATTCAACTCAGTCCACTTACTGTTGTAAGGTTCTGGTGTTCTACTGCTGTCTTCCATCATGAAACTGATGCAGATTCCCCTAATGTTTATTTGTTCCCCATTATTACTGCTCCAGCAGTCCATTGAACTCTGGCTAACCTGTCCCTCATGTCATTTGTAGTTCCCTTTACTCAATTGTAATACTGTTACATCTGATTCTGGCTTCTCCCTCACAAACTGCAAGGTGAATTCAATCATACTGTGGTCACTGTCCCCTAGGGGTGCTTTCACCGTAAGCTCCCTAATCAAGTCTACCTCATTAAAAAAAATCACTAAATCCAGAGTTTCCTGTTTCCTCATGAGCTTTACCACAAGCTACTCTAAACAAGCCTTCTGGAGGCATTCCTTTTCTTTGGATCTGCTACTATCCAGATTTCCCAGTCCACCTGCATACTGAAGTCCTCCATGATTATTGAATTGGTGCTTTCTTATATTTCTTGTGTCCCAATTTATTTTCTACCCCACATCCTGATTACTGCCAGGAGATCTTTAGGTAACTCACAGCAGGGTCTTTTTATCCCTTTCCCAACTCTACCCAGACAGATTCTACACCATCCTTATATTGCTTCTTTCTATGGAAGAATTTTCATTTTCTCCCCACCACTCCAAAAAGAAAGGCATCCCAGTCCTTCTGCTCTTGTGCCTGACCTTTCAATATCACATGTATCTTTGGATAATTCAGTTGCAGCCACATCTCTGCAATGCTTACAACTCCAACCTGCCAATTTCAATCCGTGCTTCAAGCTCATTTACCTTGTTTCATATCCTACACACAGTTAACCACACCCCTCTTAATCATTCACTTATCTGCTGTGCCTGAAGTTAGATTCCTGCCCCTTTCCTTACTCAGTCCGAGAGTGGTGGGGGTTGCTTTTCAGACTGAAGTAGTGTGATCATCAGTGTGCCACATGGATCAGCACTGGGTCTGCTACTTGGTCATTTGTATGAATGATTTGGGCATGAGCATAGGAGGTAGAGTTGGTAAGTTTGTCTATGACGCTGAAACTGGTGGTGTAATGGACAGCTACGAAGGTTACCTCAGTTCAACAGGACCTTGATCAGAAGGATCAGTGGGCTAAGGAGTGGCAGATGGAGTCTATTTTAGAAAAATAGGAGTGCTGCATTTTGGAAAGGCAAATCAGGGAAGGACTTATACACTTAATGGTAAGGTCCTGGGGAGTGTTGCTGAACAAAGAGACTTTCGAATGCAGGTTTATAGTTCCTTAAACAGATTTTCAGGTAAGCAGGATAGTGAATATGGCATATGGTATTTTCCTTTATTGGAAAATGCATTGAGTGTAGAAGTTGGGAGGTTATGTTGCAGCTGTACAGGATGTTAATTGGGCTACTTTTGGAACAACTCATTCAGTTTTGGTCTCCCTGGTATAGGAAGCATGTTGTAAAATTTGAAAAGGTTTAGAAAAGATTTACAAATATGTTGGAAGGTTTGTGCAATAGGGAGAGGCTGAATAGACTGGGGCAGTTTTCCCCAGACCATCAGAGGTTGAAGTATGGCCTTAGAAATTTATAAGATCATGGAGGAGCATAGATAGGATGAATAGCCAAAGTAGTTTTCCCAGCATAAGGGTCCAAAACTAGAGAGCATAGTTTTAAGGTGAGAGAGGAAGATTTAAAATGAATCAGAGGGGCAAATTTTTCACACAGAAGGTAGTGCATGTATGGAATGAACTGCCAGAGGAAGTGGTGGAGGCTATTAGAATTACAAAATTGAAAAAGGTAGTTGGATAAGTATATGAATAGGAAGGGTTTAGAGGGATATGGGCCAAATGCTGGCAAATTGGACGAGGTCACATTGAGATGTCTGGTAAGCACAGATAAGTTGATCAAAAGGGTCTGTTTCTGTGCTGTATAACTATATTTCTCCAATTTAATCAGAAAGCAATTTACAATATGGTGTTCAAATTAGCAGTAAATTACCAAGCAACAAACTTACTTTTTTTTTGTCTTTTTATTGTTTCTGACCCCAAGCTTCCTCCCCTATTGATTAGTCCTGTCTTTATCTCTCTGAACTCCCAGAGAGTTTGTAGGCTTTGATTTTTGATTTCTGTTCACTGTGTCCTCCCTCACGAGCTCTTATTTCTATACCCAAATACCTTATTTAGATATTAAAGACCAGAGAGTGAAAAGGAGGAACTGATCACCTTCTTCCTGTTGCAACTAAACTCCAGTTATACTCTAATGATTCGTGGCAGCACTCCATTACAAACCAGGCATCACTGAAGGAGCCCTAATTCAAAGGCTTTTGCAATTGAATTCAACTGTTTATGTAATTAATTCACTTCTTGAGCACTTGTAAATTCCCATTTTAAAGAGACAATTAAGACCATAACACACAGGAGCAGAATTAGTCCATTCACCCCATTGAGTCTGCTCCACCTTTCGATCATGGCAAATAAGCTTCTCAATCCTATTCTCTGCCTTCTCTGTGTAATCCTGATTCCCTTAATAAACAAGAACTTATCTATCTCCATCATATGACTCCACAACTTGACCTCCACAGCCTACTGCAAGAGTTTGCTCCACAGATTCATTACCCTTTGGCTGAAGAAATTCCTCCTCATCTCAAAAATTAAAATGCTCCTAATCAAAAGAACAATTTTTAGTTAAATGCTAAGTTAAAGAACAGACTAGACTTTAGATTGAAATTAGTCCTTAAATGTAATTAATTTTTCCATAAAACATACACATTGAGTTTCTGTTTCACCAAACTCCAGATACATTCTAAAACAACAAAGCAGTGCTTCAATGCAGACCTAAATTTAACCAAGTTAAAAATCACACAACACTAGGTTATAGTCCAACAGGTTTAATTGGGTAAGGTAAAAACAATGACTGCAGATGCTGAAAACCAAATACTGGATTAGTGGTGCTGGAAGAGCACAGCAGTTCAGGCAGCATCCAATGAGCAGCGAAATTGATGTTTCGGGCAAAAGCCCTTCATCAGTAATAAAGGCAGTGAGCCTGAAGCGTGGAGAGATAAGCTAGAGGAGGGTGGGGTGGGGAGAAAGTAGCATAGAGTACAATGGGTGAGTGGGGGAGGAGATGAAGGTGATAGGTCAAGGAGGAGAGGGTGGAGTGGATAGGTGGAAAAGAAGATAGGCAGGTCGGACAAGTCCGGACAAGTCAAGGAGATAGTTACTGAGCTGGAAATTTGAAACTAGGATGAGGTGGGGGAAGGGGAAATGAGGAAGCTGTTGAAGTCCACATTGATGCCCTGGGGTTGAAGTGTTCCGAGGCGGAAGATGAGGCGTTCTTCCTCCAGGCGTCTGGTGGTGAGGGAGCGGCGGTGAAGGAGGCCCAGGACCTCCATGTCCTCGGCAGAGTGGGAGGGGGAGTTGAAATATTGGGCCACGGGGCGGTTTGGTTGATTGGTGCGGGTGTCTCGGAGATGTTCCCTAAAGTGCTCTGCTAGGAGGCGCCCAGTCTCCCCAATGTAGAGGAGACCACATCGGGAGCAACGGATACAATAAATGATATTAGTGGATGTGCAGGTGAAACTTTGATGGATGTGGAAGGCTCCTTTAGGGCCTTGGATAGAGGTGAGGGAGGAGGTGTGGGCACAGGTTTTACAGTTCCTGCGGTGGCAGGGGAAAGTGCCAGAATAGGATGGTGGGTCGTAGGGGGGTGTGGACCTGACCAGGTAGTCACGGAGGGAACGGTCTTTGCGGAAGGCGGAAAGGGGTGGGGAGGGAAATATATCCCTGGTGGTGGGGTCTTTTTGGAGGTGGCGGAAATGTCGGCGGATGATTTGGTTGATGCGAAGGTTTGTAGGGTGGAAGGTGAGCACCAGGGGCGTTCTGTCCTTGTTACGGTTGGAGGTGTGGGGTCTGAGGGTGGAGGTGCGGGATGTAGACGAGATGCGTTGGAAGGCATCTTTAACCACGTGGGAAGGGAAATTGCGGTCTCTAAAGAAGGAGGCCATCTGGTGTGTTCTATGGTGGAACTGGTCCTCCTGGGAGCAGATACGACGGAGGCGGAGAAATTGGGAATAAGGGATGGCATTTTTGCAAGAGATAGGGTGGGAAGAGGTGTAATCCAGGTAGCTATGGGAGTCGGTGGGTTTGTAAAAAATGTCAGTGTCAAGTCGGTCGTCACTAATGGAGATGGAGAGGCCCAGGAAGGGGAGCGAGGTGTCAGAGATAGTTCAGGTAAATTTAAAGGTCAGGGTGGAATGTGTTGGTGAAGTTGATGAATGAAACACTAGCTTTTGGAGTGCTGCTCCTTCATCAGGTGATAGTGGAGGACAGAATTGTAAGGCACTGAATTTATAGCAAGAATTTACAGTGTGATGTAACTGAAATTGTACATTGAAAAATACCTTGATTGTCTGTAGAGTTCTTTCATCTATTTGAATACGATGGTAGTTTCACTTCTTTCATGTGTAAATCACAAAACCTTTTTTTAAAAGTTGCATTCTCAGGTTAGCTGTAACAATTGATGTTCGCTAGACAATATGTTGACAGTGTTAGCTCCCTGTGTTATCTGTCTATGCCATGATGTTTAGATTGATTCTAATCTAAAATGTGAGATAACAGAATTATTCGACACTACGGATTTCTTACAGAAACTCAGCACCGGGAACATTTCTCGTCACAATGGATGTTTCAGCACTCTGCACCAGCATCCCTCACAATGATGGTATTGCTGCAACAGCCTCAGTACTCAGCACCAACAACTGCCAATCTCCAAACACCATCCTACAACTCATCTGCTTTATCCTCGATCACAACGTCTTCACCTTTGACAACCAGTTCTTCACCCAGACACATGGAACAGCCATGGGAGCCACATTTGCACCCCAATGTGCCAAAATCTTTATGCACAGGTTCGTATAAGACTTTTTCTCTACGCAGGATCTCCAACCAACATTATACACCAGGTGCATTGATGACATTTTCTTCCTCTGGACCCATGGCGAGGAGTTACTAATAAAACTACACAGTGACATCAACAAGTTTCATCCCACCATCAAATTCACCATTGACTACTCTCGACTATCTGTCTTATTCTTGGACACATGCATCTCCATCAAGGATGGACACCTCCGCACCACACTCTACCGCAAACCCACAGACAACCTCACAATGCCTCACTTCTCCAGCTTCCACCCAAAACATATTAAAACAGCCATTCCCTATGGACAAGCCCTACGCATACACTAGACCTGCTCAGATGAGGAGGAACGTAACAGGCACTTAGAAGTACTCAGGGATGCCCTCACAAGAACGAGGTACGATGCTCAAATCATCGGCCAGTTCCGACGTGCCACAGCAAGGAACCATAATGACCTCCTCAGGAGACAGACACGTGATGCAACCGACAGGGTACCCATCGTTGTTCAGTACTTCCCAGGAGCTGAAAAACTAAGCCATGTTCTTCGTGACTTGCAACACATTATCAATGAGGATGGGCACCTCGCCAAGACCTTCCCCACACCTCCTCTGCTTGCCTTTAAACAACCGCCAAACCTCAAACAAATCATTGTTTGTAGCAAACTGCCCGGCTCTCAGAACAACTCCATACAACGCTGTCACGGTAGGCGCTGCAAGACATGTCAGAGTGTGGACATAGATACCACCGTTACGCGTGAGGACACCTCCCACCTTGTACGTGGCAGGTACTCATGTGACTCAACCAATGTTGTCTATCTTATACGTTGCAGGCAAGGATGCCCTCAGGCATGGTACATTGGGCAAACTGAGGAAAGGCTACGACAATGGATGAATGGGGACCGCACAACAATCAACAGACAACAGTGTTCCCTCCAGTTGGGGAACACTTCAGTGGTCCAGGACATTTGACCTCAGACCTTCTGGTGACCATCCTCCAAGGCGTACTTCGGGACAGGCAGCAGTGAAAAGTGGCTGAGCAGAGGCTGATAGCTATATAGGGAGGACCTCAACCGGGACCTTGGGTTCATGTCACATTACAGGTGACCACCATTGCACTATATACACGCACACATACACACGGACACACATATACACAGACACTGACACGCACCCTTACTGACACACACGCTTACAGACACACACACTCCCACAGGCATCCTCTCAGAGACTTAGACCACTCTACACTCATGCACGCACATATACACTCTCTCTCTCACAGACACTCACAACCCCCTACCCTAGACATGCACACACACACTCCCACACTCTCACATGCACCCCCTCACAGACTTAAGACACTCTACACTCACTACACACACATATACCCTCTCTCTCACACTCCCAACCCAGACAGTCAGACACAAAGACCCACATACACACATGTTTTGTGGAGTGAATTTGTACTTGCTGAGTTACATTGTACTTTGCTCAAAAACTGCATGAATTCATGTAAAACTCTGTTATCTCACTTTTTAGATGAGAATCAATCTAAATATCATGGCATAGACAGATAACACAGTTCAAGGAAAACCCTAAAGCTTTCTATAGGTATATCAAGGGTAAAAGAATGATGAGAGTAAGATTAGGGCCCATCAAGGATAGCAGTGGGAAGTTGTGCATGGAGTCCAAGAAGATAGGGGAAGTGCTAAGTGAATATTTTCATCAGTATTCACATTGGAAAAGGACAATGTTATTGAGGAGAATACTGAGGTGCAGGCTACTAGACGAGATGGGATTGAGGTTCACAAGGAGGAGATGTTAGCAATTCTGGAAAGTGTGAAAATCAGTAAGTCCCCAGGGCCGGATAGGATTCATCCTTGGATTCTCTGGGAAGCCAGGGAGGAGATTGCAGAGTCTTTGAGATGGTGACCAAACAGGTGGATGAGGGTAAAGTGATTGATGTGTGTATATGGATTTCAGTAAGGCATTTGATAAGGTTCCCCATGGTAGGCTATTGCACAAAATACGGAGACATGGGATTGAGGGTGATTTAGCAGTTTGGATCAGAAATTGGCTAGCTAAGAAAGACAGTGTGGTAGTTAATGGGAAATGTTCATCCTGGAGTTCAGTTACTAGTGGTGTACCACAAGGATCTGTTTTGGGGCCACTGCTGTTGGTCATTTTTACCTGGATTAGGGCGTAGAAGGATGGGTTAGTAAATTTGCGGATAACACTAAGGATAGTGCTGAAGGATGTTGCAGGTTCTCAGAGGGACATCGATAACCTGCAGAGCTGGGCTAAGGCGGCAAATGGTGTTTAATGCAGAAAAGTGTGAGGTGATTCACTTCGGAAGGAGCAACAGGAATAAATAGTACTGGGCTAATGATAAGATTCTTGATAGTGTCGATGAGCAGAGAGATCTTGGTGTCCATGTACGTAGATCCCTGAAAGTTACCATCTAAGTTCATAGGGTTGTTCAGAAGGCATGCAGTGTGTCAGCTTTTATTGGTAGAGGGATTGAGGTTTGGAGCCACGAAGCCATGCTGCAGCTGTACAAAACTCTGATGTGGCTAAACTTGGAGTATTGCATATAGTTCTGGTCACCACATTATAAGAAGGATGTGAAAGCTTTGGAAAGGGTTCAGAGGAGATTTACTTGGATGTTACCTGGTCTTATGAGGAAAGGCTGAGAGACTTGAGCCTGTTTCATTACAGCAAAGAAGGTTGAGAGATGACTTAATTGAGACATAAGATATTATGAAGATGTAGAAGTGTACTGCACCTTTAAGAAAGTTAAAAGCTCCCAGAACTACCCGACAGCACCAAGTGTTCTGAACAAGATACAATGTACCAGCAGCTAGTATAGTGATTGCCAGGCGACAAAAAACAAATTTAAATTGGGCCAATCAGTTTAAATTATACCTCCCCCAAAAAGCCAGACTCCAATCAAGTTTGAATTTAGTGTATTGACAATATTAAAAGCCAATGATTCAGTCCAGTGTTTTGGGGTCTAAGACCGGGAAAACTTGAACAGTTGAGGGAGAATTGCCAAGCCACCAATATCTGCAGACTGCCCAGAAAATTAGCTGTCTTAAAAGTACTTTTGTTTCTCAAACATCTGTAAAAGAGAAATCCTAAGAAGAAGAAAATCTACAGGGGAAGATACAAAAGGAAGATTTCTCAGCTGCCTGGTTTTGAAATTTGAATTTTGGTAAACTTTAATCGGGGGTTTTATCAGACTAGTATTATAGAAAAGAAAGTAAAAGATAGGTTAGAGGAAGGAGTTGTAAATAGTTGTTGGTTAATTATTCTCTGTTGTACTTTAAGAAATAAAGTTGTAAATATTTACTTTAAATCATTCTTAGCCTCTTGAATTTTCACAGATTAATCCACGGGATAAATTTTTTCTATGTTGCTGGTTTAAAATTAACAGAGAGGGTTTACCCTATGTCATAACAATAAGATAATCAGAGGATTAGATACAGTGGACAGTGAGAGCCTTTTTCCTCAGATGGTGATGGCTTGCACGAGGGGACATAACTTTAGATTGAGGGGTGATAGATATAGACAGATGTCAGAGATAGTTTCTTTAGTCAAACAGTAGTAGGGGCGTGGAATGCACTGCCTGTAACAGCAGTAGACTTGCCAACTTTAAGGGCATTTAAATGGTCATTGGATAAACGTATGGATGAAAATGGAATAGTGTAGGATAGATAGGCTTCAGATTTCCACAGGTTGGCACAACATTGAGAGCCCACACTGCACTGTAATGTTCTATGTTCTATTGTGTCTGCACCAGCTAGGACACATCATAGGACAAGGCCAGGTGATGCAAAGAACAGTAAAAATAGAGGCTCTGTTAGAACTTCTTGTTCCTAAAACTTAATGGAAAATCAATAATTCTTTTGGTGTATGTAGGTTCCATCAGAAATTTGTACCTAACTTCAGCACGATTGCTATACTTTTAATAGATTTGTTCTGATGACAAGTAAAGTTTGTATGGTCAGCAGAGTGCCCAAGAGTCTTTGAGAAGTTGATGGCAAGTCTATACATGTATTCAGTTTTGGCTGCCAAAATCTTTAAAAATGACAATGAATGCTAATGAATTGAGGGTAGATATTGTCTCACTGTAAAAAGTTGACTTAGAAATAAAGAAACTGGTGGGATACCTTTCTAAGAAATTAAATCAATATCCAAAGAAGCACTATGCAATTGTAAAGGAGAAATTGAGATTATTGTTGGCTCTTCAACATTTTGAAATCCAAGCCTGACAAATTGCAAAGAAATAATAATATATTTTGACGATAATCTGTCAGCTTTTGTTGAAAAATTTAAACCTCAAATGCAAGATTGTTTAGATAAAGCTTAGTGATTCATGTTGAAGCAATATCATCCTCAGGAAAAAGATGAGAAAGACCAAGAGTGTCAGGTAGTAAAGTATGGCAGAGACAGTAGGAAGGTAGGAGAAATAGTTCACAAAGCCAACCTCCTTTAATTCAATTTGCCAGGACTGAAATGCTGGAATGATGATAATGTATATTTGAATTTAAGGGAAGGACAATGAAAAGATTTTGTACAGTAACCTAAGAAATTCAAAGAAGTCTATAGATTAGACAGACATAATTTGGGTATTAGGAAATTAGTACTGATCAAATAACATCCTTATCAGAAAAACAAGGTTAATTCAAGTTAAACAATCACCAGATTGAACATAATAAAAGCAGTGGTGCTCACCAATAGTATTAGTTCCTAAATTGGACGTGTTCCTAAATTGAACTACACCCTGCATAGATTCCAGAAAAATGAATGTGATAATGAAAACAGCTTAAAACCCAGTTCCTCAGTTAAAAGATTGTATTGATAAGCTTTGCAATACTTCAGTTCTTCCTTAGATTGATCTATTGAAAGGGGTACTGGCAAGTATCACTAATATAAAAAGCTAAGGAGTCATCAGCTTTGGTCACACCAAATGGTTTATATCAATGTCGATGTATCATGCCATTTGGTTTTAAATGCCCCAACTACTTTACAAAGACTTATAAATCAAGTCACACTAAAGTGCCAAGCTGTGTAGTTTTAGGACAGTGTTGTAATACATAGTAATACTTGAGAAGCACATCTAAAATAATTAGGAGATTTGTTTAAACAACTCATTAATTGCCTTGGTAAGTAATCTTAGTATCATAGAATCATAGAGTACAGGAGAGGCCTTTCATCCCATCAAATCCACACTGACACAGACGATTCTAAATCTAGATTCGACCCTTGACTTCCAGTATTTGACTCATAGCTTTGAATGTTATGGCATTTCAAGTGTTCATCCAAAATTTTTTATTTAAATAGTGAGATTTCCCACCTCAACTACTCTTCCAGGAAGTGAATTCCAGATTCTACCATTCTCTGGGTGAAAAATGTTTTCCTCAAATTGCAAACTTCTTCTCTAATAGTGTATTTTGTTATGAAAACAGTCATCAGAGTACCATGTCCAACATGCGAAGAAACACAAATATTCACTGAACATAATCTGCTCGTTTTTGTCATGTAATTTAAGATCTAAAATGCAAGGTTATTAAGTAAGAACTTACTGATTCATCTATTCAGTGTAAAAGTTGTTCTCATTGCTAGAAAGAAGACATAGCTGACACATTATGAAGAAGGCAATTAAAGAAAATATTTTTAAAATTGGAAAATAAATGATAATGATAAATAAATGTTTAAATCTTGCATAAAAAGTAATGGGGTGACTGACTGTAATGTTTTGTGTTGTATATCTGTTATTTCTTGATCTTGAAATGCACTTAGGAACAGTGTTTCATTTTCAAAAAGAGTATGTGTGATACCACTTATTTTTAGATTAGATTAGGTTCCTTACAGTGTGGAAACAGGCCCTTCAGCCCAACCAGTCCACACCGACCCTCTGAAGAGTAACCCACCCAGACCCATTTCCGTCTGACTAATGCAATTTAGCATGGCCAATTCACCTGACCAGCACATCTTTAGACTGTGGGAAGAAACCAGAGCACCCGGAGGAAACCCACGTAGACAGGGGGAGAATGTACAAACTCTACACAGACAGTCACCCGAGGCTGGAATCGAACCTGGGATCCTGGTGCTGTGAGGCAGCAGTGCTGCCCTAATACTTTATTTTTGGACCATAAACTGAAATGAAAGTTTGACTGCAGTCACTGACAAAAAGGAAAATGTTACAACGTGAAAAACAAGTTTTGCATTTGTTGAGCTGTGCTAACTTATAAATTAGAAACCCTTTTTACTGTTTTTCAGTCTTTTATTGTTGTAGTTGTATTGTGCCAGTAAACAGAATTATATTTAGTATTACTGAAGAATATAGGTGTGATTTTATTTTGTTCTGGGTATTAGTCAGCCAAACCAGACATTTTGATGGTTTCGTTGGTATTCTTCCACACTTGTGCATTTTGCGAAGTTTTATGGAACAGTGGACATATTTAGTGGGACACTATTCCAAATACCTGTGGATTATCCAAATCGCTAAAGAAAGTTTCAAACAACCAACCATCTGTTTGTGGTACCATTTCAATTTCCGATGATAAGCTTTGTCTAGCCATCTTTCAGGCCAGTTCAGGTGAAGGAAAAAATCCCAGAACCTCATCCTATCTCTGCTCGCTTAATCTCATGTGATCTTTCTGACATTATCGGAGAACCTGCTACCTCAACTCCAGCCAAATCAATCCCTCTGAGTGGGACAACTCCATCTACTATTAAACTAAGGACAATCCCAAAAGCTACCTTTCCAACCCTCCCAGTTACCTTTAAGCTTCTCTCTAGGTGTACCAAACGCAAAGATATGGGTAACAATAGGTTCACTTGCATTATGTGAGATTTTCCAAGGAGTGGCAATCTCTCAGACGCCCCAGAATCCAATTTTCTTGAGGAAAAATTCTGTCTTAATAGAATTACAAGTTACCCATATCCTGTGAACAGAAAAATGTGTTCATGGCTTTCCATCTAAGCCCTGAGATGGGTTATGGACAGCTGATTATCTGAAATGGGACTGTTTATCTTGATAGCCGTGTTTCTTGTATGTGGGTTAGTCATGTGATTCCTCACAATGCTGATCCCAAATGCCTTTTAAATTTACAATTTTAAAATGGCAGTTAGTTAAGGACTTAACACTTCAGACAACATCTGCTAACAATATCAAAATCCCTAACTCTAGATTACTAACTCTGGCCTGTGAAAAACTATCAATAGCCTTATACATTTCAGCATATTTCTCAGAAAAAACACATGAAGAGGTTTAAAGAGAGGAACTGTCTCCAACATCTGAACTGCAGAGTACTGATCCAACACCCCCAAAAAGGAGTTCCAGACTGTTAACTGCAGCTTTGGATTTTTGGACTCCATCTTAAAAGGATGGAGATTAATAAAATGTTATTCCTTGATCAGTTTGTACTTGCATTATTGCTAACTGAAAAATCTCTTTATTCTTTTTAATGCAGTGCCTCCTTGTATGATTGTGAGTTTGCCTGTGTGGTAACATTTCTGCCCAACTGCATCTAGGAGTTTATGAAATAAACTTTAGTATTGGTTTAAATTTACAGCAGACTTTATTGCAGACTTTATAAAGTCAGTGTCCACATAAAGAAGGAGTGGTGAGACATGCCATCATTGTTTAAACATGGAGAAAATTAAACTAGAATCTGCTTACAGACAGATGGTGAAACTCGGGTAAGAATAGGATGAGATTTGTTCTAGAACCCCAATCTGTTACACTTAGATTGATATTAAGCTTAAATAGCTTTAACTTTAAGATACAGCAGTTTCCTGGATAAAAATGTGATATAACATTATACAAGAATTGAGCCTCCTAATGCAGAATGATCAGTTCCTTTCAGAATAAAAAGAAGTTCTTTTTCTTTTGACATTTTCCTCATTGGCCGTTTCTTGTGATCTAATAATCATTTTAAGATATGTTTTATGCTTTTCTTTTCAATTTCATGGCTGAAATGCACAGTTTGCTGTATTTTACCCTTACTTCATCTTCCACATGCAATTGTCTTAAATTTAAATATTGTTTTAAACCCTGTGAAAGTACACCGTATTTTCAGTTGTGGTCTGTAGCAATAACAAGTTCATGATATCTGCTAATTCACTTTGTTTTGTTTTGTCCAAAGTTAAATTTTTGTATCAATTCTGTTTCTATACAAACAATCCATTTCTAAATAGACTATCGATCCCAAATTAGTCTGTTAGTACTTTAAGCTCATTTGACTGTGCACAGATGATCCTTTATTCAGCATTGTGAGTTTTGGCAGTCCAGAATTTCAAGACAAGTTTTTCTTTACTCATCTTTCAGTTCCAAGGCATGTGTTACCCTGAGCCTCTTCACTGCAAAGACTTCATTTTGCCTCAAAAGCAGGTATCAAAAGTTCAAATAAAAACAAATACAAAATCTGTTACATACTATAATATTTCTTTAACAGTTCTTCTTCATAATTGCTCTCACATGACTTTTTATAAAATATTCTTTCATGGCAGACGGGTACTACTGTCTAGGCCCAAATGTTTTGCACATCCCAAATTGTCCTTGTGAAGTAAGCGGCCTTCCTGCACTGCTGCACTCTTTAGATCTAGACGTTGATGTACAGGAAACAAATTCAAAATTTTCAGATAATAATAATATTGAAAATACTGTAAACTAAGAGGAGAATAATGTAGAACTACAAACATGAGCACATTGATGAAATAGGTGGCAGATGTTGTGTCCAGTGACATGTGAGATGATGCATTTTTGTAGGAAGAATATTGTAGGAGACATAGTATTAAGTGAATGGGGTACAAAAGCAACGAAACGTGTGTATATGTGCATAAATCATTAAAGGTGGCAGGAATGAATGTGCTTTATTAATAGGAGCATGGATTACAAGGGAAAGAGGTTATATTTGTTTTCTTCATTCTTTCATAGGCTGTGGGTGTTGCTGGCAAGGCCAGTAATTGCAACCCATCCTAAATTGCCCTTGAACTGAGTAGTTTGCTAGGCCACTTTGCTTTAGGACTGGAATCATGTGTTGGACAGAACAGGTAAGGATACCACCTTACCTTCACTACAGCACACCAGTGAACCAAATGGATTTTTTCGATAACAGAAGATAACTGTTATGGTCAATATTACTGAGATTAGCTTTAGATTTCAGATTTGTAATTTAATTTAAATTCCACTAGCTGCAGCTGCAACAAACATGATGAATTGAATAGCTTCCAACTGCAAAAAATAATACTGTAAGCAGTAAAACAATCCACAGTATACATTTTGAAGAATCCTTTTGTCAGCATTATTTGTGCTGTAGAAACAAATATTCTGTGAGGCTGTTTGAAAATGCTGGTTTCATGCAATTCTGTTCAGAAATAGCAATGGGATTGGTTTCAAGACTTCCAACAAGTTACTCAGGACAGTTCAAGGGTCACTGAGGATGAGTTTAAAAGTTACAGGCAGTGGAGAAATAATGATTTTTTTATGAAAGAAAGATAGAAGTAGACTTCATGTTGGGTAGTGCTGCTTCTAGCAGGAATACAACTGACCTATATGAGTTCTGGTTTGGGGACTCAGTAGAAGTAAAGTGCTGTTGGATATCTCTGTTCAATTTGAACTGAAGTAGAAGATCTAGTAAATAATAGGTAGCTGATTATTGCAGTCAGACTCGGGGAAAGTCCTAAAAGCTGCAGGGAGTCTAATGAAGCCTCTGCTACAAAGTGTTCAGTACAAAAGTAAGTGGGAGTTGAAATGTTCACAAGTAGTATCTACTTGATGTAACCCAGCAAGTTAGAGCTGAGAAAAAAATAGTAGAAGAGAAGAGCAGTTTTATAATCTTTTAATAATATTACCTTTAGCTAACTGGGAACCAGGAAAATTTGATGTCACTAAGGTAATGAACTCTATGTAAACAGATGTGGAGTCTCTAGCTTAAAGCTGCAAAGGGTTAAGCAATATTGTTTGGGGGAAAATGTTGTAGATGCCATTGTAATAAACAATGACCATTGAATAACTTATTACAAAACAGTTTTAAGGTGTCAAATTGTCTCACATATTGTAAATTACTTGAGGTGCAGTGACCATGTTAGAGATGCAATCATCTCTCTATGATGACAATCAGTGAAAAACAAATTCATCTTTGCTTTTCAAACATTCTCCCATAGTGACTCCATTTTGAGGCTAGAAAATTATTGTGACCCCTTCAGTTGAAACTGTGAAAGTGGGCTAGTTGGTGTGAGGTTGGAGTGTTGCTGTGAGATCTAGAGTATTGTTGCTACAATCCTGCCAAAGTTCCATGGTGGATATTTCTGACCCAGAACTCCTCAATCTTAAAGTTTAAGCTTGAATGTCCAGTTGAGGAAGCCTTTGTGTTCAGGCTTATGGTTTTGTGCAAATGTGTACCAGCTTTATCTTTAAGTATTTATTTCTAATAGGAATTTGTTGTCTTATGATAATTTAAGTTCAATGGTGTCTAGGAAACTAATGCTTCCCTTGAGTCTTGTGGCTTAATTTAGAGAGGTGATGATAATTGTTGAGCATTTTGATGAAATCTTGTAATTCTGCTTCTGTGTGAGTCCAAGTACCCTGTTAATCAACAAACGTACTGAAGGTGAAATTAAAAATGCATGCATCACCTCATAAAGGAGTTAGTAAGAACGAAAGAAGCCTCTAAGACCAAAACTTAGTTCCCAAATATCAAAAGTAGATGTTCAGGAAATCTCAAGAGGACCCCTTGAAACACCGGCTCCTAGTAAAATGTACAATTTTGGGTTCCATATTATAGAAAAGATGTTGATCTAATAGAAAGGGCAGAACGTAGATTCACAAAATTGCTACCTGATCTCAAGGAATACCAAATTTGTTAAATTCACTTCTTCATTTATACTGCAGCCTAGTGACGGAAAACTGGCTTATATTAACATTTTCTTTTAGTTTTAACCAATGGGCGGCACGGTGGCACAGTGGTTAGCACTGCTGCCTCACAGTGCCAGAGACCTGGGTTCAATTCCTGCCTCAGGCTGTGTGGAATTTGCACATTCTCCCCATGTCTGTGTGGGTACCCTCTGGGTGCTTTGGTTTCCTCCCATAGTCCAAAGATGTGCAGGTTAGGTGAATTGGCCATGCTAAATTGCCCGTAGTGTTAGTTAAGGGGTAAATGTAGGGGTATGGGTGGTTTGTGCTTCGGCGGGTCGGTGTGGACTTGTTGGGCCGAATGGCCTGTTTCCACACTGTAATGTAATGTAATCTAATCTAATCTAAACATGAAGTGTAATGCATGATGCCAAGTCGTTTCATATCATAATCATATCATCATGTCATGATCCTTCTTCCATACATATTTAAGCAATCATTTTTCAGTAGGATGTCACGAAGTGTATGTGAACAAGTATAGATGAATGCTACCGGTCACACCGCCACCATTTAAAAGTGATTGAAGCAAAGAGGGAAATATGATTAAAGTGGCAGTAGCAAAGTAACAATGGGATACATCATAGTTAAACATGATTTTAATATCCATAAAAATACATCTTCAGGCTGAATGGCTGCTAGTTAAGAACAGAAACAGTTTTTATTTCTCATCCATTCAGGGATTGCAAAGATGTTTGCTGTGGCCAACAAAAGTTCAAGCTGAGATCAGATGACTAATTATAAATTGGACAATATGCTAGAAATCTGGCTTTTATGATTCCACTTAATTATATGCATTTATCAAATCTCCTATTGTGTATTTTGTCCAATTTTGGTATTGTTTAAATTTTTGGCTTACAAAAGTCAATTTATGTTTTTAATTCCCTTCTTACTCAGGTGTTTTGCAGTGATAGGATACAGAGGACGTCGACAGAAAATGTCATTGCAAATACCACAGTGTTTGCATTTTGGTGTGATAGCACATGAATTCCTACATGCAATTGGCTTCCACCATGAGCACTGTAGGAGTGATCGTAACAAATATGTCAAGATCTTTATGCATAACGTTGTACATGGTAAGAATACCTAGTTTGGTTCTTGAGAGTTTATATATGCCTAGTTAACTTTACCATAACATACATTATTTTAACTGTTCTTTACTCAGAGAAAGTTAAAACTGGTTATTACTGTAATAATGTTTGGGGGAGGTGGTTAGTTCAGTTGGCTGATTGATTAGTTTGTGATACAGAGTGATGCAAACTGTGCAGGTTCAGTTTCTATACTGAAGTTACCACTTCTCTGTCTTGCAAATCGTCTGAGATGTAGTGACTATCAGGCTAAACTCACCATCAGGCATCTCTGTTCATGGGAGTGCAGAATATGCACATACTGTTACAATCTGTTTTAGGTAATTTTTAAAATAGGTAGTCTTATTTGCTAATTGGCTGTTTTATTTGCACAGTGAATAAATTAAATATATATGTTAGGTACATATTTATATATTTAGTCACAAGCACAGAAAAAGCACCCTTTCTGACTACTCAGACATTGAAGCAGTTCTTGTCAATATGTAATAGGTCCTGGACAATATTTAGGAGAAAGTGAGGACTGCAGATGCTGGAGATCAGAGCTGAAACTGTGTTGCTGGAAAAGCGCAGCAGGTCAGTTAGCATCCAAGGAGCAGGAGAATCGACATTTCAGGCATGAGCCCTTCTTCAGGAATGAGGAAAGTGTGTCAAGCAGGCTAAGATAAAAGGTAGGGAGGAGGGACTTGGGGGAGGGGCGTTGGAAATGGTGACCTCTCCGCCCCCACCCCCACTTCGGCTTATCACCCTCACCTTAACCTCCTTCCACCTATCGCATTTCCAACGCCCCCCTCCCAAGTCCCTCCTCTCTACCTTTTATCTTATCCTGTTTGGCACACTTTCCTCATTCCTGAAGAAGGGCTTATGCCCGAAACGCGATTCTCCTGCTCCTTGGATGCTGCCTGACCTGCTGCACTTTTCCAGTAACACATTTTCAGCTCTGGACAATATTTAGGCTTGGCCTGAAAATGTATATCCGTGCCACACAAGTGCCAGAAGTTGACCATTACCAACAAAAAAGAATCCAAGCATTTTCCCTTTATATTCGATGCATAACAATCACTGAAACCCCAACTAGAAACATCCTGAGGGTTTACCATTGACAAAATAATATGCTGGACTAGCTGTATAAATACTGTGGCTCTAAGAGCCAGTCAGACAATGGAAACATTACAGTGAGTATGTCACGTCCTGATTCCCTAAAACCTTGACACTATCTACAATGAACAGATCAGATGTTGTATAATAGAATTTGAATATGCATATGAGGATGGTTTAATTGATGTTATGCTGACACCAGCAGCATAGAGGAGAGCAGAAGAACAAACCAGAGAAAACACTGAAATGGAGTAGGAGTAAGACTCTAGAGAGCTGTATTCAGTTATCTTTGAATACAAGTCCAAAGATGTGCAAGTGAGGTGAATTGGCCATGCTAAATTGTCCATAGTGTTAGGTGGATTAGTCATGGGTAAATGTAGGGAATGGGTGGGTTGCTCTTCGGAGGATCGCTGTGGACTTGTTGGGCAGAAGGGCTTGTTTCCACACTGTAGGGAATCTAATCTAATATGTATAAAAGTGTTGCAGTATTGAAGAGAGTGAGAGACCCTGCCTCTTAAATCAGACTTAAATTTGTTAGCTGAGATTCTGAATCTTTATGCCAAGGGGACGTTTCCCTCTATTGACTCTGTTCATTCCTCTCATGGTTTAACATATCTCTAACACATCTCTTAATCATGTATTTTCCAAGGAAAACATAGCCAGTTTCTTTGACCCATTTGCGTAGCTGAAGTCTCTCAAATCTGTAAGCATTCTTGTAAATATTTTATACCATTAAAGTATTTGTTGAATCCAGTTTTTTTTTACAAATTGTTACCAGAGTATCTAAGTTTTTGTATTCTTCATAAAGCACAAGACCTCCGACAGTTACATGACATCATGACCTGTGATGTTTCGATATAAAGCACCTTATCTTCAGTCATTTTCTCTGTGTAATGGAGTCAGTTCAGTGCCATCAATCAGTTAGCTACATACATAATGCATACTAATATCTAAGACCATAAAACCCAAACTATGCTTGTAATTCTGTGATGTTATAGCCTCTCAAATGGTTGGTGTTCCTAATAAACTTAAAGACATCTTTCTCAGAAAGTTTCCTGTCTCTTTGTTATGTATATTACATAGGAACTTAAAAAATGGGAGCAGGAGTAGGTCTTTAACCTCTTGACCCTGCTCTGCCATTCATATGATTATCGAACGCAGCACCTAATCCTACACTCCCCCATATCCCTTGATCCCTTTGGTCACAAGAGCTATATCTGTAACATGGTAATTCATAAGAATGGAAGTAAGGCCATTCGGCCCAGCGGGTCCACTTCACCATTCAATTATGGCTAATGGGCATTTCAACACTGCTTACCTGCCCTCTCCCTGTAGCCCTTAATTCCTTGTGAGATCAAGAATTTATCAATCTCTGCCTTGAAGACATTTAACATCCCAACCTCCACTGCGGTCCATGGCAATGAATTCCACAGGCCCACCACTCTCTGGCTGAAGAAATGTCTCCTCATTTCTGTTCTAAATTGACCCCCTGTAATTCTAAGGGTTTGCCCATGGATCCTAGTATTCCCGCCGAGAGGAAACAAATTCCCAGCATTCACACTTTCTAAGAAATGCATTATCTTGTAAGTCTCTAGTAGATTTCCCCTCAACCTTCTAAATTCTAATGAATACAATTCCAGGATCCTCAACCGTTCATTGTATGTTAGGCCTACCGTTCCAGGGATCATCCGTGTGACTCTCTGCTGGACATGCTCCAGTGCCAGTATGTCCTTCCTGAGGTGTGGAACCCAGAATTGGACACAGTATTCTAAATGGAGCCTAACTAGAGCTTTATAAAGTCTCAGTAACATATAACCTGCTTTTACATTCCAACCCTCTTGAGATAAATGCCAAAATTACATTTGCTTTCTTAACCACTGACTCAACCTGCAAGTCAAACTTTAGAGAATCCTGGAGTCGCACTCCCAGATCCCTTTGTACATTGGCCTTATGAATTTTCTCACTGTTTGTAAAATAGTCCATGCCTGTAAAGTGCAAGACCTTGCATTTGCTCATGTTGAATTTCATCAGCCATTTCTTGGACCACTCTCCTAAACTGTCTAAATCTTTCTGCAGCCTTCCCACTCCTCAAAACTACCAGTCTGTCCACCTAACTGTCCACCTAACCAGAATGCCCCCAGTCGCCTCATCCAGATCATAAATATATAAAGTGAACAGCTGCAGCCCCAACACTGAACCCTGTGGGACACCACTTGTCACTAGCTGCCATTCCAAAAAGAATCTTTTATCCCAACTTTCAGCCTTCTGTCAGACTGCCAATCCTCAATCCATGCCAGGAGCTCACCTCAAACACCATTGGCCCTCACCTTACTCAGTAGACTCCCGTGAGGCACCTTATCAAAGTCCTATTGAAAATCTAGGTAGATAACATCCACTGAGTTTCCCTGGTCTAACCTACTTGTTCCCTCTTCAAAGAATTCTAACAGGTTTGTCAGGCATGATCTCCCCTTACTAAATCCACGCTGACTTGTTCTAATCTGACCCTGCACTTCCAAGAATTTGAAAATCTCATCCTTAACGATGGATTCTAGAATTTTACCTACAACCGAGGTTAGGCTAATCAGCCTACAATTTTCCATCTTTTGTCTTGATCCTTTCTTGAACGAGGGGGTTACAACAGCAATTTTCCAATCATCTGGGACTTTCCCTGACTCCAGTAATTTTTGAAAGATTACAACCAACGCATCCGCTATTTCTTCAGCCACCTCCCTCAGAACTCTACGATGCAGCCCATTCAGGCCAGGAGATTTATCAATTTTTAGACCTTTTAGCTTTTCTAGCATTTTCTGTTTTGTAATGGCTACCATACTCAACTCTATCCCTTGACTCTCCTTAATTGTTGCGATATTACTCATGTCTTCCACTGTGAAGACTGACACAAAGTATTTACTAAGTTCTTCAGCTATTTCCTTATCTCCCATCATGAGCCTTCCAGCATCAATTTGGAGCAGCCCAATTTCTGCTTTTGCTCTCATTTGTTTCTTATGTATTTAAACAAACTTTTACTATTATTTCTAATATTACTGGCTCGCTTACCTTCATATTTGATCCTCTGCTTCCTTATTTCTCTCTTTGTTATCCAGTTTGTTTTTGTAGTCTTCCCAATCTTCTGATTTCCCAGTGCTCTTGGCCACTTTATAGGCTCTCTCTGTTTCTATGATACACTTCCTGACTTCCTTTGTCAGCCATGGCTGTCTAATCCACCCCCACCCCCCTGGATAATCTTTCTTTTCTTTGGGATAAACTCTACTGTGTCCTCAATTACACCCAGAAACTCCTGCCATTGTTGCTCTACTGTCATCCCCGCTAGGCTCTGCTTCCAGTCGATTTTCATCAGTTCCTCTCTCATGTCCCTGTAATTACCTTTATTTAATTGTAACACCATTACATCCAATTTTGCCTTCTCTCTTTCAAACTGCAGACTGAACTCTACCATATTATGATTGCTGCCTCCGAAGTGTTCCCTTACTTTAAGATCTTTTATAAAGTCTGACTCAATACATAACACTAAGTCCAGAATAGCCTGCTCCCTTGTGGGCTCCATCACAAGCTGTTCCAAAAAAGCCATCCTGTAAGCATTCCATGAATTCCCTTTCTTTGGATGCACTGGCACTAATATTCACCCAATCTATTTGCATATTGAAGTCCCCCATGATCACTATTACCTTGTCTTTCTGACATACACTATCTGTTTCCTGGTACCTCTTGCACCCCTGGTTCTGACCACTACTGGGAGGTCTGTACATAATTCCCATTGTGATTTTTTTGCCTTTGTGGTTCCTCAACTCCATCCACACAGAGTCCACATCATCTGACTCTATTGTCATTCAGTGCCATAGATTTAGTTTCATTCTTAACTAACAAGGCAACCCCACCCCCTCTACCCACCTCCCTGTCTTTTTGATAAGTTGTAAATCCTTGGATGTTTAACTGCAAGTCCTGAACCCCCTGCAACCACGTCTCTGTGATGCCTACCACATCATAATAATTTACGATGATTTGTGCTGTTACTTCATCTACGTTTTTACAAATGCTATGAGCATTCAGGTAAAGCACCTTAATGCTAATTTTCTTATCCCCATGATTTCCATCATCTCCAGTAATATGTCCTAAATTATCCTTCTTTTTTGATTCGTTCCTAGTCTGCCTTGAACTTCAAACCTGCACACATGCTAATCTGTAGCTTATCTTTCTACTTGACTCCCTAATGCTTTCCCATTCCCTTACCCCCCCCCCCGACTCACAAGTTTAAAGTCCTAGTGACTACCTTATTTATCGTTTTCGCCAGAACACTGGTTCCAAATTGGTTCAGGTGGAGACCATCCCATCAGTACAGATCTCCCCAGTTCCAAAACTGATGCCAATGTCCCATGAAATGGAATTCCTCTTTCCCACATCAATCTCTTAGTCATGTGTTTACTTCCCTAATTTTCTTATCCCTTTGCCAATTAGCGAGTGGCTCAGGCAGTAATCCAGAGATTATGACCCTCGAGGATCTGTTCTTCAATTTCCTTTCTTGTGCTTGATACTTTCCAAACAGGTCCTCCTTCCTAGCTTTGCCTACGTTGTTTGTGCCAACGTGGACCACAGCAACTGGATCTTCTCCCTCCTGCTCCAATATCTTTTCAAGCCAGTCGGAGATGTCCTGCACCCTGGCACCAGGCAGGCAACACACCATGTGGGACTCCCAATCCGGCTCACAAAGGATACTATCTGCCCCCTAATTATAGAAGCCCCTGTAAAAACTACTTGTCTTTTTGCTCTCCCCTCTTGAATGGCCTTCTGCACCAAAGTGCCGTGGTCAGCTGGTTCATCCTGTCCACAGCCCTTTTTCTCATCATTACAGGAAGCAAAAATCTTTCAACTGTTGGACAAGGTCAAGGGCTGAGGCTCCTCCACTCCTGAACTCAGAATCCCCCTACCTGCCTCATTTACAGTCGCACACTGTTGTCCCCTTCTTGAAACCACATAATGGTTTAGGCCCAACCACTTTCCATGGTAGTGAATTCCACAGGGTCATCACTCTCTGGTGAAAATATTCTCCTTATCTCAGTTCTAAAATATTTACCACTTGTCCTTAAACCTGGTGGTGGACTCCCCCACCATCGGGAACACCCTTCCTGCATCTAAAATGTCTAGTCACATAGGCTAATGTATAGAAATCCACAAAGCACATCAGAGACAACCCATCAATCAGGATTCTTATCTGAGGCTGCAGAAACACCTTTCTGTCCCCTCACTACAGAATCCCCCAAACAATATTTCTCTACCAATTTTTCTTCCACTCTCCTCTTAATCCTCAGTTACCCATGGTGACATGGACATGATTGGCCACACAGTGCAGATGAATTAACACCCTCATTATTATTCAGAACTGAGAATTAGAGAGCGGAATGAACTCATGTGACCTCTGCATTTCCCACCTTTTCCAATTTGACTGTGGTCAAATCCTTATCTCTCTATGTGTAAAGTACATTTATCTATAAACATGGTACCCATGTAACTCTTAGCCTTACAGATGACTGTCGTGATACTAGCTATTGCTAAAGCTCTGAAACCCAGAATTCAAGCTATTGCAATTGACTACAATTCTTCTGTGAATAGCGGTTCAGGACAGGGAAAGCATCCTGGAGTTCTATTTTCGACAGGGCATCTCATGTAGGAGCTAGACTGCTATTACTTATTTATTAATCTGTAACCTTTTGCACGACTAATAAATTTTACCCATGATAATAAACCTTGCCACTGCTAACAAACATTTGTCATTAATAATAAATCTCACCACTATTAAGAAAACATATCAATACGGACAAACCCTACTAAAACTTAACATTCATTGTAAAAATGCAAAGTAAGACTCAGCAACTGCTCATTTGATTTTTGTTGGTAATAGTTAATAATTTTAATGTTTTTAAAATTCTAATTGTTTAGCCTCAGACTACAAACAGCCTACATATCAATGAATTTAAAATGTGCCTTGATTCCGGGTTGATTTACTTTTATTCAAACCCAGCTTTCTATGGAATCTGTAGTTGTAGCTTTGTATGTCTCTGCTCTCTCCCAGGTAACTCAAGAGAGGCTCTTTGCTTTCTTTTACCCACTGTGACATCAAGTGGATAATTGGTGCTGTTTACAGCTCCCCACTTAAGATGGTGTCAGCTTTTTAAAAAAAAATTCCAAGGTTGTCGATCAGCTTTTTCAATTTTTTTTATTTTGGCATTTATTGGTTAAAGCAAAACAGATCTGTTTTAATTAATTTCTAATTTGTTTTCTTCACAGAGCTCCAATATAATTTTAATATTTTGCACACAAATAATCTGGGCACAGAGTATGATTATAGCTCAGTCATGCACTACGGCAGGTGAGTCTTAGACATCTCTTTGCCCTAGCTTACTATCAATAATCCTCTTATCTGCCTACCTCGTTCATATCTCTCTCTCCCTCTCTCTTTCTGGGCTCCGTCTTCACCTATCTGCTCTCAGAACCCCACCAACAACACCATCTTTATTTAAATACAACATTTTCCTAGCTGCTATCAGCACTGATGAAAAGTTATTGGACTCAACATGTTAATTCTGCTTTCTCCTCACAGATGTTGCCAGACCTACTAGGTTTCTTCTGCACTTTTCAATTTTGAGTCTCAGACTGGTTGTTTGCATTCTTAATGTACAAAAACATGCCCACCATCTTTTCACCCATGTTTCACAGAGAAATAATTTGACTGGTAAATCTTGTGCAGAACTGACTGGTATACTAGTCAAATGGTCATTAATGTGGTTATCAGGAAACAATCACTAAATTCCTGTTGACCCTCTGCATTAAGATTTCAGTCATTAACAAGCATCCATATCTTTGAAACAAATGTCAACATTTTGTTCCTATCATATGGCTCTGAAATGTATTGATTTTTTGGATGATATAACAGTGTTGATTTGTAAGGATCATGAGGTTGAGATAGTGTGCATGGTCTTGCAAAAGTGGCATGAAAGTTGGAACTCATGCAGTAAAAAGATACTATCAATGTAAAGTTTGTGGAGCAGCTGGTAGACTGGACCAATTCTCTAGGAGTCAATATGGAGACACCATTTTTAAAAATATATTAATGAAATGAACGTGGGTGTGCAATTCCAAGGGGGATGCAGTAGCAGAGATAGATCTGGAGATGTATGTGTTCTAATCATCACAAGTCGCAGAATTCATGAGAAAGTGGTTATAAAACTGATGCGTTATCTTGGGCATAGATTACAAAAACAAAGTTGTAGCAAACAGCAACAGAAACTTATGTTTAGATAGAACTTGTAAAACAATAAAATGTTGCAAATTGTTTTATAAGAGCAGTATAAAAAGAGGATGACATTGTTTTGAAGATGCTTTACTTTCAATGACTTTTGTGGACTTGAGTTTCAAGGATTTTGGAAATGGCTAGAATTTTTTAATTAGTCAATGAAAAGACACGTTAGAACTATATTATTAAACAAGACATTTCTTGGAAATCACATGCACCTAGATAATTTCTTGTCTTGGTTGCTTAAACTCACTTAAGGGAAAACACCTACAAGCTTTAATGGCTATTCTCTTCAAACAGGCTTAGTATTTGTTTTTGGATTTTCAGTTGAGGGAAGCCTACTGGTCAGCTCATGTCTTCTTTACTGAAACATCTTTGCTGTGAAATCATGGTGAAGCCGGATTATTCTTCTGGAAGAGTGACTGAAAGAACCTCTTAATTTTGTACTTTCTGAGAAAGCTGTATCTTCCACAACTCCAGGGACACCATGTGTGACCAGTGATCTGACCGCACACAAAACATCAGATTGACAGACTTTGGAAAACTCTCCACCTTATTCACCAGTTTTCTCACCAGTTCTGAAAAAAAATCACTGAAGCCAAAATGTTGACTCTGCTTTCTCTCCACAGATGCTGCCAGATCTGCTGAGTTTCTTCAGCTTTTTCTGTTTTTGTTTAAGATTTTCAGCATCTGCTAGAACAACAGTCTACCCCTCCCACTTCTGTGGTAATAGCAGAAAGCCACATATAATGATATTAGGTTCAATGACCAAAGGATTGGTCAAAGAAAAAGGTTTTATAGTGAGTCATAGAGTACAACCCGGAACTAGCCCTTTGGTCCAACTTGTCCATGCCAACCAGATATCCTAAGCTAATCTAGTCCCATTTGCCAGCAGTTGGCCCATATCCCTCTAAACCCTTCCTATTCATATACCCATTCAGATACCTCTTAAATGTTGTAATTGTACCAGCTTCTACCACTAAATGAGGTAGAGAGGCAGAAGGCTATATTGTAAGCTTTCTAGACATTGTTAACTAAAGACATGCATGGTTAGTTCTTTACTAGTTCAGCCTGAACTACAGCATTGTCTCACAGAAGTAATCTTGATGGTGGGACCGGGAGAAAATTTGCAAATCAGATAACTAGGGATATTTGCATCTGTAGACACTTAGCAGGTTTTTACGTTGACTATTTAACTGTCTACTTCTATGTAGACTGTAGATATGGTCAGGACAAGCTCCCAGTGAAGGTAAAGCTCAATAGGAACCTGAGTGTGGTTTGCAGACTAACAGACCTTTGAATTTCCCTGTCCTTAATCCCGATGCCCCTAGATATGTGGGACACTTCTGTCGAGAACCATTGTTTTGTCCAATAGTCATGCATTGAAGGGGGTGTGCCTTACACAATGATGATCTAATAACTGTTGCCACAATTCCAAAAAAAAATTTTAATATAGATTCTGAGCATGTCTCCATCTTAAACTACTCTTATTTTCTCATGTGTGACCTAGCAGTGTCCACTTTTCAAGGCAGAGCTACTAGAAGGACAACATTGTAGCCCTCGACTTGAGCCGTGTGTGCCAGTCTCATCTAATACTTAATATTCAGTAAAATATTAAAGGCATGCCAAGCAGCCCTGCAGTAACACAATCTGCATTAGGTCCTGACCTCACAAATCTTAAAAGACAGCTAGATTCCACCCATCTTATTCATTTCTCTGCAGCACACTTTGGAAAGTGTGTGAAGAAGTTAGGGAGAGTACCTAAAAGATTTACAAGAATACACCAGAGACTAAGAAACTCAAGTTAGGGTAAGTCTGGAGCAAGTCAGGGAAACTTCTTTTAACGTCAAGTAATTAAGATTGCTGGAAAATGTGATTAATTACAGGCTTTCAAAAGGATTTGATCAGCACTAGAAAAGAAAGTAATCAACTGAAAAGGTCAGAGGAATGGGACTAACTGAATTGTCCTTGAGCAGATTCTGATCAGACACAATGTTTCAAGTGATCTCCTCATGTGCTGGAACCATCCTATAAGTCAATGATTCTGAGGTTTTATTGAGAAGCCAGCCAATTGAACATGCAGAAGTGAGGGTTCCAGCCAATCATGTGATGGAGATGGGCAGGAAGTTACCAGAACTGCCTTTACTTCTTAGCCACTATAATGAAACAGCATCAACACCCACTATCCAGCAATATCAGTCCAGGAGTTTTATTTTTAACTGAACTGCTGCTGTGCTCTCTTCTGAGTTGTGCTCTCTTCTGAATTGTCCTTTTAGACCCCTATAACTGCTTTAACATTGCACCCCACCCCTTATCTACCGATACCACTTCCAGCTGTCACCCCTCTTAATCATTGAAGAATGTCCCAGCAGACAATGAGTATTTTAGCAATGTTTCTCCAGGTCATCCATGAACCAGTGATCTTGTTTTCCAGTATTGGTAGCACAAGAACCTGCTGCCTAACTAATTTGATCTATAAAAAATGACAGCAGATGTTAGTAGCCACAGTGTTCACAAAGATGTTTGGGTCCAGTGCCTTAAAAGGGTTAAAAAAAAAAGTCCTTCTGTCCTCTGTAAGGATACATGGTACTGTATAGTATCTGCAGAATGACTCATAAATGTATCAAGCAATGTAAATGTGCAAGTGAAAAGGGATGCTAAACAGGAGTTTTGGTTGCAGGCTTTAGCATCAGTTGGAATATGTGGAGTGAATATGTGGGAGCCAGTTAAAATTATACATTGTACCATTGGCAGGATGGTAAGGAGGACAAAGAAGCTGCCAAGGCCTTCATACTCATAAAATTGTTTGCACTTATTGGGATAAGATAGGTCTCGTGCCATAGCCATCCAAATATTGACATGAAAGGGGAGCTTGCAGAACTAATGTGAGAAAAAGGTCAATGATTCTAAACAGATGGAAAGCCAAAGTTTCAAGGCATCTCAATAAGGATGCATCCATCTGATATTGTCAACTAATTAACAGAGACCTGCCTTAAATAAGAGCAGAATTGAGCACTACCACTCCTGGTTAAAAAGGCAAGATAAAGAACAGAAGATAAGAAGGAAAGTGGGATTAGAGTCATAGATTTTTTTACGGATGCACAAAGGACTTTGGCCCATCCTGTCCATGTCTATGTCCTGTCCTCAATGCTTCTTAAATGTCTTGAGGGTTCCTATTTCTACAATTCTTTAGACAGTGAGATCCAGATACGTACAAGCATCTGAATAAAAACAAATTGCATGTATCCCTTCTAAATTTTCCTGTCCTTCCCTTAAAACTATGCTGCCTGGTTATTGATCTCACTACTGAGGGGAGCAGTTTCTCCCTATCTACACTGTTTATGCTGCTCAGTACTTTATAAACTTGAAATTCCCCTCAGTCTTCTGTTTGCAGGAAAACAATCCCAGCTTATTAAATCCATCATTAAAGCTAAATCATTTAAATGCAGCAAACATCATGGTGAATCTCCTCTGTTTACTCTTTCTCATGCAGTCATATCTTTTCTTCAGTGTAGCGACCATAACTACACAATGTACTCTGGCTTATATTGTATACAGTTTCATCATAACCTCCCTGCTCTTGCATTCAATGTCTTGATTAATTGTCTTGTAGTGATTGGAACCAGCTTGATCTTGTTAACTACAACAGTCTTGATTGTGGAAAGCCCTGGCTGTGTCTTATAATGCATAAAGATAGATACACGCCAGGACCTGATCAGGTACACCCTAGAACTCTGTGGGAAGCTAGGGAATGATTGTTGCGCCCCTTGCTGAGATTTTTGTATCATCGATAGTCACAGGTGAGGTGCTGGAAGACCGGAAGTCAGCTAACATGGTGCCACTATTGAAGAAAGATGGTAAGGAAAAGCCAGGGAGCTACAGACCAGTCGTCTTGGCATCAGTGGTAGGCAAATTGTTGGAGGGAATCCTGAGGGACAGGATGTACATGTATTTGGAAAGGCAAAGACTGATTAGGCATAGTCAGCATGGCTTTTGTGTGTGGGGAAAAAACAACATAACTCATGTATAACTAACATAATTGAGTTTTTTGAAGAAGTAACAAGAGGATTGATGAGGACACAGTGGTGGATGTGATCTCTATGCACTTCAGTAAGGCTTTTGACAAGATTCCTCATGGTAGACTGGCTAGTAAGGTTAGATCACCCGAGTATAGGGAGAACTAGCTATTTGGATATAGAACAGGGTCAAAAGTGAAGGCAGGGTGGTGGTGGAAGGTTGCTTTACAGACTGGAGATCTGTGACCAGCAGTATACCAGAAGAATAGGTGCTGGGTCCACTGCTTTTTGTCATTTGTCTGAATGATTAAGATGTGAACAGAGGCAGTATGGTGAGTAAGTTTGCAGATGACACCAAAATTGGAGGTGTAGTGGAAAGCAAAGAAGGTTACCCCAGAGTACAACGGGATCTTGATCGATGGGCCAATGGGCCAAGAAGTGGCAGATGGAGTTTAATTTTGATTAATGTGAGCTGCTGCATTTTGGAAAGGCAAATCAGGGCAGGATTTATACACTTAATGACAAGGTCCTGAGGAGTGGTGCTGAAGAAGGATTATGCCTGAAACATCAACTCTCTGCTCCTCGAATGCTGCCTGACCTGCTGTGTTTTTTCTAGCGCCATGTTTTATCAGGTCTGACTGTCCAGCACTGCAGTCCTCACTTTCTCCTAAAGAGACCTTGGAGTGCAAGTTCATAATTTCTTGAAAGTGGAGTCGCAAGTAGATAGGATAAAGAAGAAGGCATTTGGCATGTTTGCCTTTATTGGTCAGAGTATTGAGTGTAGGAGTTGGGAGGTCATGTTGCAGCTGTACAGGATATTGGTTCGGCCACTATTGGAATACTGCGTGCAATTCTGGTCTCCCTGCTATAGGAAAGATGTTGTGAAACTTGAAAGGGTTCAGAAAAAAAAGTTGCTAGCATTTGGGGGTTTGAGCTAGATGGAGAGGCTGAATAGACTGGGGCTATTTTCCATGCAGCATTGAATGCTGAGGGGTGACCTCAGAGAGGTTTCTAAAATCATGAAGAGCATGGGTAGGATAAATTTAAGATGAGAGGGGAAAGATTTAAAAGGGACCTAAGGAGCAACATTTTCACAGAGGGTGGAGCTGGTATGACATGAAATGCGAGAAGAAGTGGTGAAGGCTGGTACAATTATTGCATTTAAAAGGCATCTGAATGGGTATATGAATAGGGAGGGTTCAGAGGGATATGGGCCAAATACTACAAATGGGACGAGATTTATTTTGGATATCTGGTCGGCATGGATGAGTTGGACTGAGTTGGTCTGTTTCTGTGCTGTGTATCTCTATAACTCTATGACCAATATAACTAGGAGATTTAGAATCTCTTCAGTTCAGAGGACAGACTCTGAGCTGGCTGGCCACAGTCAGTGTACTGTGCCCAAGTAAATAAAGGGTGACTTGATGATATGATACTGACCTTGTGTAGTTATTTCAGTGGCAATGGGAGAAAGTGGTATGTGCTTGAAGGACATTCGCATGCAACAGTCTTCTTGAAGTTGGGAGAAGCATTTCAGGCACTTGCCTTTATTTGGAAAGCTTGGTTCATTTGATCTTGTTGTCAAAGACTGTGCCCAGTATGTGGAAAGAATGCAATATTTTTCCAGGCAAATGACATTGTATCAGATGAAAAGCAATAAGTAATCATTCTGGACTGCTGCAGACCTGCAGCATTTTCTATTACAAGGGGCTTAACTTTCCCAGAGGCACCAGACAATTAAACCTTCCAAGAGTTAACTGAGTTGGTTAAGAAATATTATGACCCAAACCTCCTCTAATTCTGAGATGCTATCTGTTTTATTCTATTTTAATCTGTTGTTAGAGAACTGGGGGAATCCATATCAGGATTCTTGATAAGGTTGATTTTGGGTTAACCCTGAATGAGATGCTAAGAGACCGTTTGATAAGTGGGATTAATGATGTAACCATGCAGAAGCACCTACTAGATGAAACCCAACTGGATTTCAAATAGGAGCCACAACTGGCTTTGTCATTAGAAAATAGAGCAAGTGGAGCATTGGAGCTACAGGGCATGGAAGTGGACTCCCTCACCTGCCCAACTGAGCTTGAGGAACACTACTTGAGTGTAGGCAATCACAGAGCCTTATGCAGGGCATATCCTGAGCAGAAGGACTCTTGTTCAGCCCACAGCAGAACTCCACAACAAAGCTGAGCCTCAGCAAAGTGGCTAAACAGTTCTTCAGGATATGGACCAGCAAGCCATTGTAGTTGCTGCCGGTATGCAGACTGGAAACAGTAAAGGAGTCCTTCAAGGCCTGACTTGAGCAAGAAAACTTGTAGGCCAGTACCCAGGAGAGTCACACCTTGGAAAGTCCCCCTACGTGTGGGTTGGAACAATTAAGTTATTTAGCAGCATCCAAATCGGAACCAATTAAAATTAATGTTTGATTCAATGGTCACCTTGTTCCCATGGAGGTTGATACTGGTGCAGCTGTGTCAGTGATCAGAATGTTTTTAACAAGATTCGGTCAGGATTCCAACCCTTAAATTTGAGCAAGACCTCCACTAGACTCAAAACATATACTGGGGAACAATTACAGATTAAGATTATAGATTAAGATTACAACTTCAGGTCCCGTCTCCTATGAGAAACAGTTGGTGCAGTTACCAAGAATGGTAGTAAAAGACTCAGGCCCAAGCCTATCGGGGTGAAATTGATTGAGAACAATTCACCTAGAATGGCTAGACTGGCTCAACATTTTTTGATTAGAAAATGGCTGCCTCAGTGAAGTCCTAGTAAAATACCCAGGAGTATTACAGGAAGGACTTTGGACTATCAAAGGGACCAAAGTACTTTACATCTTAACCAGGAAGCAATTCCGGTGCCATTTGCCTTGCAGGCAAAACCAGAGGCGGAAATCAGGAGGCTGGAGAGCAAAAGAATTATCAAATCAGTACAGTTTGCAGAATGGGCAGCACCAGTCATACCTATTGTGAAGCTTCATGGCTCAGTTTTCTGTTGTGGAAATGTTAAGCAAGGGGTGAACTGCTTTCCTTTCATTGAGGACTTGTACGCAAGTTTGACAGGGGGCTGTCATTTACGAAGCTAGACATGAGTGATGCCTACCAGCAATTCGACTGGATAAGGAGTCCCAGAACTCCACTACAATTAATACCCATAAGGATTTACATCAAGATGACTATCATTTGCGGTATCATCAGCTCGCACCCTTTTCCAGCAGACCATGGAGAACATTACACAAGGGCTGACTCCATGTTGCCACTTAACTGGATAACATACTAATAACAGGGAAGACCAATAAAGAGCATTTGGAGAACCTAGACCTTGTGCATAAATGTTTTTCCCAGGCAGGTGTACACCTTAGAAGGGAAAAATATGTGTTCCAGGCACCCCAAGTGACCTGGAAGAAAGTGAGGACTGCGGATGCTGGAGTACCAGAGTTGAAAAATGTGGTGCTGGAAAAACACAGCAGGCCAGGCAGCATCCGAGGAGCAGGAGTGACCTGCTTGGGTTACAGAGTCAACAAAATCAGGTTACACCTGTTGGAAGATAAAGTGAGGGCGATCAAAAGAACCCTGGCTCCCATGTCTGTACCGGAGCTTAGGTCTTTTCTTGGGTTGGCGAATTACTATGGAAAATTCAAATGTAACCTGGCTTCTATCTTGGCACCCTTACACCTGTTATTGAAAAAAGGTCGGTCCTGGAAATGGTCACGTAACCAAGATGTCATTTTTAAGCAAGTGACAAAACAGCTATCGTCACTTATGACTCAAAGTGAGAGGTAGTGCTGATGTGAGGTGCCTCCCCATATGGTATCGCACAGTATTGACTCACTGGTGGCCCAATGAAGAGGAATGCCTGATAGCATATGCTTCTGGACTTTGGCTGATGCTAAGTATGCCCAGATAGAGAAGAAAGGTTTGGCAGTCATTTTTTGGGGTGAGGAAGTTCCGGCAGTAACTTTACAGACAGGAATTTGTCATAGTAACAGATCACAAACCCCTGCAAAGGCTACTGAAGGAAGACAAGGTGATGCTTCGCATAGCTTCTGGGAGAATTCACCACTGGACCCTTATTCTTAGCCTGTACAAGTTAGAACATCATCCAGGAAGCCAAGTGCCTAATATGGATGCATTGAACTGCCTCCCTCTGGCAGTTACTCCATTGGTAGTACCTCCTCTTGAAGAGTTCGTTAAACTTCCTGGACATCCTTCTAGTCACTGCTGACAATATCTGACATAGACTTATAAAGATCCTGCCCTAGGAAAACTAAAACAGCTGGTGGTAATGGAAACAGTAGGGCCATTGCAACCCGGATTGAAACCTTTCTAGACGTGGTGAGACTACAGCATCATAGAAGACAGCATATTACTATGTAGAGCAAAGGTAATTGTCCTGAATAAAGGTTGCCGCCAAATACTGGCTGAACTCCACCAGAGTCATCCAGGAGTTTCCAAGATGAAGATGCAACCCTGATGGCTAGGGTTGGATGTCGACATAAGTGCATTGGTGGGACAGGGCCCAGAGTGCCAACAAAGACAAAATTTGCTGCCAGCAGCTCCCCCCAAATTCCTGGGAATGGCTAGGTAAACCCTGGACTTGATTTTGTAGGACCTTTCATGGGTTATATGTTCCTGGTCATTCAAAGTGATTGCATAAAGTTTGTTCAGCAAACTAGGGATGACAATTGAGAAGCTGTGAGCATTATTCATGAAAAATGGTCTCCGTTTTTGGTCACAGACATTGGGAGATCATTTACCAAAGTCAAATGGCATTCAACACGTAAGGGCAAGACCATACCATCCATCATCCAATGGTCTAGTGGAAAGAGTTGTCCAAGTGTTGAAGGCAGGCCTAAAGAAGCAGCTTATATTGTCATTTGATACCAAATTGTCCTGGCTCTAGTTTGATTATACTCTACATGCAACAACAGAGATAGCTCCAGCAGAGTTACTGATAGGGAGACCATTCCTAACCAGATTAAATCCCATATTCCCAGACCTGGGGAGCAGTGGGTGAAATGGCAGCAGGATCACCAATGCTGGCCACATGCCTCCTCTAAATGAGAGAGACAATTTAATTCAAGGGACAAAGTTTGGTGCTGGAACTATGAAAATGGGTACGAGGCAGGGTGAATGCAAAGTCAGGTCCTGTGAATTACAAAGCTCGGGTGGGTATACGGTCCTAAACAAACACTTGGATCACCTGAAAGTTGTTACCTCTTAAACGGGGAAAGAGAAAAAACAGACCTGGTCCTCAAAACTGCCAGAAGGCCTGTCAGAAACTCCAGGTTCTTCCCCCTCCATCTATTTCTGGATGTAAGTTTGCTCGCTGAGCTGGAAGGTTTGTTTTCAGACGTTTCGTCACCATATTAGGTAACATCATCAGTGAGCCTCTGGTGAAGCACTGGTGGTATGGCCCACTTTTTATTTATGCGTTTAGGTTTCCTTGGGTTGGTGGTGTCATTTCCTGTTCTTTCTCTTAGGGGGTGGTAAATGGGATCCAAGTCAATGTGTTTGTTGAGAGAGTTCCATGCCATGCTTCTAGGAATTCTCGTGTGTGTCTCTGTTTAGTGTCGAGGAATCCTCACATTCTGAGATGGATGCATCCTCAATGCCGGAGGAAGAAGAAGAAACTCTCCCAAGACTCTCCAGACGCAAGGGACGGACTACATGTCACCCATGTCAGAGTCTGAGTCAGAAGAACCAGACCTGGCACAAAAACATTGCAAGAAAAGCTATAAGAGGAAGACCAGGCCTACATCCCCAGATTTGGATGGGGAGGGATGTAGTGATTGGAACCAGCTGGTGCTGAAAATGTGTTGCTGGAAAAGCGCACAGGTCAGGCAGCATCCAAGGAGCAGGAGAATCAACGTTTCGGGCATGAGCCCTTCTTCAGGAATGGAACCAGCTGGATCTTGTTGACTACACAATCCTTGATTGGCCCAAATTAACAATCCCAATCAGAAAAGCCCCTACTGACCAATATAACTAGGAAATTTAGAATCTCCTCAGTTCAGGGACAGATTCTGAGCTGGCGAGTTAGCTAGCTACAGCCAACGTACTAAGCATAAGTAAATAAAAGGTGACTTGGTGATAGAATACTGGCATTTTTGCAGTTATTTCACCGATATTCCCGTTAATCACCTATAGCTTGCCGTGCTGCCTTCAAGGATCTATACATGTGCATCAAGGTCCCACTGACATTCTGTACTTTTAAGGATCCTGCTGTTCAATATATTGCCTAGATTTGTTAATCTTTGCAAAATGCATCACCTCACATGCTTCATGATTACATTCCATTTGCCATTGTTCAGCCCATATGATCAGCCCATCAGTATTGCACTGATGTCTATGGATTTTCCTTCTCACTATTTACCAGACCATCATTTCTGTTTCATCCAAGAAATTACAAATCAACCTCTTACATTCAAGTCTTAATTAGTAACATACACAACAAACATCAAGGCACCCCACAGTGAACCTGTGGAACGCTGTTTTTCAAAGGCTTCCACTCTCAAGAACAACTTTTGACCATCACTCTCTGCTTCCTGCCACTAAACCAATTTTGGCTCCAATTTGCCAAATTTCCCCTGGATCCCATGGGGTTTTAGCTTCTTAACCAGTCTGCCATGTAAGACCTTGTCAAAAATATTATTGAAATCCATGTCGACTGCAGCTGTACACCTAGTGACTTCCTCAAGAAAGTCGTCACATTTGTTAGACATAACCTCCTCTTTACACAAAAATACTGACTATTCTAGATTAATTCTTATGTCTTCAAGCTTTAATGAATTCTCTCTCATAGAAGGTTTTCCAATAATTTCCCTTCTCTCGATGTTAGTCTCACTGCCCTGTATTTTCCTGGCTTTTCTCTATCATCCCTCTTGAATAGTGGCACCACTTTAACTGTCTTCTGCACTACTGGCACCCCTACCCTGGCTCCAGTTTCTTCATCTGGGCCTGATTATTTATCCATTTCAAGTCTGCTATAACTGCTAATACCTTCTCTCTCATTCACTGTTAATTCATTCAAATATGTCACAATCTCCCTCATCAATTCCTATACCTGCAATGCCCTCCTCTACAGTGAATACAGGTGTAAAGTACTTATTAAAACCTCAATTATGTCTTCTGGTTCCACAGACAGATTGCTACCTTGGTCCTGAATGGAACAATGATATATTTCCAGTCAGGATGGTGAGTGCTTTGGAGGGCAACTTGCAGGAAATAGTGTTCCATATATCTATTGCTCTTTCCCTTCTAGATGGAGCGTGTTGTGTGTTTGGAAGATGCTCTGTAAGGAGGCTTGGTGAATTTTTGCAGTGTACATTGCTGTTCCTGAGCATCAGTGCTGGATGAAGTGTATGTTTTCCTGATGTAATGCCAATCAAGCATGCTATTTTGTTCAAATAATCAAACAGAGAAATGGTGGAATCTTGTCCTCAGTCCAGTTTAGGGTTGAGTGGCTGTCAGTAAGGGAGATCCTGGCACCATCAGTCACAGGCATAGTCTGAGGCTCGGGTCACAATTATCCAGTAAGTCTGATAGCAGTCTGACCTGAAGGGCCACTACAAGCAGTTAGGGGAATAACATATCATCAGTTGGGGAGCTGTAGAGACAGTGGTCAGGAGTCTGGTCAGTCACAGTCAAGACAAGGGACTACTTGTTGAAGTCACTCACAGATATGAGGAAAGTACAGTTCTGGAGGTCTATGCATTGATCATTGAGAAGGGTGGGTGCAAAGTGAGGGAGCTGTAAAGGCAATGGGAGACTCAGTGCCTTAAGGAGTTGCACATCAATGCTGTGGAAAAAGAAGAAGCCTGTATCAAGGTGGAGCAAAGACAGTGATGGCGGGAATCTCAAGGTGTGATGGCAGTATGTGTGACAACATCCAAGGACATGGTAGGCTATGGGGGAGGGAGGGGGTTTATTGGAACCACCAGCATAGCCTCTGTAGGCATCAATAAGGTGTAACATTGGGGCTCAGAGGGAAGGGAGAACAATTGGAGGCAAAGTTCAATGTGATGGATATCCACATGAGTAGGATGGATAGAAATGGGCTGTTGAGCAATGCAAAGTAAAATGTATCATGGGAGGTTTTGGGGGAGTATCTGGTGATTGTGCACTGCATGAGTTCCCATCATTTGCTATTCTATAAATGCTGACTGTAACTGGAAAATGGCTGGGTCAATGCACAGGTTGGCAACGTAAATGACAGTTTGGTGGTTAAAAGTGCAGGATCCACTTCAACTTGATAATCACTCACTGAAGTGGCAAATGTACGATGCATGCATTTCCAAACTGCAGCTAGATTTAATTTGTAATAATTTCCATTTACAATACATATAGAATAAGCATGCTGGTCAATGTGATTGTGCAGTGCTGTTGGTGCTTGCAAATGCAAGGGGTGCTTCATTACTTGTCATGTCAGTTTATTTGCCACAGCCCCTTCACCAAGTTGGTGCACATGCTGAGGCTGAAACTGAATTCACAATGGAGAAATGATCCTTGTTATCAGGGTCCAGCATGTTTCTCTCATTGTATGGAGGAGTTTGTGCAGCCCTCGCCTGCAGTGCATCCCATCACTGACTGTTGTCAGAGTTAAAAAATGTTTTGCTCAACGTTTTCCTGTTTTTTTTTGCTGTTTCCAGTGACTTCCAAGGTCCATATGTGACACCAAAATCCAGAAGCTGAAGCCATTCATTGGCACACCAATCGATGTGTGCAGAGCTTCCCAGTGGCCACACAACTTAGAGGGGAAACTGATTGTGTTCCTTATGTTCCCAACTTAGGTAATTTCCACAGAACATCATGTATGCAGACTTTGGTAAGATGTTGGTTACAGTGGCACCTTTTTAAGAAGATGAAGGCTGATTCATGAGGCCCCATGGTAACAGCATCTGCGACAGACAAACCATTAGCTGAGGCAGGGCCCTTCAGGTTGCATAGGATCTGCAGGAGGACCAGAGATTTTCACCTAGCTTCCATTCTCTGGGGATGAGTGAGGCACAGTGTCAACATAGGCTGCATATGTCCTGGGATAATGTGATGGACCTATGCTGGCTGCTCAAGCAAGACCTGGGGGCTGCAAGGTGGGAAGCAATCCTGTGCATGTGGCTGTGAAGGAGACAGCCCCTTTGAACTTCAACTTCTATGTTACTGGCTTCTTCCAGGGAGTACCTGGTAACCTGTGTTGGATCTCTCAGTCGTCCGCCCACAAATGCATGAGGACACTGATCAGTGCCATCTCCTCAAGATCACACTGGTTCATTTCATTGCCTGTTGACAAGGTCAGTGCTGCAGATTGGATAGTAGTATTCAGAAACACAGCTTTCTTCTCCCAGATCCAGCCTTTACTGTTCATGTGGTACTGTGAGGACCATATCACAACACTCTGCAAGTGGGAATGTTACCACTTTTTATCGATACATGCCCACGACCCTGTAGATGACATTATCCTACGTCCTGGAGCTCTCCCACATACCTGGTATTTTTGTGAAACTAGGACAATGAGAACACTGGGGAATAGGAAGCTCTTCTTCTGTCAGAGTTCAGCTGCATTGGATACAATGAACTAGAAGGATCTGGTTGACACCAGGTTCCAGTAGGTTACAGCTGGGTGCCAGAGATCATCATGAAATGTAAAATAGTTGTTGGTCATCATGCCAGCATTTGGTTTGCATTGTAGGATTGAACTGTAGCCTCTATTGTTCTGTTTTTGTTCGCTGTTGCTGACTGTAAATAGAAGCTCATATTTAGAATTGTCCAATTGGTTTCCTGTATGTGATATTCTTTACTGGATAATGACCAGATGTAGACCTACAGTGGGCATTGAAGACAGAGTAGCAGTGACATAGAAAGGGTGGCTAGACAGTTTACCTTCCTTAGCTACATTCTATGTGGCCTGGTAAGTAAACAGCTACAAAGGTGAGAGAATAGGGTTGTATGTGGACGCGAATGTCAGCCACATTGGATTTGTGCCCGTAAGAAATGTGACAGCTGTGCCTTGACATTGTTGCTGTTTTCCAAAGGGCAGTGCCAGTTCTCAACCCGATTCTCTCACTGTGTACAGTGTCCTTTTAAAGATGATGCAGGCACCAGAGATTCTAGCCTCACGGCAGATATCTAGTAACTGGAAAGTTTTTTTGGCAATGGCAAATGCTGAGTAGGGGCTAGAACTAGGCAAATGGGTGCCATTGTTAGGTAATTAATGTGGTGAGTTTGTTAAGATAACAGTAACCAACTGTCTAGACATTGGAGTAAATAGTCCTCCAAAGATCATGACAAAACTGCCATTTATCCAAAAAAAAGTAACATCAGTCTATGCGTTTAAAAGGTCAGTGGCAACATGATTTGAAATTGTTTAAGAGACAAGCATTGGAGGGTAGAAGTCCCTCCTGCAATATTGGTTTTCTTGAGACATTGAACTCTGATTGTGTAATTGAAAACATATTTAATTGTGTAATAAAAACATGTTTCCTCCATCTTTTCTATGTTGACCATTACTACTTCTCCAGCCTCATTTTCCAATGGTTCAATATCCACTCTTGCCTCTCTCTTACCTTTTATATATAAAAAAGCCTTTGCGCTCTTCTTTTATATTACTAGCTAGCTTATTCTCAAATGTTACCTGCTCCCCAATTTATTGCTTTTTCAGTTATCTGTTGGTCTTTAAAGACTTCCTAATCTTCTGACTTCCCAGTGATCTTCACCACCTTGTATGTTGTCCCTGACTTCCCTTATAAGTCCTGGTTGCCTCATCCTCTTAGTATGTTTCTTCTGCCTTGAGATGAATTTGTGCTATGCCATCTGAATTACTTCCAGAAACTCCTGCCATTGCTGCTCAACTGTCTTCCCTTTCAATCGACTCTGGCCAGCACCTCCCCCATATCTTTGTAGTTACTTTTACACTATTGTTAATACTGTTGTATCTGCTTCTAACTTGTCCCTCTTATATGGCAGGGTGAATTCTATCATATTATCATCACTGCCCCTAAGGGTTCCTTCACCTTAAGCTCTTTAATCAAGTCTTCCCATGATACATCACCAAGTCCAGAACTGCCTGTTTCCTCGTAGGATCAATAATCATCAAGTTGCTCCAAAGAAAATCTCATAGACTTTCCATGAATTCCTTTTCTTGAGATCTGCTACTACTTGATTTTCCCAGTCCAGCTGCATATTGAAGTTTCCCATGATTTTTGTAATATTGCTTTTCTTATTTGCCTTTTCTATCTTCTGATTTAATTTCTTCTCCCTATCCTGACTACTGTTAGGAGGCTTAATACAATTCCCATCATTTTTTTCTTTGTGGTTCCCCAACTTTACCATACAGATTTTACACCCTCTAACTCTTGAAATTGAAACTCTTGCTTTCAATTTAATTTCATTTCTTACTAGTAACGCAATCCTACACCTCTCTGCCCATTTCCCTGTTTTTTTGATAGGATGTGAATCCTTGGATATTTAGTTCCCAACCTGATCCCCTTGGAGCCATATCTCTTTAATGCCAACAACATTGTACCTGCCAATTTCAGTCTGCATGACAAGTTCATTTACCTTATTTCGCATGCTACATTATTGTAGGTACAATACCTTCAGCCCTGCATTGACCATCACTGTTTTCATAGATATCCCTTTATCTGCTGTACCTGAAGCTAGATTCCTGACCTTTTCCAAACTCTTTGTCTTAATACTATCTTATACTGAGTTCCCTCTCCCATAACTGTTTCCATCATTTTCCATGCAGCTGAAATGTTGAGTTTATAGCCCTAACCAAATGCCTAGATATGTGATTTGTCAGGACTCTGGTCCCACCATTGTTAGGTGGAGCGATTCCACTGGAACAGCTCCCTCTTTTCCAAGCACTGATGCCATTGACCCATGGATTTGAACCCATTTCTACCACAACAGTCTTTGAGCCACACATTTACCTCTTTATCCTTGTTGCCCATGTGTGAATTTGCTTGTGGCTTAGTTTATAAGTTCTGGTTCTTAACTTAACCCTGGTTTCTCATATTCCCTCCGCAGAATGTTTGTCCTCTTTCTACCTACATTGGTATCTACATGAACCATGACAACTGGATCTTTCTCCTTCCAGTCCACATTCCTCTGCATTCCAGATGAAATATCCTGAACCTGGACACCAGGAAGGCACCACAGCTTTGGGACTTCCAATCCTGGTCAAAGAAAACAATGTCTATTTACAAGTATATTTCCTCCCCCATCTTTAATAGCTCCCTGTACCATGGTTCTGTGATGAGTTTGCACATCCTCCCTACAGTCACCAATCTCATCCGTGCAGTAGCACAAATCTCAAACCTGTTAGACAAATTCAAGGGTTGATGTTCTTTCAGTACTAGCTCTTGCATCCCTCTACCTGCCTCACTAGTGGTGCCGTCCTATCCCTAGCCACTTACCAAAATAGAGGTTGTTAATCTAAGGGGTGTGACTACCTCCTGAAACACAGCATCCGGGTAACTCTCCTCACTGATATAATGCAGTGTTCAAAGCTCAGGCTCCAGCCCATTAACTCTAAGCCAGAGTTCCTCAAGCAACTAACACTTGCTACAAATGTAATCACTATGACAGCAGTGGCATCCACCAGCTCCCACATCAAGCATTCACAACACATCACCTGTTCCAGATTTTCTATTTTAATAAGGTAATTTGATTTTCAAAACTTTCAGTAGCCTATTAATATTGCCCCTCTTTATCTTCAATCTGAAAGTACCATTTAATAGATAGTCAAATTACAGTTTACCTGTGATGTCATTCTTTTGTGCTGAGCCCTGATCCTGGCCTTCAATTTATCCTGTTTAAAAAAAACTTCACAAACTATGAGCCAAAAGAAGGGAAGCAAAAAGCACCTCTTACCTTCTGCATGGATTTCCCACAATTCCTCAAATTCCCCAACTACATACTCAATCGGGCTATGTCTCAATCTGGATGTGATATCTCCTTTCTGACCTTACAAAGCTTACTGATCCAAATTCTCTGAATCCGACACGTGACTTTTAAGGTAACAAAGTGGAAGGATCAAAAAGAGTGGAATCAAGGTTACAGAAATGGTAATGCAAGTAATGCTGCAATCATATGTAAACAAAAGAATGGAGGAGAACGATGTCTGAATATTATGATAAAAATCACACAGCACCAGATTATAGTCTAACATGTTTGATTGGAAGCACTGAATATGATGTTTGTGCTTTGCGAGCTTTTTTTGTATCCTGTGACCACAAAATGTACATGATGTCTTCCAGCATTGTCCTCGTTATGAAGCATGTCAAAATCACAATTATTATGATGACTCTGGCTGTTCAATATTGCAGGAGTCCCCAGATTTATAAAGAATTACAAATCTCAACTTCCTTGCGTAAATTGCCTGCATTATGGCATTACTTGTGTTGAAGTCGCTGCTATGGTATCTGTTCATTCATAGTAGTGTTGGAGTTTCAAAGAAATATAAACAGCTTTAGTAAAATTGGTATCACACAGCCAGCTTGGGCAGACAATCCTGATCCACACACGGTACAGTTGTCTGGAAGCAGGACATAAAGAGCCACAGCTGTTTGAAATTGTTCATAATGGTCACCTTAAAAAGCCTCAATAGAAGTTCAGTGGATTTGTAATTTCCAAGCTCTAGCCATTAGGGTAAATTATGGAAAGGTGATTAAAAGACAGGGTTTAAGGGCTGCAGAAGAGAGATTCAACATTATTTCTGTTCACTATTCAAAAATGATTAAATTAATTGTTTGGATTTTTGCACTAGATTTGTAAGTCTTGCTTGAAATAACAACAAAGAATGTTAAATCTGAAGGAAGGAAATTAGATGGTTACAGGAAAGATGGTGATGACAATGGTTGTAGGATTCTGAGTACACTAGGAATAGTAAGTAGGATTGATTAGGATGAACTGAAAGCTCTGGCAGCTGGGAACCATAGTAGTTGGCATCTTCCTTCACTTCCTATAATTCCTGCGCTTGTGGCTGTGCTTCTTGTGACATGCTGTAGGAAGGTCCGGTGCCTCAACAACTCTACTTTGATATCTTACATCTATACCTATAACAGATAGTCATCCTCACCAAGTAGCCAAACTATAATTAAAATGCTTGCTTTAACAAAGGCTGTACATAAGATGGGCTCAAGAGGAAAGGGTCAGGATTACAACCAGAATACTAAAGGATGTGCTACTTACCACCAAAGATAACGGACTGGAATCCATAATGGTTCATAATGATATCTGTGATAGCAAGCACAGAAGTTTTTTTCCTTTGGTTCCTAACTCCATTTCCCTTCCTGGTCACTATTTAAGATGGAATCAAAGTGTCCTCAAGTTTGGCAACTTGTTTGACCAGAGCTGAACTTCTAAATATATGTCCTCTTCATCAGTAAAACCAACTACATCCATCTCTGTAATATCATCCATCTCCTGGTTTACATCAACCTCTCTGCTCCTGAATCTCCTCATCCATGTCTCTGCTACTCCTCAGTCTGTAATCTTCGTAAACTTTAACTTTGAAAGTTTTGTTGATCATAATTAACTCACGATCACTATTCACCTCCATACAAACTAACCTAAGTTGATTGCTTTTCTAACAGTGCCTCAATTTTAAAACACACTTTCATATTTTCAAATCCTTCAAAGGCCTAATCATCCACTTTCTCATGACCACTTCCAAGCCTACAATCCTATGGACACAGGAGAACACCTCCCACCTCCGCCCACCTCCCCCCCCCCCCCCCCCCCCTCCCCCCACACCACCACCACCACCACCACCACCAAAGTCCTTGCAGCAGAGCCCGGCAAAATCAGCCCTATAGAAAACTCCAAACAAGAGGCAGCAGGTGCCATGGTTGACGAGAAAGAAACAGCACCTTCACTGAGTAGAGTCAATGAGACTTACTGAAAGCAATTGGACAGGCGAGCAGTTTATCCCCAGGTGTCATTCAGACAGCTCTGGAAGCAATAGTACCAAATATATCTGAGTGGAACCGTAAGTGAATACCAAGTTGATGAAAGAGCACGTGGAAACAAAAGTACAAAGGACAAAATTAGCTGGAGGATCCCTTACTAATTTAGAAAGTATCACCCCATAAGTCCAACAAAACTTTTCGTGTTGAATTTGTTTGTTTTGTCAGATTTTTACAGAATTATAGAATCCCTACAGTGTGGAAACAGGCCATTGGGCCCACACGAACCCTCCAAGAGTAACCTACCCAGACCCATTCCCCTATATTTTCCCATGACTAATGCAATTAACCTACACATCCCTGAAGACCATGGGCAATTCACCTAGCCTGCACATTGTTAGACTGTGGGAGGAAGGCAGAGCACCTGGAGGGAACTCACAAAAGGAGAACATGCGAACTCCACACAGCCACCCAAGGCTGGAATTGAAGCTGGGTCTCTATTACTGTGAGGCTGCAGTGCTAACCACTGAGCCAACATGCCATATGCAATTGAAGATACAGCAATAATGATTCACTGTAACACTGTGTTACACTGTGAAAATATTGAGACACGGATCTCTGTACTTCTCTAATTTTGGCCTTTGCAGATTCCTGATTTTATTTATCCACCACTCATGGCAGGATCTTCATCTGCCTGAGCCACAACTCTGGATTTTCCTTCCTAATTCTTTCAGTAAATCTATCTGTTTTTCCTCCTTTAGTACATGCTTTCAAACCTATCTGATTTACTAAACTTTTGGTCATCTCCCAAGTCCTTCTTATGAAAATTTGATTGATAACACTACTGTGAAACACTTTGAGATATTGTAGCCACATTAAAATTTATGCTTAATTGCAAGTTGTTGTGGAAAGGTCTAACTCTAATTTTAAGATTGTGCCACCTGATTTAATTTTGGGATTCATCCACTACTAAAATATTTTCTTGATTTTTGTCTCATCCAATCCTTTTAGCATTTCAAATATTATGGTCAAGTCATACTTCATTATTGCCTATTAGTCTGTCCTTGTAAACCTCATGTCATCCTGATGAATGATGCTGTATCTTTCATAGAGCCATAAAGTTGTACAGTATGGAAACAGATGCTTCAGTCGAGTTTGTCCATGCCAATCAGAAATCTTGAATTCATCTAGTCCCATTTGCCAGCATTTGGACCATATCCCTCTAAACCATTCCTATTCATGTACCCATCCAGATGTCTTTAAATGCTATAATTGTACCAATCTCCACCACTTCCTGCGGCAGCTCATTCCAAATATGCATCAACCTCTGCATGAAAAAGTTGCTTCTTAGGTCCCTTTTTCTATTGTTTTTCTCTCACCTTAAAACAATGCCCTTTAGTTTTCCTCTACCCTGGGGGATAAAAAACCTTGGCAGTTCACTCAATCTATGCCCTTCATGATTTTACAAACTTCTATGAGGTCGCCCCTCAGTTTCCAACCCTCCAAAGAAAATAGCCCCAGCCTATTCAGCGACTCTCTGTAAATCAAACCCTCTAACCCTGGCAACATCCTTGTAAATCTTCTCAGCACCCTTTCAAGTTTAATGATATCTTTCATGTAGTAGGGAGACCAGAATTGAACACAGTATTCCAAAAGTGGTCTAACCAATGTCTGTACAGTCATGACATGATGTCCTATCTCCTATACTCAACACACTGACCAATAACGATAAGTGTACTAAATGCCTTCTTCAATACCTTGTCTACCTGTGATCCATTTTCAAGAAATTATGAACCTGCACCCCAAGGAGTATTTGTTCAGCAACATTCAGTGTATAAGTCCTGCTCTGATTTGCCTTGCAAAAATCCAACACCTTACATTATTTCGATTAAACTCTATCAGCCATTCTTTGGCCCATCTGATCAAAATCCCATTATTCTGAGAGATAACTTTCTTCACTATTCACTATGCTACCATTTTTGGTGTCATCTGCAAACTTACTAATCATTCTTCCTATGTAATCTTCCAAATCAGTTAAATAAATTACAAAAAGCAGTGGACCCAGCACTGATCTTTGTAGCATGCCGCTGGTTACAGGTCTCCAGTCCGAAAAACAACTCTCCATCACTACCCTCTGTCTCCTACTTTCGAGCCAATTTTGTATCTGAATGGCTAGCTCTCCCTGAATTCTATATGATATAGCCTTGCTAACCAGTCTACCATGCAGAACTTTGTTGAACGTCTTGCTGAAGTCCATATAGATAAGGATACCATTCTGCCTTCATCAATCTTCTTTGTCACTTCTTAGAACATAGAACAGCATAACGCAGAACAGGTCCTTCAGCCCTCAATGTTGCGCCAACCTGTGAACTATTCTCAGCTTATCCCCCTACACTATCCCATCATCATCATCCATGTGCTTATCCAAGGATTGTTTAGATCTCCCTAATGTAGCTGAGTTAACCATATTGGCAGATAGAGCATTCCATGCCCTTACCACTCTCTGAGTAAAGAACCTACCTCTGGCATTTGTCTTAAATCTATCACCTCTCAATTTGTAGTTATGCCCCCTCGTACAAGCTGACGTCATCATCCTAGGAAGAAGACTTTGTCTACCCTATCTAACCCTCTGATCACTTGTATGTCTCTATCAAATCCCCTCTTAGCCTAACCCTCTGATCACTTGTATGTCTCTATCAAATTCCCTCTTAGCCTTCTTTTTTCCAATGAGAACAGACCCAAGTCTCTCAACCTTTCCTCATAAGACCTTCCCTCCAGACCAGGCAACATCCTGGTAAATCTCCTCTGCACCTTTTCCAATGTTTCCACATCCTTCCCAAAATATGGCGCCCAGAACTGTACACAATATTGCAAATGCAGACACACTAGCAATTTGTATAGTTGCAGCATGATATTGTGGCTCTGGAACTCAATCCCTCTACCAATAAAACCTAACACACCGTATTGCCTTCTTAACAGCACTATCAACCTGGGTGGCAACTTTCAGGGATCTATGTACATGGACTCCAAGATCCTCTGCACATCCACACTACCAAGAATCTTTCCATTGACGCAGTATTCTGCCTTCCTGTTATTCTTCCCAAAGTAAATCACATTTAGCTGCATTGAACTACATTTACCACCTCTAAGCCCAATTCTGCAGTTTATCCAAGTCACCCTGCAACCTGTAACATTCTTCCAAACTGTCCACTACTCCACCGACTTTAGTGTCATCTGCTAATTTACTATGCCTGCGTCTAAGTCATTTATAAAAATGGCAAACAGCAGTGGTCCCAAAACAGATCCTTGTGGCACACCACTAGCAACCGGACTTCAGGCTGAATATTTTCCATCAGCCACCACTTGTTGCCTTCTTTCAGAAAGCCAGTTTCTAATCCAAACTTCTAAAACACCCTCAATCCCATGTCTCTGCATTTTCTCCAGCAGCCTACCATGTGGAACCTTATCAAAGGCTTTACTAAAGTCCATGTATACCACTTCATACAGTCTTACCCTCATCTATATGCCTGGTCACCTTCTCAAAAAACTCAGTGAGATTTGTAAGACACGACCCACCCTTGATGAAACCTTTTTTTTTCTCTACCTGCCTGCCTGCATCTGTTTCTCTCTACCTACCTGCATCCTCTCTCTCACTACCTGCCTGCCTGTCTCTCGATCTCTCTCTCTCTCTACCTGCCTCTCTCTCTCTCAAAAAACTTAGTCAATCTAGTGAGATACGATTTCCCACAGACAAAGCCATGTTGACTATCTCTAATCACCTGAAGAAGGGCTTATGCCTGAAATGTCGATTCTCCTTCTCCTTTGATGCTGCCTGACCTGCTGCACTTTTCCAGCAACACATTTTTAAGCTCTGATCCCCAGCATCTGCAGTCCTCACTTTCTCCTATCTCTAATCAGGCCTTGCCTTTCCAAATATATGTTGGTCATTTCCCTCAGAATCCACTCTAACAACTAACCCATTGACATCAAGCTCACCAACTTATAATTCCTTGGCTCTTCTTTACCACATTTCTTAAATAATCGCACCACATTAGCCACCCTCCAGTCTTCCAGCACCTCTTTCATGGCTATTAATGATACTAATATCTCAGCAAGGGGCCCAGGAATTATTTGCCTCCTGAATTACCTCCCTAATGGTATTGTGGGTCTAACTACAACAGGTGGACTGCAGCAGTTCAAGAAGGCATCTCATCACCACTTTCTCAAGGGCAACTAGGGATGTGCAATACATGATGGTCAGCTAGCAATGCCCAAATGAGGTTTGAACAAAACTTCTTCTCTATGCAGGACCTCCAACCAACACTATATACCAGGTACATTGATGATATTTTCTTCCTCTGGACCCATGGCAAGGAGTCACTGAAACAACTACACAGTGATATCAATGAGTTTCATCCCACCACCAAACTAATCATGGATTATTCTCTACTATCTGTCTCATTCTTGGACACTTGCATCTCCATCAAGAATGGGCACCTCAATATCTCACTCTACTGCAAACTCACGGATAACCTCATGATGCTACACTTTTCCAATTTCCACCTGAAACATATTAAAACAGTCATCCCCTATGGACAAGCCCTACGCATACACAGGATCTGTTCAGATGAGGAGGAACGTGATGGGCACCTGGAAGTACTCAAGGATGCCTTCATAAGAACAGGGTACGATGCTCAACTCATCGACCGCCAGTTCCAACGTGCCACAGTGAGAAACTGTAATGACCTCTTCAGGAGACAGACACGAGCTACAACTGATAAGGTGCCCTTCGTTGTCCAGTACTTCCTAGGAGCCGAAAGATTATGCCATGTTCTTCGCAGCCTGCAACACATTACCAATAACGATGAGCACCTCACCAAGACCTTCCCCACACCTCCACTTCTCACCTTTAAACAACCACTAAACCTCAAACAGATCATTGTTTGTAGCAAAATGCCCGGCTTTCAGGACAACACCATATGACCTTGTCATGGTAGATGCTGCAAGACATGTCAGAATGTCGATACAGATATCACCATTACATGTGGGGACACCTCCCATCATGTACGTGGCAGATACTTATGTGACTCAGCCAACGTTGTCTATCTCATACGCTGCAGACAAGGATGCCCTGAGGCATGGTACATTGGCGAGACCAAGCAGAGGCTACAGCAACAGATGAATGGACACCGCACAACCAACAGACAGGAGTTGGAGAATACTTCAGTGGTCCAGCATATTTGACCTTGGACCTTCGGGTGACCGGGACAGGCAACAATGAAAAGTGGCCGAGCAAAGACTGATAGCCAATTCAGTACCCATAGGGATGGCCTCAACTGGGTCACCCTGTTGCACTATAAACACACACACACACAGAGACAGACACACACACTCTCCTACAGACCCATGCACTCATGCAGACCCTCATACGTTCACACATGCACTCACACACGCACCCTCTCACAGACTTATACCCTTTACACTCACACGCAAATGCATACTGTCTCACAGACACTCATAACAGCCCCCCCACACACACACACAGGTTTGTGGGGTGAAATTGTACTTGCAGAATTACATTTTACTTTGTTCAAAAAACTGCATGAATCCATGTAAAATTCTGCAAATCCATTTTTTTAGATTAGTATCAGTCTGACCATTGTGGCACAGCCTGTCTCACACCTTAAATGCATTAACTGGGCCGACATAACACCAATTGGTAAAGGTCACTTGAGAATATAACTTTTTGAAAACGTTTTGTAATTTACATATGAAAGAACTGAAACCAAATGGTAATTCTAAAAGATGAAAGACTTAACAAACAATCCAGGTATTTCAGTATATAATTTCAGTTACATCACACTGTAAACCTTTGCTATAAATTCTGTGTCTTACGACCTTATACTCCACAACAACCTGCGGTTCCACACAGAGACAGCCTTGTTGATCTTTACGGGGCCTTATTCTCTCCCTTTAATTTATTAGTAGAACTGCTTTGGATTCTCCTTAATCCTACTTGCCAAAACTATTTCATGTCTTTTATTCATGCTCTTGATTTCCATCTTGAGTACCCTCCTTCCTATATTCTTTCTGAGTGATGTGCAAAAATTAGTGTTATTACAGATATGAACTTCAGAATTATCAGGTTGGAAAAAACTAAAATAATCTCCATTTCCTTAAGATAAATACCAACATTTCTTAAGTCTTTCTAATTATTTTTTGTCCCTGTCTGTTGTCTTTGAGTGGTTCTCATGTATTTCGTTCCCAAATTTGTTTGCTCCATTACAGTCCCTGGTTTCTTATACTCTGATTTATCTTTCTTGAGGACAAAGCGAAAGACATCACATTCCCACATTAAAAAAAAAACTCTACTTGCAATTGTTTTGGCCACAAGGTCACCAACAATTTAAAATTCATCAATTGAAGATCAAAATAATGACATAAATGATGCTATATAAATACCTTTATTATTCTTTATTCCAGAACTGTTTTTTCCAGAAATGGGCTTCCTACTATCCTACCAATACCTGATCCCAATGTTGAAATTGGTCAAATTCGAGGGCTTTCCACCAAAGATGTTGCCAAGATTAACAAACTATATAATTGTGGTATGTAGAAAATTTATAGTACATTCTTTTGAGTAGATTATCTCTGGTATCTGAGAAACTAGTACAGGAACTGTAATACTCCTCAAAATCATCCAGTTTTGACCTTATGCTACTCTACAATGTCCATTTGTTGACAAAGTTTCCTGCAAAGATCTAACTTTATGCAGAGAACTCACTTAAAGGGAAGGGAATCTTGAAAGAGTCTGTAGCTGACAGTTAACAGAATGAATTAAAATAAATGGGCATATGTTTATTTGCCCATAAACATATGCTTTTTTATGATAGCAGTATATGAATAATGCTAACGGCCTTTGCAAAGGCTGTGTAGGAACAGGTGAGGTGAACAATTTCACAGAGTGAAATAGAAACTGTACTGCCAAGCTGCATTGACATTGTCAGATTGGTATGATAAATTAAGTAGAATGATAACTTACACTTAATGTGAGCTCAACTGGCATTACAAATTAAGACTCCATCTTGACCAGCTGTCTATTTCTTTAGAGCTTAAAGTATTCTGCAAAATCATCAATAGAGGAAAGGACTACAAATGAGTCAGGAAAGAAACAGAAAATGTGTACTTGCCACCATCACTTGATTAAAATAGAATAATTTGACTTCAAAGTTAAACCCTTTGCAGGCATACACCTAGATCAAATTTCCCTGACCACAATATGTCATGAACCCTCATTGCTTCAGCCACCTTTGGAAAAAAAAAGTATATGTTTTGGTATTAGCTGTGGATAAGTGGTAATAATCTCTCAAAATCTATGCTCAAAGTCTAGTGTAGCATTGAGGAAGTGGTACCTTGTTTAGATGAGGTGTTAAATGGTCTGATCTTTCAATGGATATGACTTCATCATAATATCATTTGAAAAAAAAGCAATGGAGTTCCCTTTGATATTCTTCCTTATCTTGAACGTTCTTCAAGCTGGATTTTTGCTGTCAAGATGGATAGCTCAAGTGGGAAATTTCCCAAAGCAACAAACCTTTATCAGTAGAAAGACAGCAAATGATTTAATATCACTTGTGCCTGGTTCTGTACTATAAATACATTTAGAGTCATAGAGATGTACGGCATGGAAACAGACTCTTCGGTCCAACCCATCCATGCCGACCAGATATCCCAACCCAATCTAGTCCCACCTGCCAGTACCCAGCCCATATCGCTCCAAACCCTTCCTATTCGTATACCCATCCAAATGTCTTTTAAATGTTGCAATTGTACCAGCCTCCACCACTTCCTCTGGCAGCTCATTCCATACACGTACCACCCTCTGCATGAAAAAGTTGCCCCTTAGGTCTCTTTTATATCTTTCCCCTCTCACCCTAAACCTATGCCCTCTAGTTCTGGACTCCCTGACCCCAGGGAAAAGATTTCACCTATTTCATAATTTTGTAAACCTCTATAAGGTCACCCCTCAGCCTCTGACGCTGCAGGGAAAACAGCCCCAACCTGTTCAGCCTCTCCATGTAGCTCAAATCCTCCAACCCTGGCAACATCCTTGTAAATCTTTTCTGAACCCTTTCAAGTTTCGCAACATCTTTCCGATAGGAAGGAGACCAGAATTGCACGCTTTATTAACAGTTCCTGCTTTGTAAAGGTATGTACTGTTTTGATTTTAATACCTGCAGTGCCCTGCATGAGTTGTAGTGTAAATGTAGGGATACATCATAACTTTGCTGGTGACCTGAAGAACTATTCATTAGACAAGTGCAGGTACCTGTATGAACAAATTCATATGTATTAAACTGAAGAAAAGCTCTTGGTGTCTTTGTTTTTGCCTGTTTGCATTTGAGAAACACATGGAGAGTTGCACAAAAGCCTAAAATCTAGCTAGATAAATGTTAGAAATCCATGCAGATCAGCATGTGGAATCAACTGACTAGCATTTGGTGGTAGCATTTATTAAATAGTCTTTCAGTAGTAAAGCAGTAAGATTAGAATCTGGTATATTTTTGAATACTGTGGTAACTAATCTTAATATTTAATTGACAGTTTTAGATAAAAGCCTAATCCTCAAAATGTCCTTGACCTTGCCTGCTCCTCAACTACTCTGTCATGAACCCAAATTCATGGATGTGTACTTAAACCCATACAACAAAAGATGTTAGTAATGACAGGTTCCACAGCCAAGAAAATCATAGCATCCGTAAAGATTAAGAAACAGATTTAAGATTGTTCGGAGTGAAAAATAATTCAAAACATTAGTTTTTTTTTCCCAAAACGAAAACTGGTGTAGCTTTAAGACCAGCAAGTAGCCAGAAAACCCACAGAGCTGAGCAACTGTTATGAAGAACAACAAGAACATTCTGAACAGAATATTCTTACAGAGAAACCACCAAAAACAATTGAATATCTGAACAAAAGCCTTTTACAACCTGTAACAGGGGAAATGTTTTTTTTTAAAGGCAGAGAAAGTATTAAATGTCCAAAGCATCCTTGGAGATAAATCCAAACCAAGCAAGCACAAAAATAACTCAAACGCAGAAGAAAGTCCACCATGAACAACATCATGGCAGTCATCTTTGATACAGTGAAAAAATCATTACATGTTATTGATTGAAACTGTTTTTGAAAAAATTGCTAACTACATATATTTTAGTGATCCATCAGGCATTTTGGGAAAGGACTATTTTCATTCATCTCCATGTTGGTCAAGGAAAATTGAACTTTACATTGAAAATAGCATTTAGAATGGCAGAAACTTTTTCTGCTAAGCTTTAATATAACAACAACCTTTACAAAAATAAAGATTTAACAACAACATTAATCAACTAAAAATAAAACAAGTCATGAAAATGAGTGTTCTGCCAGGACATCAACGTTCTGACAATGATCTTCCAGATTAGGAACATAACCAATCATCAGCCAATGCAAAAAATTCACCTATAATCATCTTTCCACCAGAAAAAAGTCAAACTGTCACGTTCGGGAGATCAGCATATTGGCAAATGTGGAAAGCACAATTTATAGGATTGTGAACAGCTTCAGGATTTGACACACCATCAAATGTGGGAGAGTGAGCATTCTTCTGTACTATATGGGAATTATTAAGTGTATGAGGGTGAGTGATGATTTTGCGGATGTTGAGCAGAGTGAGAGGTGGTCTGTGGTAAGCAGAGACTCGATTAACAAATGCATTTAGAACATAGAAGAATACAGCGCAGTACAGGCCCTTCGGCCCTCGATGTTGCGCCGATCAAAGCCCACCTAACCTACACTAACCCACTATCCTCCATATACCTATCCAATGCCCGCTTAAATACCCATAAAGACGGAGAGTCCACTACTGCTACTGGCAGGGCATTCCATGAACATTTACTAAGCTTCACCAATATTTAAGGTTATTCAACTTTTTCCATCATTGAAGCTTAGATCAACAGCTTTGTGTTCAGCTTCCACGTTCCCTTACCAGCCCGCTGCTCGTCCTGTAGGTGACAGTCGGCCAGCAGGAGGCAGTGGTCAGAGAAGAACACCGACTTGACGTCGGTGGATCTGACCGAGAGCGTTCGGGACACAAAAGGTAATCTATCCTTGAGCAGATAGATCCATCTGCCCGTGACCAGGTGTATCTATGCTGCGCTCCGCTGAGGTAGCTATCCGGCTCCAAGCTGGAGCCATTTCCCCCCTCTGGTGTCTTTGGGTCGGGCCCAGGGTCTGCACTGTCCAGTTCTCTATCTGACAGTTACCTGGAGCTGTGGGCCTGTGGGTACCCCTTGGTTCTCACCGGGTCGGGGGAGGCCTTTACCCATCCCCTCAGAGGGATCGTCTTTTCCTGCTTGGGCGGTGGTGCCCTCCTTTTACCCCACGGCGCTCTGTCTCTTCCTCTGGTGACGACCCTCCTTGCGCCTGTCCTCACCGTCGGAAGAGCTGCCTGTATCCTTGTCGTGTAGGTGCCGCTTCCCCCTTCGCTGGGTGGCTTTGGGAGGTTTCCTCTTCCTGCTTTTGACAGTAATCCAATCCTCTGCCTCCTTTGATCTCTCCTCTTCCATTTCCTCCGTCTGTCTTGAAGGAGCTTGGATCGGCTGCTGCATCTCCCCGCTGTCTGCCGCCTGCTCCGCTACAGCCTGCCCTTCCCTCTGGGTGCCTCCAGACACCGTTCCCGTGCTGTTTTGTGGTACCTTGCTGGTCTTAGGCAGTCCACGGCTCGTGTTGCCACCTCTGGCCATCTGTGTGTAGGTGGCGGCCCCTCGTCTTGGGCAGGCCTTGTACATGTGGCCTGCCTCTCCACACAGATTACAGTTCTTGGCCTCCTTACATTCCTTGGTCGGGTTGCCTTCCTGCTTGCAGTTTCGGCAGACAGTCACCTTACAATCCGCCGCCATATGGCCTGACCTCCCACAGGTTCGGCACACTTTCGGCTGCCCTGCGTATGTCAGGTAACCTGTGCTTCCTCCGATGGCAAAGCTGGAGGGTGGGTGGAGGATGTTCCCACTGGCATCGACCCTCAGGGTTACCCTGACCTGTCTTTTGCTGGTCCAGATCCCGAAAGGATCGACCACCTCAGTACTCTCTCCCTCGACCTGGACGTATCTTCTCAAGAAGGTCAGGACATCTGCTGCTGGGACGTGTGGGTTGTACATCTGGATTGTTACAGCCCGACTCCTTTACGCAGGAAGCACACACAACGGGACCACCGACAAGACGGAGAACAGAGGTTCCCCTTCCTTCTTCTTGAAGACCTTCAGGAGCTGCTCGCAATTCTTCACTCTCCTGAAGGTCACGTCGAAATAGCCTGCCGCAGGGAAATCCTGCAGGCAGTACGCGTCAGCTTTTTTTAATTTCAAAAATATACTTTATTCATAAAATACTTTAATGGTCTGTACAGTTGGACATGCCATACATATGTTAAACATACCATTTGTTTGCATATCGAAAACAGAGTAATCATTCCTATTTACAGGTCTGTACGATTACATTCTCAGCTGAGGCGTCAGCAGAGCCCAAATGACTGCGCGGGCCCCCTGTTCTTCTTTAGGCAGGCAGATGTTACACAGTGGTCTTTCCCCACCGCGCCTTGGCGGCAGCTGCCCCAAGCTTCAGCGCATCCCTCAACACATAGTCCTGGACCTTGGAATGTGCCAGTCTGCAACACTCAGTTGGGGTTAACTCCTTCAGCTGGAAGATCAACAGGTTTCAGACCACCCAGAGAGCGTCCTTCACCGAGTTGATGATCTTCCAGGCACAGTTGATGTTCGTCTCGGTGTGCAGCCCGGGGAAGAGGCCGTACAGCACGGAGTCCCACGTCATGGCGCTGCTTGGGACGAACCTCAACAAACACCATTGCATTCCTCTCCAGACTTCTTCTGCGTTGGCACATTCCAGAAGGAGGTGTGTGACAGTCTCCTCTGCCCCCCCCCCCTCCGCAGCCGCTTCGAGGGCAGCGTGCAGTGCAGCTGAGAGTCCGGGCGTGCATAAAGGATCTCACAGGCAGAGCCCTTCTCACCACCAGCCAAGCCATGTCTTGGTGCTTGTTGGAAAGTTCTGGCGATGAGGCATTTTGCCAAATGGCTTTGACAGTCTGCTCAGAGAATCGCTCGATAGGATCCGCCCTCTCCTTTTCCCGAAGGGTCTCAAGGACACTACATGCTGACCACTTCCTGATGGACTTGTGGTCAAAGGTGTTTTTCTTCATAAACTTCTCCACGAAGGACAGGTGATACGGAGGCAGTACACGTCAGCTTTATTTAAATTTCAAAATATACTTTATTCAAAGAAATAAATCTTTGGTACTTGTACAATTTGCCATGTCGTTCATATACATTGCATGTCTTAATATTACAAAGAACAGATTGAATTAATCAAATTTACAGTTATCCTATTTAACAGTTCCCTTTATTAACCATCCAGTCTCTTAGTATTTAGCTGTGGCTTCAGCGGAACCCACCCACTGAGTGGGTGCCCTCTTATATGAAAGCAAAGGAAACTTCTTTCACCCCCAGTTTATGGCATTACCATTGTCCATTTGACTGTCCTGTCTCTGGGGTAGCTGTCTACATCCCCAAGGTAAGCACAAACTGCTGGACCTTCGCTGGGCTGAGGTAGCTATCCAGCTCCTCACTGGGGTCATTTACCCGCTCTGGTGTCATTGAGCCAAGGCAAGGGTCTGCACCGTACAGTTCTGTGTCTGACAATGGGACTGTCAGAGGATCACAGCTTTCAGTTACCTGTAGTTGTGGGGCAGTGGGTACCCTCTGGTTCTCACTGGGTGGAGGGTGGACTTCGGGGAGTCCGTTGTTTCCTGGTTGGGAGGAAATGCCCTCCTCTTTACCTACGGCGCTCTGTCTCTTCTTCTGGTGGTGATGACCTTCTTTGCGCCCATCTTCCCCATCCGAAGAGCTGGCCGTCCCTCCATCGTGCAGCTGTCTTTTTCCCCCCTTTGCTGGTAAGCTTTGGGGGCCTGGCAGGATTTTCTCTTCCTGTTTTTAACAGGTATCCACTCCTCTGCCTGCTCGATTACCTCCTCCTCCATTGCTTCAATCTGCCCAGCTAGAGCTAGGATCAGCTGCTGTGTCTCTCCGCTGGCTGCCGCCTCCTCCACTCCAGTCTGTTCTTCTTTCTGGGTGCCACCAGACTCCGTTTCCCTGCTGTCTGGGTGAACCTTACTGGAAGCACATACAATGGGGTCGCCGAGAAGATGGAGAACAGCGGCTCCCCTTCCTTCTCTTTGAAGACCTTCAGGAGCTGTTCGCACTGCTTCACACTTCTGAAGGTCACATCAAAGTAGCCTGCCCCAGGGAAATCCTGCAGTCAGTACACATCTGCTGCGGTGAACCCACAGCAGTACACGTCTTTTTTTTATTTCAAAAATATACTTTATTCATTAAATACTTTAATGATCTATACAACTGGACATGCCATACATATGTAAACATTCCATTTGTTTGCATACCGAAAACAGAGTAATCATTCCTATTTACAGGTCTATACGATTATATTTTTACCTGAGGCGTCCGCAGAGCCCAAATGGCTGCGCGGGTCCCCTGTTCTTCTTTAGGCAGGCAGATGTTACACGGTGGTCTTTCCCCACTGCGCCTTGGCGGCAGCTGCCCCAAGCTTCAGTGCGTCCCTCAACATGTAGTGTGAATGGCCAGTCTGCAACACTCAGTTGGGGTCAACTCCTTCAGCTGGAAGATCGACAGGTTTCAGACAGCCCAGAGAGCATCCTTCACCGAGTTGAGGATCCTCCAGGCACAGTTGATGTTTGTCTCGGTGTGCGTCACCGGGAACAGGCCGTAGAGCATGGAGTCCCACGTCACGGTGCTGCTTGGGGCAAACCTCAACAAACACCACTGCATTCCTCTCTAGACCTCTTCTGCGTAGACACATTCCAGAAGGAGGTGTGTGACAGTCTCGTCCCCCCGCAGCCGCTTCGAGGGCAGAGTGCGGTGCGGCTGAGAGTCCGGGCGTGCATGAAGGATCTCACCGAACTCACAGCACTCCAGCAAAATCTTCTTCACGAACATCGTCCAATTGACCGGTGTGAGCTCCTCCACCTTCTTCACAGTCACCCAGACTGTTGCGAATGCCCAGGCCTGGGCTGCAAGCAGCTGCTGAGTTCATAGCTCTGAGGTTGGCTGGTACCTGAATTGGCGTTAGGCCGAAGCCAGCATAAAGATCCACCAAGAGCAGGTCAGCACAACCAAACGATCCTCCAACGTTCAATCATGATCCAGCGATGGTCTTCAGCAGCTCCGACAACTCGCAACACGATCCCCGTAGTTTCTCCCCCGCCAGCACATGTCCACTGCGTCGAACCTGCAACACTCGAGCAGAATCTCTTCCTCTGGTCCTCAGGAACTACACATATTCCGAGCCAAAAGGCCGAGAAGCAATTGGTAAGGGAACGTGGAAGCTGAACACAAAGCTGTTGACCCTGGGAAACATTGGGGAGCTCAAGAGGAACTACGCAGGTTGGAGAACCGTGAAGCCCCTCTTTGAGTCCCCAGCAGACTGGTGGGAAACAGTAAAAGGGAACATCAAGAGGTTCTTCATCCTCAAAGGTGTTCAGGAGGCGAGAGAGATGCGGGGAAAACTGTCCCAGCTCCAGGAAAGTATGTAGAACCTGCTCCTGCTGCAGACGATGGGGGTCGATGTCACGGAGGACTTCAAGGATGTGAAGAGCCAGCAAGCCTCGCTCTTTGCCTCGGAGGCCTCTAAGATAATCTTCCAGTCCAGGGTCCACTCGGTGGAGCAGGACGAGCCGTGCTCACGTTTCTTCTTCCAGAAGGTGCACAAAGAGAGCTCTGTGCTCAGCTGCCTGAAGGAAGAAGATGGCTCGATAACGTCATCTCAGGCTGACGTCATGAGGATCAGCAAATCCTTCTATGCCAGTCTGTATGACGCAAAGCCGACCGACAGTGCGTCCTTCCCAGTCGTTCCTGTCCTCTATCACTGAGGTCTTAGAGGACAGAACACGCGAGAGGCTGGACCAGCCGCTATCTCTGGACGAGCTGACCAAGGTCCTCGAGTCCTTCGAAAAGAATAAAACTCCTGGGACTTGATTGGCCAGGACCTGCTGGAGGTGTATGTCAGTATGCTTCGGGCAGGTACCATGAGTGAATCCATGTGGAAAGGCATCATCACCCTCATCTACAAGCGGAAGGGGGAGAGGGAGGAACTGAAAAATTGGAGACCAATCTCACTGTTGAATGCGGATTACAAAATTCTGTCAAAGGTAATCGCCAACCGGGTCAGGTCTGCTCTGGGGTCGGTGATTCACCCTGACCAAACCTGTGCTCTGCCGGGCAGGAAGATCGCTGAGAATCTCGCACTCCTCAGGGATATGATTGCCTACGTGCAGGACAGGGGGGTGGACACCTACCTGATCAGCCTGGACCAGGAGAAAGCCTTTGACAGGATATCACACAGGTATATGAGAGATGTTCTCTCCAAAATGGGCTTTGGGGAGAGAATCTGCAATTGGATCAGACTGCTCTACACTAACATTGTCACTGCAGTCTCAATCAATGGGTGGGAATCAGAGAGCTTCCCAGTCAGATCTGGAGTCAGGCAGGGCTGCTCTCTCTCTCCTGCCTTGTTTGTGTGCTACATAGAGCCATTTGCCGAGTCCTTCAGGAAGGATGCGAGCCTGAGAGGGGTGACTATTCCTGGCAGTGGGGGCCTGCAGGTTAAGGCCTCCCTGTACATGGATGACGTCGCCGTTTTCTGCTCGGATCTGCTGTCCATGCGCAGACTCATGTTCATATGTGACCAGTTTGAACAGGCCTCGGGGGCCAAGGTAAACCGAGGCAAGAGCGAGGCCATGCTTTTCAGGAACTGGGCTGACCAATCCTCGATCCCCTTCACCATCAGGACCGAACACCTGAAGGTGCTGGGTATTTGGTTCGGGAGGGCTGGGGTATGCGCCAAGTCTTGGGAGGAGCGTATCAGCAAAGTGAGGCAGAAACTGGGCAGATAGAAGCTACGGTCGCTCTCCATCGTGGAAAAAAACCTGGTCATCAGGTGTGAGGCACTGTCATTGCTATTATACGTGGCACAGGTCTGGTCTATTCCCAGAACCTGTGCCGCTGCAGTCACCCGGGCCATCTACCAGTTTATGTGGAGGTCAAAGATGGACCAAGTCCGAAGGGACTCGATGTACAAAGATCTGGGCAACGGGGGAAAAAATACACCCAATGCCACCCTCACCCTGATGGCCATCTTTGTGTGTGGCTGCATCAAGCTGTATGTGGATCCCCGGTATGCAAACACCAAGTGTCACTACGTACTGAGGTTCTACCTGTCCCCGGTGTTGCGAAGGATGGGCCTGGCCTCACTTCCGCGGAACGCTTCAAGTAGTTGGACCATTCCGTTTCACCTGTCCTTCATGGAGAAGTTTATGAGGAAAAACACCTTTGACCACAAGTCCATCAGGAAGTGGTCAGCACGTAGTGTCCTTGAGACCCTTCGGGAAAAGGAGAGGGCGGATCCTATCAAGCGGTTCCCTGAGCAGACTGTCAAAGCCATTTGGCAGAATGCCTCATCGCCAGAACTTTCCAACAAGCACCAAGACATGGCTTGGCTGGTGGTGAGAAGGGCTCTGCCTGTGAGATCTTTTATGTACGCCCGGGCTCTCAGCCGCACCGCACGCTGCCCTCGAAGCGGCTGCGGGGAGGGGGGGGGTGGTGGGGGGGCGGAGGAGACTGTCACACACCTCCTTCTGGAATGTGCCTACGCAGAAGAAGTCTGGAGAGGAATGCAATGGTGTTTGTCGAGGTTCGTCCCGAGTAGCGCCGTGACGCGGGACTCCGTGCTCTACGGCCTGTTCTCCGGGCCGCACATCGAGACGAACATCAACTGTACCTGGAGGATCATCAACTCGGTGAAGGACGCTCTCTGGGCGGTCCGAAGCCTGTTGACCTTCCAGTTGAAGGAGTTGACCCCGACTGAGTGTTGCAGACTGGCACATTCCAAGGTCCAGGACTACGTGCTGAGGGATGTGCTGAAGCTTGGGGCAGCTGCCGTCAAGGCGCGGTGGGGAAAGACCACCTTGTCACATCTGCCTGCCTAAAGAAGAACAGGGGGCCCACACAGTCACTTGGGCTCTGCTGACACCTCAGCTAAAAATGTAATCGTACAGACCTGTAAATAGGAATGATTACTCTGTTTTCGGTATGCAAACAAATGGAATGTTTACATATGTATGGCATGTCCAACTGTACAGACCATTAAAGTATTTTATGAATAAAGTATATTTTTGAAATAAAAAAATCATTGAAGTTTAGATACTCAAGGGCAGACTTTGGGATTTGGATCTCCTGGTTGAAATAACTCCACAGAGGTCACTATCCCATCACCAAATAACCCTTTGTTTATGTCAAGAACATCTTTGATACTGATCCAGCTTTCTCGGAGCAGAACCTTTGACACTCATGTTTATATCTGTTAGCAAGTGTTCCCTGACTGGATCAGACTAACAGCACCAGTCAGGAAACGCATATTCTATGAGGTCCATCCGACTGATCTCATTACAAACACTACATCCCTCACCCTCTGAGTCTAAGGTCGTAGGCCAGTTCTTTTCTCTCTAGCTCTTCCTGGGTCATTTTAGAACTGGGTCAGGTTTCTCCAGTTCTGCCTTTGATATATGTGGTGTGTAACGCACAGTAGCTTGCCTCTTGCACCCAGAACATCTCAGAAGAAATTCATTCTCCTCTTCAGGCGGCAAAGGCATCAAAGCGACAACATCTACCTTGTCCATCTCAGATTCCGAGATATCTTTAAAACTTGACAGAGAGGGAGAACAGTCCTCTCAGTTGCAGAACAGTCAGAAAGGCAGTCGAGAAGCTGAGCACATTTTGCTCCCTTACATTTGTGAGTTTACAGCTTTCATATGGTTCACATACTTGTTCAGGACCATCGCACCCACCTGAACTTTGTACATCATGGTAGTTGGCTTTGTGTTGATCATGCCTCTTTTCTGTACAGGGTCATTCCCATGGTTTCTGCACCAAACTGTCACGCTTAACCTGGTACAGAGTCTTTACCCCATTAGCAACTCTGCTGGAGCTATCTGGTAGTTGTATGAGGGGTGGTTCAATAATCAAATAGAAACTAGGACACTTTGGTATCTAGTGAAACTGTAGGCTGATTCTTTAGGCCTGCCTTCAAAGTTTGGCCTACTGTTTCTGTCAGACCATTGGATAGGATGGAGCTGATCTTATTTGATGAATATCATTCCACTTTAGAAAATACTCAAATTCTTTGCAGGTAAACGATGCCCGTTATCTGTGACGATCACTTCCGGGAGTCCAGGTATCGCAAAAGATGCTGCTAATTTTCTATCGTTGTCCATGTGTTTGACAAATGAACTCTATGCATGTCAAAGCCACTTTGATTGGGTAATGTTATAAAGCGGAGCTTGATCCCTTCTGAAAACTAAGACCAAAACCCAAAGAGGAATGCCTCACTCTATATTCTGTAAAAGGAATGTAAAAAGTGGTGTAACCTGCTTTTCAGCACCTAGTGGTTAAATAAAATAAATCCCTGACACTCACTTTAAAATCAACAAGTAACAATGTATTTTTGTAACTCTAACAGTGAATAAATTAACTAAACTATTAACAAACCAAATAAATCCTTTCTAACTCCTAACTATTCCTGAATAAAGCAAGATTTCAGTGTATACTGTTCCAATAAATACAAAACCCACTCATAGAAAAAGAAATAGAATTTAGTTTCTCGAAATCACGGCAAGGTTACATGTCTTCCGAATGTTCTATGCCTTCTCTGTTGATTCTTTAGTCAGGAATATTAACCGGCTGTTGATATTGTTGTTATTTAGATGATGCTTTCTCTAAGACATAGAGGAAGTGATGGAAGCCAGTGATTATCTCTTGAGAGTTAAGGGCCATTAGCTCTGGAGGATAGCAGCTAGTTCATCTGGCAGATGGCAGTTTGCTCTGGGACCTTAGTTCAAATACCCCCTTCTTTTTATACCTGGAATGACATATTGATATTTCTTGCAGTAGGATTGGTCCTATGTTGTCAAAACAATCAGATTTAAATTGAATAGCTACCTAATTACCTGGTTCAAATTGATTGGCTATATTCAAAACCCTGTTGTCTTGGTTAAAAACTGTTGCTTAGCCTGCTAATTGTATGGCCTTTCGATACAAATGTTTAAATTCAAATGTGCTCTGTGCACTTGTAAACTTTCAAGCTGCTGCTCATAGACATCCATTTTAAATCTCTAAGCATGGAAAAATCTTTTAAAGGGACGACACAATGCTTTCCAAATTTTACAAATACCAAATTCTAACACTGCCTCCCAATCTACAATTACTCTACCCAACTTCACAACAGTGTCCACAGTGACTAAGAACATTGAGCCCATGAACAGACTTGTATAGTCGATATGTAACCAAGTCCAGGATTTACCCAGCCATTCCCAAAAACGTGGGATGCTGCTGGTGGTACATTTTGTCTTTGTTAGCACTCTGGGCACTGCCCACCAACACAGCTATATCTGCATCCAATCATAGTCACCAGACATAACTTCTCATTAATATGTTCATTTTCGAAAACCCCCAGATGATCCTGGTTGAGTTCAGCCAGTGTCTGGTAGTGAGCTATGCTCAGGACAATCACTCTTGCTCCCCATAATAATATGCTATCCTCTACTGTGGACTCCAGGTCCAAAAGTGTTTCTGTTCAGGTTGTGATATCCCTTTGGTTGGTACATTCACTACCAACTGTTTCAATTAGAGTCATAGAGATGTACAGCACAGAAACAGACCTTTCAGTTCAACTTATTCATGATGAACAGATGTCCCAAATTAATCTCATCCTACATGCCAGTACTTGGCCTATATTCCCTCTAAACCCTTCCTATTCATATACCCATTCTAATGTTTCTTAAATGTTGTAATTGTACCAGCCTCCACCACTGGCAACTCATTCCATACACGTACCACACTGCGTGAAAAATTTGCCCCTTGGGTCCCATATAATTCTTTTCCCTCTCACCCTAAACATATGCCCTCTAGTTCTTGAGTCCCCCAATCCAGGGAAGAGACCTTGTCTATTCATCCTATCCATGCCCCTCATGATTTTATAAACCCCTGTAAGATCACCTCAGCCTCCGACATTCCAGGGAAACCAACCCCAGCCTATTCAGCCTCTTACTATAGCTCAAACGCTCTAATTCTGGCAACATCTTTGTAAGTCTTTTCTGAACCCTTTCAAGTTTTATAATATCCTTCTGATAGGAGGGAGACCAGAATTGCACATAATATTCCAAAAGTGGCCTAACATGTACAGATGCAACATGACCTCCCAACTCAATGCTCTGACCAATAAACAAAAACATACTAAACACCTTCTTCACTATTGTATCTACCTGAGATTCCACTTTCAAGGAACTATGGACCTGCACTCCAAGGTGTCTTTGTTCAGCAACAACTGCCTAGGACCTTACCATTAAGTGTATAAGTCCTGCTCAGATTTGCCTTTCCAAAATGCAGGCGCTAACGTTTATCTAAATTAAACACCATCTGCCACTGCTCAACCCATTGGCCCATTTGATCAAGATTCCATTGTACTCTGAGGTAACATTCTTCACCGTCCATTACACGTCCAATTTTGGTGTCATCTGCAAAAACTTACTAACTATACCTCCTATGTTCACACCTGAATCATTTATATAAATGACAAAAAGTAGTGGATCCAGCACTAATCCTGTGGCACACCGCTGGTCACAGGCCTCCAGTCTGAAAAGCAACCCTCCACCACCACTCTCTGTCTTTTACCTTCAAGCTAGTTTTTTTATCCAAATAGATAGTTTTCTCTGTATTTCATGTATTCTCACCTTGTTAATTAGTCTACCATGAGGAACTTTGTCAAACATCTTACTGAAGTCCATACAGATCACGTCCACCACTCTGCCCTCATCAATCCTCTTTGTGACTTCTTCAAAAAATCCAATCAAGCTAGTGAGACATGATTTCCGACACACAAAGCCATGTTGACTATCCCTAATCAGTCTTTCCTATCTAATACATGTAAATCCTGTCCCTCAGGACTCTCTCCAACAACCTGCCCACCACCGATGTCAGGCTCACTGGTCTATAGTTCCCTGGCTTTTCATTACCACCTTTCTTAAATAGTGGCACCACATTAGCCAATCTCCAGACTTCTGGCACCTCACCTGTGGCTATCAATGATCCAAATATCTCAGCAAGGGACCCAGCAATCACTTCTCAAACTTCCCACAGAGTTCTAGGGTACACCTGATCATGTCCTGAGTATTTATCAACCTTTATGTGTTTTAAGACATTCAGCATCTCCTCCTTTGTAATATGGACATTTTTCAAGGTGTCACCATCTATTTCTCCATATTCTGTATCTTCCATGTCCTTCTCCACAGTAAATACTGATGCAAAATGCTCGTTTAGTATCTCCCCCATCTCCTGTGGTTCCACACATAGGCTATGTTGACTTATGCTTCCTTCTTTTTCTTGACCAGAGCCTCAATTCCTCTCCTTATCCAGCATTCTCTACAGCTACCAACCTTGCCTTACACCCTAACAGGAACATACCGTCTCTGGACTCGTGTTATTTCATTTTTGAAGACGCCAGAACTGGATCTCTGTGTGTCCAAAGTTTGATATTGTTAGCTGTGAGTGGAAATGCATCCAGAAAATTTAAAACCATTACGGATTCTTTCAGTGATGGTACCAGTAGTGGTATATCTGCCAATGGGAGGTGGCTCAATGCATCCACATTTGCTACTTGGCCTCCCAGACAATGTTCCAATAATTATATGCACATAATTTTTTTTTGAGTGGGAGCAGCGGCCGAGGAAAAGCGAACCCGGGAGACTACAGCTAAGGTAAGACAGTTTGTTTCAAAATTACTTACCTGTAGCGGGCAGCGGAAGTGAGGTTGGAGCGCATAGCTGGGCGGGAAGGTAAGTGATTAGTATTTGAGTGGGTGTGTTCTAGACCCCAGGTCCTACTTTCGTAGGGCCTCCCTCCCACCCTCCTCCTCTAACCTAACTTTAAAGTCCACAGGTTATTGACTCAGTGTTCTTGTTTTTGGAGACAAAGTGTACAGTCATGGCAGCGCAGGCGGTGGAGTGTTCCTCCTGCAGGATGTTTGAGGTAGGGGTGACCACCGATACTCCTGCCGACTTCGTCTGCAGGAAATGCAGTCAGATCCTGATCCTCACCGAACGAGTTAGGGAACTGGAACTGGAGCTGGATGAGCTGAGGATTATTCGAGAGGCTGAGAAGGTGATCGATAGAAGCTACAGGGACATAGTTACGCCGGAGAACAGAGGTAGCTGGGTAACAGTTAGAGGTGGGAAGGGGAAGAAGCAGGCAGTGCAGGGTTCCCCTGTGGTCGTTCCCCTAAAAAATAAGTACACAGCTTTGGAAACTGTTGGGGGGGACAGCCTTGCAGGTGTAAGCTGCAGTGAAGGGGTCTGTGGCTCTGAGACTCAGAAGGGAAAGGGGGAGAAGAGGAGAGCGCTAGTTATAGGGGACTCTCTAGTTAGAGGGACGGACAGGCGGTTCTGTGGACATGGGCGAGACTCTCGGATGGTTTGTTGCCTCCCGGGTGCTAGGGTCCGAGACGTCTCGGACCGTGTCTTCAGAATCCTTAAGGGGGAGGGTGTGCAGCCAGAAGTCGTGGTACACATTGGCACCAACGACATAGGTAGGAAGAGGGGTGGGGAGGTCATTCAAGAGCTCAAGGAGTTAGGCTGGAAGCTAAAAGCTAGGACAGACAGAGTCGTCATCTCTGGGTTGTTGCCGGTGCCACGTGACAGAGAGGCAAAGAATAGGGAGAGAGTGCAGTTGAACACGTGGCTGCAAGGATGGTGTAGGAGGGAGGGCTTCAGATATTTGGACAATTGGACTGCATTCTGGGGAAGGTGGGACCTGTATAAACAGGACGGGTTGCACCTGAACCAGAAGGGCACCAATATCCTGGGGGGGTAGGTTTGCTAGCACTCTTCGGGGGGGTTTAAACTAATTTGGCAGGGGGATGGGATCCGGACTTGTAGTCCAGCAAGTAAGCTAGCTGTGTGTCAGGATGCCCAAGACTGTAGGGAGGCTGTGGAGAAGGTAGCACAGACAGGGACTACTTGCGGACACAGAGATGGGCTCAAGTGCGTATACTTCAACGCAAGGAGTATCAGAAATAAGGTGGGTGAACTTAAGGCGTGGATCGGTACCTGGGACTACGATGTTGTGGCCATCACGGAAACATGGATAGATGAGGGACAGGAATGGCTATTGGAGGTTCCTGGTTACAGATGTTTCAGTAAGATTAGGGAGGGTGGTAAAAAAGGAGGGGGGGTGGCATTGCTAATTAAAAATGGTATAACGGCTGCAGAAAGGAAGTTTGAGGGGGATCTGCCTCTGGAGGTAGTATGGGCTGAAGTCAGAAATAGGAAAGGTGCAGTCACCTTGTTGGGTGTTTATTATAGGCCCCCCAATAGCAGCAGAGATGTGGAGAAACAAATTGGGAAACAGATTTTGGAAAGGTGCAGAAGCCACAGGGTCGTAGTCATGGGCGACTTCAACTTCCCAAATATTGATTGGAAGCTCTTTAGATCAAGTAGATTGGATGGGGCGGTGTTTGTGCAGTGTGTCCAGGAAGCTTTTCTAACGCAGTATGTAGAGTGTCCAACCAGAGGGGAGGCCATATTGGATTTGGTACTCGGTAATGAACCGGGACAAGTGGTGGGCTTGTTAGTGGGTGAACATTTTGGTGATTGTGACCACAATTCTGTGACTTTCACCTTGGTTATGGAGAGAGATAGGTGCGCACAACAAGGAAGATTTTACAATTGGGGGAAGGGAAATTACGATGCTGTAAGACAGGATTTGAGGAACATACGTTGGGAGCATAGGCTGTCAGGGAAGGATGTGGTGGAAATGTGGAACTTTTTCAAGGAGCAGATACGACGTGTCCTTGATATGTATGTACCGATCAGGCAGGAAAGAAATGGTCGTATGAGGGAGCCTTGGTTGACGAGGGAGGTTGAATGTCTAGTAAAGAGGAAGAAGGAGGCTTACATAAGGTTGAGGAAACAGGGTTCAGACAGAGCAGTGGAGGGATACAGGATAGCCAGAAGGGACCTGAAGAAAGGGATTAGGAGAGCTAAGAGAGGGCATGAAAAATCCTTGGCGGATAGGATCAAGGATAACCCCAAGGCATTCTATGCGTATGTGAGAAACCTGAGAATGACGAGAACGAGGGTAGGTCCGATCAAGGACAGTAGTGGGAGACTGTGTATTGAGTCGGAAGAGATAGGAGAGGTCTTGAACAAGTACTTCTCTTCAGTATTTACGAACGAGAGGGACCATATTGTTGAAGAGGAGAGTGTGAAACGGACTGATAAGCTAGAAGAGATACCTGTTAGGAAGGAAGATGTGTTGGACATTTTGAACAACTTGAGGATAGACAAGTCCCCCGGGCCTGACGGGCTATATCCTAGGATTATGTGGGAAGCAAGAGAGGAAATTGCAGTCCCGTTGGCAATGATCTTCTCGTCTTCACTGGCAACGGGGGTGGTACCAGGGGACTGGAGAGTAGCGAATGTTGTGCCCCTGTTCAAAAAAGGGAATAGGGATAACCCCGGGAATTACAGGCCAGTTAGTCTTACTTCTGTGGTAGGCAAAGTAATGGAAAGGGTACTGAGGGATAGGATTTACGAGTATCTGGAAAGACACTGCTTGATTAGGGACAGCCAGCACGGATTTGTGAAGGGTAGGTCTTGCCTTACAAGTCTTATTGAATTCTTCGAGGAGGTGACCAAGCATGTGGAGGAGGGTAGAGCAGTGGATGTAGTGTACATGGATTTTAGTAAGGCATTTGATAAGGTTCCCCATGGTAGGCTTATGCGGAAAGTCAGGAGGCATGGGATAGAGGGAAATTTGGCCAATTGGATAGAAAACTGGCTAACCGGTCGAAGGCAGAGAGTGGTGGTAGATGGTAAATATTCAGCCTGGAGCCCAGTTACAAGTGGAGTTCCGCAGGGATCAGTTCTGGGTCCTCTGCTGTTTGTAATTTTTATTAATGACTTAGATGAGGGAGTCGAAGGGTGGGTCAGTAAATTTGCAGATGATACGAAGATAGGTGGAGTTGTGGACAGTGAGGAGGGCTGTTGTCGGCTGCAGAGGGACTTAGATATGATGCAGAGTTGGGCTGAGGAGTGGCAGATGGAGTTCAACCCTGCCAAGTGTGAGGTTGTCCATTTTGGAAGAACAAATAAGAATGCGGAATACAGGGTTAATGGTAGGGTTCTTAGTCAGGTGGAGGAACAGAGGGATCTTGGGGTCTATGTACATAGATCTTTGAAGGTTGCCATTCAGGTGGATAGAGTTTGTAAGAAGGCCTATGGAGTATTATCGTTCATTAGCAGAGGGATTGAATTCAAGAGTCGTGAAGTGATGTTGCAGCTGTACAGGACTTTGGTTAGGCCACAGTTGGAGTACTGTGTGCAGTTCTGGTCGCCTCACTTTAGGAAAGATGTGGAAGCTTTGGAGAGGGTGCAGAGAAGATTTACCAGGATGTTGCCTGGAATGGAAAGTAGGTCGTACGAGGATAGGTTGAGAGTTCTCGGCCTTTTCTCGTTGGAACGGCGAAGGATGAGGGGTGACTTGATAGAGGTTTATAAGATGATCAGAGGAATAGATAGAGTAGACAGTCAGAAACTTTTTCCCCGGGTACAACAGAGTGTTACAAGGGGACATAAATTTAAGGTGAAGGGTGGAAGGTATAGGGGAGATGTCAGGGGTGGGTTCTTTACCCAGAGAGTGGTGGGGGCATGGAATGCGCTGCCCGTGGGAGTGGTAGAGTCAGAATCATTGGCGACCTTTAAGCAGCATTTGGATAGGTACATGGATGGGTGCTTAATCTAGGTTAGAAGTTCGGCACAACATCGTGGGCCGAAGGGCCTGTTCTGTGCTGTATTGTTCTATGTTCTATGTTCTATGTTCTATAACATAAAAGCCAACTGCTAAATTCAACCTGAAGCTATCAGCAGCACTGCCTTACCCTCTTAAAGTAGACGTAGCAGGGATTTGTGGTCTATTATTATTACAAATGCATATCCGGAAGGGTATTGGTGGAACCTCCTGACTCCAAATATGACCGCCAAACTTCCTTCTCTAAGTGGGGGTATTTATGCTCTACATTAGCCAAAGAGCTAGATGCATATGTTATTGGATGTTCCTCTCCATTGGGCCACCTCTGAGCTAATGCTATCCTAATACCACATGGGGAGCCATTGCATGTCAATACCTGATCTCACTTGGGATCATAGTGTGCTAGCACCTTAAAAGATGATAGCTGTTTCTTTCCTTCCTTGAAAGCTCTGGGTTTGGCTGCTGGACCATTTCCACTCATCCAGTTTCCTGAAAACCAGCTGACATTCCTGTTTTCTTCTTTTTTTTAAGTAGTGCCCTTCTCTCCATTTTTTTTCCTCTTTTTTTTTCTCTTTTTTTTTCTTAGTGCTTATTTTTCCCCAGCACCCATGGTGTGTGTGTGTGTGTGTGTGTGTAGGTATGAGACACATCTCTCCATTTATCTTTTCTTTCTTTTTTTTCCCTTTTTTTTGAGACATAGAGAAATCTCCTGTTTATTTATTTTTTTCTTTTTTTGTGAGACACAGTGAAAGACACAAGCTGCACGAGTCTTTATTCAATTTCTACCACCAGGAAGATAGGAAAACACCCGGGTGGCCAGTGACAAGCACTGCCCTTCACATCAAAGGGCAGTACTGTGTGATCAAAACAGTGAAGGGGAGGGTAGGGACTAAATCAAAATAGAGTTGGAGAGGGAAATAATGCACTCCACTCCCTGCGGCACCCACCTCTCCCTGAACATGTCCAGGGTGTTGGTGGACACCGCGTGCTCCTTCTCCAAGGACACCCGGGCTCTAACGTAACCGCGGGAGAGGGGCAGGCAGTCGGCCCTAACGACCCCCTCCACGGCCCGCTGCCTGGACCTGTTGATGGCCAGTTTGGCCAGGCCCAGGAGCAGACCCACGAGGAGGTCTTCGGACCTGCCCTCCCTCCTCCGTACCGGGTGCCCAAAGATCAGGAGCGTGGGACTGAAGTGCAACCAAGAGCAGAGGAGAAGGTTTTTAAGAAAATCAAAAAGGGAGTGCAAACGCCCACACCCAATATATACATGGTCCACGGACACCACAGCGCCACAGAACAAGCAATTGGGCTGGGAGTCAGTGAACCACCGCAACCTGCGGTTGCAGGGGACTGCTGCGTGTAGCACCCTCCACCCCAGATCCCCGAGAGAAAGGGGGAGGAGTCCCGTGTAGAGAGCTCTGACATTACTGTTTTTTTTCTCTTTTTTTAACTGCGGTAATGTTTATTTTTCCCCAGCACCCATGGTGTGTGTGTGTATATAGGTGTGAAACACAGTGAAAGACACAAAGTGCACGAATCTTTATTCAATTTCCACCACCAGGAAGATAGGAAAGCACCCAAGTGGCCAGTGACAAGCACTGCCCTTCACATCAAAAATGCTGTGTGATCAAAACAGTGAAGGGGAGGGTAGGGACTAAATCAAAATAGAGTTGGAGGGAGAAATGATGCACTCCACTCACTGCGGCGCCCACCTCTCCCTGAACAACTCCAGGGTGTTGGTGGACACCGCGTGCTCCTGCTCCAAGGACACCCGGGCTCTTACGTAACCCCGGAAGACGGGCAGGCAGTCGGCCCTAACGACCCCCTCCACGGCCCGCTGCCTGGACCTGTTGATGGCCAGTTTGGCCAGGCCCAGGAGCAGACCCACGAGGAGGTCTTCGGACCTGCCCTCCCTCCTCTGTACCGGGTGCCCGAAGATCAGGAGCGTGGGACTGAAGTGCAGCCAGAAACAGAGGAGAAGGGTTTTGAGAAAATCAAAAAAGGAGTGCAAACGCCCACACCCAATATATACATGGTCCACGGACTCCACAGCGCCACAGAACAAGCAGTTGGGCTGGGAGTCCGTGAACCACCGCAACCTGCGGTTGCAGGAGACTGCTGCATGCAGCACCCTCCACCCCAGATCCCCGAGAGAAAGGGGGAGGACTCCCGCGTAGAGAGCCCTGACATTCCTGTTTTATTTTTTTTTTATTTTTTTTTATTTTTTTTATATTTTTTTAAATTCAATTTCCACCACCAGGAAGATAGGAAAGACACCCGAGTGGCCAGTGACAAGCACTGCCCTTCAAACCACAGGGCAATGCTGTGTGATCAAAACAGTGAAGGGGAGGGTAGGGATCAAATCAAAATAGAGTTGGAGGGAGAAATGATGCACTCCACTCCCTGCGGCGCCCACCTCTCCCTGAACGACTCCAGGGTGTCGGTGGACACCGCGTGCTCCTTCTCCAAGGACACCCGGGCTCTAACGTAACCCCGGAAGAGGGGCAGGCAGTCGGCCCTAACGACCCCCTCCACGGCCCGCTGCCTGGACCTGTTGATGGCCAGTTTGGCCAGGCCCAGGAGCAGACCCACGAGGAGGTCCTCGGACCTGCCCTCCCTCCTCCGTACCGGGTGCCCGAAGATCAGGAGCGTGGGACTGAAGTGCAGCCAGAAACAGAGGAGAAGGTTTTTAAGAAAATCAAAAAGGGAGTGCAAACGCCCACACCCAATATATACATGGTCCACGGACGCCACAGCGCCACAGAACAAGCAGTTGGGCTGGGAGTCCGTGAACCACCGCAACCTGCGGTTGCAGGGGACTGCTGCGTGCAGCACCCTCCACCCCAGATCCCCGAGAGAAAGGGGGAGGACTCCCGCGTAGAGAGCCCTGACATTCCTGTTTTTTATTTTTTTATTTTTTTTTTATTATTTTTTTTTTTAAATCCTCTGTTTATATATTTTTTTTCCCTTAACCCCTACACTACCACCTAAGTGCGGTAGTGCTTATTTTTATCCCCTGCACCCATGGTGTGTGTGTGCAGGTGTGAGACACAGTGAAAAGACACAAAGTGCATAAATCTTTATTCGATTTCCACCACCAGGAAGATAGGAAAAACACCCGAGTGGCCAGTGACAAGCACTGCCCTTCAAACCACAGGGCAATGCTGTGTGATCAAAACAGTGAAGGGGAGGGTAGGGATCAAATCAAAATAGAGTTGGAGGGAGAAATGATGCACTCCACTCCCTGCGGCACCCACCTCTCCCTGAACGACTCCAGGGTGTCGGTGGACACGGCGTGCTCCTTCTCCAAGGACACCCGGGCTCTAACGTAACCCCGGAAGAGGGGCAGGCAGTCGGCCCTAACGACCCCCTCCACGGCCCGCTGCCTGGACCTGTTGATGGCCAGTTTGGCCAGGCCCAGGAACAGACCCACGAGGAGGTCCTCGGACCTGCCCTCCCTCCTCCGTACCGGGTGCCCGAAGATCAGGAGCGTGGGACTGAAGTGCAGCCAGAAACAGAGGAGAAGGTTAAGAAAATCAAAAAGGGAGTGCAAACGCCCACACCCAATATATACATGGTCCACGGACGCCACAGCGCCACAGAACAAGCAGTTGGGCTGGGAGTCCGTGAACCACCGCAATCTGCGGTTGCAGGGGACTGCTGCGTGCAGCACCCTCCACCCCAGATCCCCGAGAGAAAGGGGGAGGACTCCCGCGTAGAGAGCCCTGACATTCCTGTTTTATCTGTCAGCCTCGGCTTCCTGATTGGGCCAGATAAACTACCCCATTTGGGGAATGCATATTCTTTGACATCCAGCTGGCTGACCTTGTTACAATCACTACACTGGCTTTCTGTTTCCATTCTGTTCTCAGTGAGAGCCTTGACACTGACATTTATTTGTAAGGCCCCATCGCAACATCTGTTAATTACATTTTCTGTTTTATGCTCCATTTGTTGTAATGGACCTTTCATCAAAAGCTTTCCAAAAATTGCGGCAGTAGTTCCTGTAGCATGAATGCATCTCCGATCGATTAAAGACAAGCTGCCCTTAAAATATATCCAGGTTTGTAATTTATGTGAGCCGTGCATGTATACTATAATTCCCACTTAGTACACACTCAGCCTACAGACTATTTAGTAGATATGCAGTGAAAAGATGCTACAATTTAATCTGTTGTCAAAGTAAATTTTTCAGCAAAGCATCACTGTAACAAAGGTTATGGTACAACAAGATAACTAAGAGGAACTTTCTGATTTTAAAATCCAGCAACACATATGCAAGATGCAAGTTGCAGACTGATTTACTCCATAATCTAAATACTACTGGTCTTGCCACTACCTCAAATTTGTGATCATTGTTATTTTCTATGTTTGATTGCTATAATATATCATGATTTAGAGATGCCAGTGTTGGACTGGGGTGGACAAAGTTAAAAATCACACAACACCAGATTATAGTCCAACAGGTTTATTTGGAAGCAGTAGCATTTGGAGCACTGCTCTTTTATCAGGTTGCTGTGGAGGTTAAGATCGTGCTCACAGAATTTGGAGCCACAGGAGTCCAGTGTTGTGGAGATGTGATACAGTAAATAATCTTAGATTAAAACTTGCATCTTTCTGGTTCCTGTTCTTTGATATGTAAATCTCAGAACTTCTTTTAAATTACATTCTCAAGATAGCTCAGCTTTTTAAACAGTAGGTGTGAAGTCTGTCTGTGTCCCAATGCTATGTCAGACAACAAACCCTCTGTATAGTTTTACAGAGTTTTACAAGGATTCAGGAAGTTTTTGAGCAAAATAAAAGGTAATTCTGCAAAAACAAATTCACCCCATAAGCTTATATGTGTACGCATATGGGAGTGACAGATTGAGTGTGCATGTGATTGTGTGCATGTGGTTGTGAGTGCATGTGATAAAGTGTGTGTGTGTGTGTTTAGGAGCTTAGTTAAGTGTATGCATGAGTGCGATGGGGTATGTGTGAGAGGGTGTGTGTATTCGTGTGAGTACAGTGGATGTATGTGTGTGCATATGAGAGCGAGCTTGTGTGTCTGTATGTGCAGTGGCCTGTAGTGTGACATGAACCCAAGGTTGATGCCATTCCCACATGTACCGAATTTTGCTATCAGCTTCTGCTCAGCCACTCTGTGTTGTTGATTGTTCCACAGTCAGTCTTGGAGGATGCTCACCGGAAGGTCTAAGGCTGAATATCATGTAATAATGTATATTATTTGATAAATAGAGATGATGCTGCAAGGTATATAATTCATTCTTTCTAAGGGCAGTTTATCACTAAAAGCTGTTAAACCTGGCTATGCACAAAGATGCAATTGCTTCAATGCCTGTGTGTATTTTAATGACTTATAATGTCTGTTCAAAAACATGTGAAGGCATTTGACCTTTTTGCGACCCCACTGGAAAACTTGATATTTTACCAACTTCCAGTCATCATGCTTGAGATAGTAGAGCTTCTCAACTGTTCACATTTAGGATTACATGGGATATACAGCACAGAAGCAGACCATGCCAATCTTGCTGCTCCATTTGACTCTCCTTCCATATTTTTTTACCATCCATTCTCTTCTTCCTTATTATTCACTTCAACTGTTGCCCGTGGTAGCAAGTTCTAAATTTTTATCACTTTCTGGGTAAAGAAATTTCTTCTGACTGAGTGACAATTTTATTTTGATGTCCCTCCCCCAAAAAAGGAAATATTCTCTCTGCAGATGCTGTATCAAAATCTTTCATAATTTTAAAGACCTCTATTAACTTACCTTTCAACTTTCCTTTTTCCAAGAGAGAAAAGATCCACTGTTATTCCTTTCCTTTCAGTCCCATGCGTTTCTGCCATCCTTGTAAATCTTCTCCTTATTCTCACCATGTCTTTATGATCATTTTAAAATATGACCACCAGAACTGCACAGTTATTGTGCAGTCTAACCAAGATTTGATACACATTTAACATAACTTCCCTGCTTTTTGGTAAAAGCAAAGTACTGTAGATGTTGGAGATCGGGAATAAAAACACAAAGTGTGATTCCGAAGAAAAGTCATATTGAATTCAAATTGTTAACCCTGATTCTCCATGGATGCCGCAAGGCCTGCTGAGTTTCTCTAGCATTTTCTGTTTTATTTTCTATGTCCATTAATGAAACCTAGAACTGAATGTCATAAGACTGTGAATGACACTTGATATGACAAGAAACCTGGGACAATTGCATGAGGACTCAGTTGAGGCCTTTCTCAATGCTGAGAGTAAATTGTTGTATTTTCAAACAATGTCTCCCCCCTCCATGCACAATAAAAAGCTATTTTTTAAATACATTTTTAAATGTATTTTTAAAAAATTGATATTTTTTTTACATGGATCAGTCTATACGTCCATTCAAATCTTTTTGTTTTCATGTGTTTGCTGACTTCTGATAGCGATTTTAAAAATTTACATTTATCACGTCTACTGTGCATGCAGCAGACACAGCCAAATATTCATCCATTTACCTGCCACTCTACCTCTCTACACACCAGGTAATTGTAGTTCCTCCATTTATCACGCTACTAACCAATTACATGACACCTTAATTTCCCCATTCCGCCTGCCAAACTGTCCCCTACCTACCTGGCAACTGTACCTCCAATCAGCTAGTACCTGAACAGCCTCACCCACTTGGCATCCTAATGCCCCCAACTGCACAGCACATGAAGCCCAGCACCCACCTACCCTCCCCAATCTGCCTTCCACCCAATCTCATAACAAACCTAACACTCTATACCCTCATGCCCCTTGCATCAACTCACTGCAATCCTATCACTCACCTATAAATAATCAGTCTAAGGTTTCACATTCAGTTACTTTGACTTCACATCCTTGCCAATGCTGTCATTCACACCCCCAGTCATAGCTTCTATGCATAGTATGAAATGACATAGTTGCGGAGTGGGGATAATACTCAAAAATTATCCAGGGACTGGATTTCCAGTCTGGATTAAAGTTCAAGCCTATTCTGTCATAAGCACTCTTTTCTTATTTCAGATGATTGTGGACACATGCTGTCAGATAGAGCTGGAAGTTTTGCTTCTCCAAATTTCCCAGGATTATATCCTAACAATGCTGATTGCAAGTGGATAATTAGGATAGCTCGACATTATGTGGTATGTAAAACCTCAACAGCATTGTAAACAAAATAAAAGAAATCCATGCTTTACAGTGAAAGTAAAAGCATCAGAATGGACAATAGATTTGACCTAAATGTTGGAATCTCACGAATGTATGTAAATCAATGTCCTATTACATCAATAGTTCCCCAATCCCATTTTAATCTGGACTTGAACAAAGAAGCCATTGTGGCAGTCATTCTCTATCCTCCTTTTGCATGTTCCTGACAAGACAAATTTAAGTGAAAAACAAAAAACAAACTATTGATTTAGCTGACCAGGACATTTAATTTGATAAAGTTCAAATAAAGTCCTGAAGATCCAAACTATATGGACAAAGTGATGAAATAGTGAACTATGTATTGATAAAAGAAAGTAATATATATATAACATTAATATGAAATGAAACTTTACCTGCTTTCTTCTACTAAATTCATGGTAAAAAATATTGATGGGCATATTATGGGTGGAGTTACAATATATCAGTTCATCCATTTGGAAATGCAATTGGCGGGAAAATGTAAAGACAGAATATTCCATTCCTGGAGAATGAGAGAAGAATTTTGGGCAGGTAAAGTTTATTAGTGTGAGCCAAAAAGTCAGAATCTCAACCTTAAGATAAATTTAAGCAATTACATTCGCTGATCTCATAATGTAAGTCAAGAAGCTTATTGATATACACTAACATACTATTAAAACTACACTAAAATTAAGTTAGTTTTTCCAATTAACTTCTGGCCAATTGTGAAACTCTTCACTGCATAGACCAAGCATGTACAAGGCAAAGTACAATTCTTCTTAGCCTTTTGCTTCAGTTCTTGCTACTTGGTCCTTGTAGTGATGCAGCTTTAAATCATCATTGCAATTCCTTACATGATAAACTCTCCAAGTATAGTTGAGACATTGAAGGGTAGGAAGGCAGGCTGTGTCTGTGGATTATGGTGCAGCCCAAATGGCTAAGTGGAGGAGACAGGCTGTGAATGAAGAGCATGGTACAGCTTAATTGGCTAAGGGGAGAATGGCTACCTGTGACTGAAAACCATAAAGTGCAAATGGCAAAGAGGAATGAGAGACAGACTGTCCATGGGTTGGGCACTGCTCTTAAATGTTCAAGAAATAAAATGTTGCATGTCCTCTGTCTTTTGTAGAACTGATTGTAAGATTCATATCTGCAGTAAGCGTACCTTATGACATAAATTATGAGACGATAGAAACCAGGAAGGACATTAGTTCAGTATTGCATTTCCATTCAAACAACCCTTTCAATGCAGAAAAATTTGATAATGCGCTATTATTTACACTGTGAGTTACCCAGGCTAACTACTGTGTACACAACTGTTAACATGCAAAGTGAAGCTCTTCGTTATTCTAAATAGTGCCTCTTTTTCCAGTTTCTTTACATGCATGACACACTTGTGGGTTATTGAGTTTTCTTCCAATATCTGATCCTTGCAATTATGTGGTCTGTAGTTCTGTTTTAAAATCTATCTGAGTCGGCCGATTTACGTTATTGTCTTAGAGACCTCTTTCCTTTAATTTCTGTCACTGGGCAGAATTTCCCTTCCCTGGCGTGGCAAAAGTAATGGTAAGTAGGGTGAGAATTATAAAATTAGGTCCTTAGCATCAAGAAAAACTCCTAATATTTTTCTTTCTAGAGTTAGAATCATCTTAGAGTGGTGACTTCCTTACTTCCACGCACTTAAATTTATTAAAATCACAACATGCATTATTTACACCTCACTTCCAATTCTCTGTTCCACCCAAGGCAATGTAAATGCACAAAAAGTAAAATAGAGCCAATACTTTGCAACACATCAAATGCCATTACGCCACTGTCCCTTCTACACAATGCCCTTACATGCTCCATGTCCACCATCTCCACAGCCCTTCATCCATATAACTCCACATCAGCAAACCACCAGCTTCACTACATTATCAGGTCTGCTCCAGATTAATACAAATACCAGTGCACTGTTGAAGACCTTCAACACTTTACTTTGGAGTTTACACTATGAATGACCTGCTTCTGCCCTGTGATTTGCACGTAGGGACAGTCAATTTCATCAAAAGCAGAAAATGCTTTTATAGTTATATCAATTTTAAAATTTATGACTCTAAGAGTTCATTCACTTTAGTACTTACTTGGCAGTTGCTAACAGGCTTATGCCTGAAACATCGACTCTCCTGCTCCTCAGATACTGCCTGGCTTGCTGTGCTTTACCAGCGCCACGTTTTTCGACTCTGTCTCCCCAGCATCTGCAATCCTCACTTTCTCTTAGCTGCTAACTTCTGTCTTGGTCACATTTCTTTCTTAGCTCACAATGATTTTCATACTGCTTTATAGGCTGCCAGCCTCTGCATGGGTTACATTACTTTCTTAGAACATAAAGTCTTCAGAGGTCAGATACAGGCTACCAGCCTCTTCAGTTTAGCTTGCTATTTAAAACAGATAGAGAGGCAAGGCAGTTCATGGTAGAAGGAAGCACTGAACAGTCAATCTACCAGTAATATCATATCATTGTGCAACAATGTTCTATGTCATTGTCAGACCTGTGGCATGTCCTAGCAGCTTACGTGTGTGTGAAAGTAAAGATGAAAAGTTCTTAGTGGAGTGAAGGGGGTCTATAGTTGGTCAGGGGGTACTGCCACAGTCAGGACACTAATCCAATTTGGAGACAAAGTTGGGCATGGTCGATCAGGCATTGGTCCTGCAAAAGTCCAAGAATATGTGTGCTTTTAGACTGGAAACAAGCAACAGTGAGTTATGCAAGACACATGTAGGGGACTGCATGTAGGTCAATTGGGATGCATTCAATCATGGGGTTTCCACCAGTAATGTTTAGAGGGCTCATCAAGTGGCTTATGGAGTTCTGGGAAAGTGGGCAATTCAAGTCTGGATATGGACTTCTGAGGGAATGATCACTGTGGTAACAAACCTGATAACACCTCACAGTGACTAGAAGGGATTCGGTCATAGTAACTCCAATCTGTACTGGGGAAGGTGTAGTAGAGCAAACAAAGGCATTGGAATTTCAAAGGTCAAGAGTTCTGGGAGTAAAATATGCACTTTAATAGTCATACACTGGAGTTGAATCAAAAAGCGGAAGACTGAAAGGTCATCGGGACCAAAGGGCAGCAACACAAAAGAGTAAACATGCTGTATCACAGGTGAAGTATTACAGGGCATGAGTTGTGACGTGGAAGATTTTTCTTTGGCGGAGGTGGGGACAAGTGTATATTTCATTGCGGCCTTTTAGCAGAACTTTAGTTCCAGTGTAACTGGAAAGCTTTGATTGTGCAACATATGATTGGATACTTTCAGAGCTCCTTACTGAAGTATGCCTTATCTCCTGAGGAAGCCTCCATTGCCACACTGAGAAATATGTGATACTTCATTGTTGTGAGAGCTTAATTCCTTCAATAAAATTGCCTGACATTTCAAATAGATTATTTGCCCACAGAGAATTGCATGGTAAATACACTGGATTCATTGTAGCTCATTGCCGGTTCAGCAAAGTAAATGCAGAAGAAGACAGTTGGAGCATTGTTAGCAAACTCATCAAGATCAACAACCTCCAATGGCTGCTTCATGGTTCCCAAGAGTAGAAGCAGCAGGTGAAGATTCACCAATGAGATCTAGGCAAATGATAAGACCCTGGATTTACAAGCCTCACTGTCATTTTGTTCAACAATTTGAGAAACAGTGCAGGCACCAATTAAGGATCTCCTATAAGAAATAAGATCAGAAGTCAGATGTTCAGCCATTTGAGCCTGCTCTGCTATTAAATAGGATAATGGCTGATCCAGCATTCCGCACGTCCACTTTTTTGCCCTTACCTCGCAACCCTTGATTCCCCTACAGATCAAGAATCTATCTATCTGAGCCTTAAGTATACACATGGACTCTGCACCCCAATGACTCTTTGTGGCAAAGTGTCTCAAAGATTCACAAACCTCTGAGAGAAAAAACATTGCTTCTCATTTCAATCTTAAATTGATATTCCTTTATTCTGAGCGTATGCCCTCTGGTCCTGAACTCTTGTATGAGGGGAAACATCTTTCCAGCATTTACTCGGTCAAGCCCTTTAAAAATCCTTTAAGAATCCTGAAATCACTTCTCATTTTTCTGAAGTCCAGTGAATAGAGTCCCAAGCAGTTTAGTCTTTGCTCATAAAAAAAAATCCCTCCATAGCACAGATCATCCTAGTGAATCTTCTCTGAAATGGCTCTAATCAAATGATATCTTTCCTTAAATAAGAGGACCAAAACTGCTTACAGTGTTCCAGATGTGGTCCCACAAGCACCTTGTACAGTTACTGTAAGACTACTCTTATGCTGTAGCCCCTTGAAATAAGGACCAACATTTCTGTAGCCTTCCTGATTACCTGCTGAGCCCATGCTCAAACTTTCTGTGTTTCCAAATCCTGTTGTGTTGCACCTTTCTGGAGTTTTTCTCCATTTAAATAATATTCTGTTCTTTTATTCTATCTTCCAAAATGAATAATTTCGTATTTTCCCACATTACACTCTGTTTGCCAACTTTTTGCCCACTTACTTAACCTATCTTCCTGTAAACTGTTTGTATCTCATGTCTCCACCTGCCTTTCCTATCTTTGAGTCATCTGCAAATTTGACTCCAGTGCATTCACTCCCTTCCTCCAAGTCATTAATATATACTATAAGCATAAGTCCTGCCACATTATTCATTAGCTGTGTGATCGGCTGGTGGAGGATTTGTGCTCAGAGGATTGGGTGTCAATCCCATTATAGTAACCATCAATGCCTTTCTTTTCTGTCAGCAACACATATCAGACAACTTCTGGGGATTTGTGTGAAGTTTTCCAACAATCAACCAAAAAGTTTCACTGTTATTGATGCCATTTTCTCTAGAGCATAGATGTGATTAGTGGTAGCATTAAGGGAAGAGAATAGGAAAGCAATCTTGGATTGTGGGTCTGGAGAATTTTCTACAGCAATTTGAGTCTGCAAGGAACCTTTGCCAGACCCGGGTTGCTAAGAACAAGGTGGACCAAGTAGATGAAATGTTAGTGGAGGAACCTTTAGAGGAGAGTGATCATTGCATCTTAAGGTTTAGGATGATAGTGGTAAAGAACAATGGACAATCCAGAGTGAGAATTTTAACTGTAGAATGACCAGCTTAATTGGGGCAAGATGAACCTGGGAGTGTATTAGAAACTTCCAAAGAGTCAGTGGAAAATAAAGGAGCAAATATGTAGACAGTTCACAGACGTGTGTAAGAATAATAATTAGGTAATTATACTAGGGTATTTCAACTTTCTCAACATATATTGGAATAGTCATAGTGTTAAGGGTTGCAAGGAGGCAGATTTCTCGAAGAGTATCCAAGAGAGTTTTTTTGTATCAATATGTAGAAGGCCCAACATGATGGATGGCACAGTGCTGTATCAGGTTCTGGAGAAGAAAGTTGGACATTATGCAATGTAGCAATATGGGGACATGTTAGTGATTGCGATCACAACACTTTGTTCTGGACAAGGAAAAGATGGCTTGCAAAAGATAACTTTGAATTGGGGGAAGGCATATTTTAGTTAAAGAAAACTTGATCGAGCCACAGTTGACTGGGAATGGCTTCTTGAGGGATATTCACAAAGGAGCTGGGAAGACTAAGGATCCAACATGTACCCTTTAGAGGAAAATGTAGTAGCAATAAGATCAGAGACCCCTGAATGTCGAGGACAGTTCAGGACTGGATGAGGAAGAAGAGAACAGTTTTTAGCAAGTCCAATGGGTGCAATTCAGCTGCAGCCCTAGAGATATGTAAGAAATGCAGGAGGGAACTTAAGAAGGCAAATTCGAAGAACAAAAAGGGAGCATAAGAAAGGGCTTGCGAACTGGATTAGAGAGAATTCTAAGATATTTTATAAGTACATTAAAGGGAAAAAATTAACCAGGGAAAGAGACCAAGGTGGCAACCTGTGTGTGAAGCTACAGGATATTGGAAGGGTGTTAAATAAATGCTTCTCTTCAGTCTTCACTCTGGAAAAGCAGAACGTAAGTATGGAATTCAGGAAAAAGGAATATGAGGAATTTGCACAGTTTGACATAGGAAACGAGGAGGTATGGTAGTTCTGTCAGGCTTAAAAACAGACAAGTTCCCGGCCCAGATGAATTATATCCCAGACTGCCATGGGAGGCAAGGCAGGAAACTGCAGGGGCTCTGACACAAATTTTTAATTCCGCCAGAGAGAAGATACCAGTGGACTGGAGGAAGGGTGATAGGGATTAACCAGGAACTTACAGGCTAGTGAGCCTCACATCAGTGGTAGGCAAACTATTGAGAAAATTCTGAAGGAGTGAATTAATACCCATTTGGAAAGATGTGTTAATTAGGGATAGTTAGCATGGCTTTGTCAGAGGGAGGTCATGCCTAACAAATTTGTTAGAATTTTTTGAAAATGTGATCAAGTATATGGATGAGGAAGTGAGTTGATGTAGTGTATATGGATTTCAGCAAACCTTTTGAGAAGGTCCCACATGGGAGACTATTAAAACACACTGAGTTGAATTAGCTTTATTGTCACGTGTTCAAATGAGTACAGTGAAAAGTTTATAAGTTGCCATATTATGGCACCATCTTAGGTTCAGATTATTAAGAGCAAACTCTTAGGGGAAAAAATCTGGAAAAATAGAGAAATAACATGTCCAGCATTACAGATTGTATGAATACTTTAGGAAAATAAAGAAATAAAAAGTTCAGAATAACAGTTTTTCCAAACCAATCCACATTGGCACCTAGCCTCCAGTAACTGAAAGAGAGACCTCCACCACCTCACCGCTGGACCCACCAATGTAGGATAGGAGTCTCCACACTTTAAGTGTCATCTCTTTGTCGCTGGACCTACCACACTGACGTCATTAAACCATATTTGCTCTACAACCAGCAGTCCCCAGCTCTACTACTGTTGCCTTGCCAATTACCAGAAGCTCCCCCACTCCGGGTCTACCACGATGACAGCCAGAAGTCCCTGGTTCTGCTACTGCCTCGATGACACCAGGAATCCCACTCTAGGTCCATTGCCACCAGGGTTCCCTGGCTCAGCTGCCAGGCCAGGTCGCCACCGTGTCAAGAGTCCTGCTTCTGCTGCAGGTATCGCCTTGTCGGCATCACCATCTTGACGAGTCCACTTCCACTGGTGCTGCCACCACCGATTGCTGGAGGAGCTTTGCTGCTGCTGTCACTGCCATCAGCCCCGAACGCCACGAGGATGTCCTTGCTACTGCCATCTCCATTTGCCAGGAGAAGTTGCGTCTGCCAATACACCTGTGGGCCTCTCTCACTGCTGACCAACCCACCACAATATAAAATAAAAAGAGCAAAATAGAAAACAAAGAAATGAAATAGAAAGAGTAGAAGCAAAAAAAACAGATTGTCCCAGGTTAGAGCCCACATTCAGCCCTGCTACTCTGTTGCTGTCATGGAACTGCACATGTTCAAAGTTTGGGAGAAGATTTGTAGCTCGGGTGCTTGCTGTTGTGGTTCTGTTCACCGAGCTGGGAATTTGTGTTGTAGACATTTTGTCCCCTGTCTAGGTGACATCGTCAGTGCTTGGGAGCCTCCTATGAAGCGCTTTTGTGATGTTTCCTCCGGCATTTATAGTGATTTGTATCTGCCGCTTCCGGTTGTCAGTTCCAGCTGTCCGCTGCAGTGGCTGGTATATTGGGTCCAGGTCGATGTGCTTATTGATTGAATCTGTGGATAAGTGCCATGTCTCTAGGAATTCCCTGGCTGTTCTCTGTTTGGCTTGTCCTATAATAGTAGTGTTGTCCCAGTCAAACTCATGTTGCTTGTCATCAGAGTGTGTGGCTACTGAGGATAGCTGGTCATGTCGTTTCGTGGCTAGTTGGTGTTCATGGATGCGGATCGTTAGCTGTCTTCCTGTTTGTCCTATGTCGTGTTTTGTGCAGTCCTTGCATGGGATTTTGTACACTACGTTGGTTTTGCTCATGCGGGGTATCAGGTCCTTCGTCCTGGTGAGTTGTTGTCTGAGAGTGGCTGTTGGTTTGTGTGGTAAAAACAATGACTGCAGATGCTGGTAACCAGATTCTGGATTAATGGTGCTGGAAGTGCACGGCAGTTCAGGCAGCATCCAAGGAGCTTTGAAATCGACGTTTCGGGCAAAAGCCCGATGAAGTCCTGATGAAGGGCTTTTGCCCGAAACGTCGATTTCGAAGCTCCTTGGATGCTGCCTGCACTGCTGTGCTCTTCCAGCACCACTAATCCAGATGTTGGTTTGTATGCTGTTATGAGTCCTAGTGGTCGCAGTAGTCTGGCTGTCAGTTCAGAAATGTTTTTGATGTATGGTAGTGTGGCTAATCCTTTGGGTTGTGGCATGTCCTCATTCTGTTGTCTTTCCCTTAGGCATCTGTTGATGAAATTGCGGGGGTATCCGTTTTTGGCGAATACATTGTATAGGCGTTCTTCTTCCTCTTTTTGCAGTTCTGGTGTACTGCAGTGTGTTGTGGCCCTTTTGAACAGTGTCTTGATGCAACTTCTTTTGTGTGTGTTGGGGTGGTTGCTTTCATAGTTTAGGACTTGGTCTGTGTATGTGGTTTTCCTGTAAACCTTTGTGGTGAATTCTCCATTCGGTGTTCTCTGTACCATCATGTCTAGGAATGGGAGTTGGTTGTCCTTTTCTTCCTCTCTAGTGAATCGGATTCCTGTGAGTGTGGTGTTGATGATCTGGTGTGTGTTCTCTATTTCTGTGTTTTTAATTATTACAAAGGTGTCATCTACATATCTGACCCAGAGTTTGGGTTGAATTTGCGGTAAGACTGTTTGTTCTAATCTTTGCATTACCGCTTCTGCTATGAGTCCAGAGATGGGTGAGCCCATGGGTGTTCCGTTGATTTGTTCATATATTTGGTTGTTGAATGTGAAGTGTGTTGTGAGGCACAGGTCCAATAGTTTGAGTATGCCGTCTTTGTTGATAGGTTCCCCATCTTGTTGTCTGTTCTGTATGTCCAGCAGGTTGGCTATTGTTTCTCTGGCTAGGATTTTGTCGATAGAGGTGAACAGTGCCATTATATCGAATGAGACCACAGTTTCTTCCTTGTCTATGTGTATATTTCTGATGATGTCCAAGAATTCCTGTGTTGACTGTACAGAGTGTCTGGATCCGCTGATCAGGTGTTTCAGTTTCTGCTGTAGTTCTTTAGCCAGTTTGTGTGATGGTGTCCCTGGTCGTGATACTATGGGTCTGAGTGGGATGTCCGGCTTGTGCACTTTAGGTAGTCCATAGAATCTGGGGGTGTTGTTGCTTTCAGGTTTCATCTTCTGTAGGTCAAATCTGGTTGTCTGTCCGTTTTTTTGTAGGTTCCTCAGTGTGTTGTTTATCTTATTGTTGAGCTGTGGGGTGGCGTCAACCTCCCACTTTTGGTAGGTGTTTGTATCTGCCTGTAGTTGTTGCGCTTTTTGGATGTAGTCTGCTTTGTCCAGGATGACTGTCATTCTGCCTTTGTCTGCTGGTAGTATGATTATGTTCTTATCGTTTCTTAGTGCTTTTAGTGCTTCCCTCTCCTTGGTGTTCAGGTTATGTGTTTGTCTTTTCCTTGTTATCAGGGTACAATACTTTGTCACACTGTTTGTTGTGTCTCTTCTGTCAGTCCGTTGTTTCTGTGTGCATTCTAGTGCTGCTAGGAAGTCTGCTGTCTTGGCGTCCCTGTGGTTGTGGTTGAGTCACTTGGCCAGTATTATTCTTTCCGTGTCTGTGAGCTGTCTGTGGGAGAGGTTTCTAATCCAGGAGTGTGTTGTGGTGTCCTCTCTGTTGTGTGTTAGTTTGGCCATTTTTTCTTTTAGTGCCATTTTTTTGCGGTGTTTGGTCCTGTTCTGTACTATGGTGATGGCCTGTTCTACAGTCCGGGTCCATTCCTGATTGGTGGTTTTTGAAACTAACGATTTTTGGCGCGCAATTTCTTGTCTGTATTTGTGTAGTCTGTTGTGTGCGTCTGTAGTCATTACCTGGATCATCCTGAATCCATTCTGTCTGGCTGTGTCCCTGGCTTGTGGGTTGTTGACTGGTGGTCTATATCTGACACATAGTGGAAGGATTTGATTCTTTCAGCATTCGTGCAGGAACCGGAGTTATTCGTATATGACGCTTAGGTGGTTGGCCCAGGATTCCCATTTCCTGGCTTGTCTTAGTGTCTCTCACCCATAGGTGTTCAAAGTTTGGGAGAAGATTTGTAGCTCGGGTGTTCGTTGTTGTGGTTCTGTTTGCCGAGTTGGGAATTTGTGTTGCAGACGTTTCATCCCCTGTCTAGGTGATATCCTCAGTGCTTGGGAGCCTCCTGTGAAGTAGGAATGATAGAATATTCTGGATGAATGCACGGCTTGACAGATAGTGCAGGAGGGAGGGGTTCAGATTTTTGGGACATTGGGAATGGCTCTGAGGAAGGTGAGACTTTTACAAATTGGATGGTCTGCACCTGGACCGGACTGGAACCAAAGTCCTTGGGGATGCTTTTGCTAACCCTGGTGGGGAGGATTTAAACTAATGTGGAAGGAGGATGGGAACTAAATGTGGAGTTTAGTGGGCAGGAAGGAGGTAGTAACTAAAGCTGGATAATTAAGTTAACGTGACTAAGGGGAAGAGAGTAGGCAAGAAACGGTGGATGAACACAGAGGGACTGGTGGTCTGAGGTGTGTTTGTTTTATTGCAAGAAGTATACTGGGTAAGGCAGATGAACTTAGGAGAAAGTGAGGACTGCAGATGCTGGAGATCAGAGTCGAGAATGTTGTGCTGGAAAAGCACAGCCAGTCAGGCAGCATCCGAGGAGCAGGAGAATCGATATTTTAGGCATAAGCCCGTCAAGATGAACTTAGACCTTGGATTAGTATCTAGGAGTATAATGTTATTGCTATTACTGAGACTTGCTTGAGGGAAGAGCGTGATTGGCAAATATCCCAGGACATTGATGTTTCAGGCGGGATAGAGAGGGAGGTAAAAGGGGTGGAGGAGTTGCATTACTAGTCAAAGAAGACATCACCGCTGTGCTGAAGGAGGACACTATGGAGGACTCAAGCAGTGAGGCAATATGGGTAGAGCTCAGAAATAGAAAGGGTGCAGTAAAAATGTTAGGATTGTGCTACAGGCCTCCCAACAGTGAATGTGAGATAGAGGTACAAATATGTAGAGAGATCATAGAAAGATGTAGGAACAACAGGGTGATGGTGCTCGGAGGTTTTAATTTTCCCAACATTGACTAAGATCCACTTAATATTAGAGTAGAATTTGTAAGGAGCATCCAGGAGGATTTTCTAGAACAGTATGTAAGTAGTCCAACTCAGGAAGGGACCATACTGGACCTGCTGTTAGGAAATGAGCCCAGCCAGGTTGTTGATGTTTTAGTAGGGGATTACTTTGGGAATAGTGATCACAATTCCATAAGTTTTAGAATATTCATGGAGAAAGACAAGAGTGATCCTAAACAAAAGTGTTAATTTGGGGGAATGCCAATCATCCCAAAATTCAGCAGCAGCTGGGGAATGTAGATTGGGAGCAGCTGTTTGAAGGGAAATCCACATCCAATATGTGGAAGGCTTTTAAAGAGAGGTTGATTAGAGTTCAGGAGAGATATGTTCCTGTGCAAATGAGGGATAGAAATGTCAAGATTAGGGAACCAGGTGAAATTGTGAGACTAGCTAAGAGGAAAAAGGATGCGTACATAGGTCTAGCCGACTGAAGACAGATGAAGTTTTGGAAGAATATCAGGAATGTAGGACCAAGCTGAAATGAGGAATTAAGAGGGGTAAAAGTGGTCATGAGATATTCTTAGTGAGAGGGGTTAAGGAAAACCCCAAAGTCTTTTATTCATATATCAGGAGCAAGAGGGTAACTGGGAAAGGGTTGGCCTACTGAGGGACAAAGGAGGAAAGATATGCATGGAGTCTGAGAAAACGGGTGAGATTCTTAATAAGTACTTTGCATCGGTATTCACCGAGGAGAGGGACATGCAGTTGCTGCGGTTAGGGTTAGGTCTTTGATTACTCTAGGTCAAGTCGGCATAAAGAGGGAGGAAGTGTTGTATATTTTAAAAGGCAATAAGCTGGACAAGTCCCCAGGACCGGATGAGATCTATGTCTGGTTACTGAGGGGAGCAAGAGAGGAAATAGCTAGGGCTTTAGCAGATATCTTTGCAGCATCTTTCAAAATGGGGGCGGTCCCAAAGGACTGGAGAATTGCTAATGTTGTCCCATTGCTTAAGAAGGATAGCAGGGATAATCCAGGTTTTTACAGATTTACAGCTTCTGACATCAGTGGTAGGGAAGCTACTGAAGAAGATACTAAGGTATAGGATATATACCCATTTGGAAGAAAATGGGCTTATCAGTAATAGGCAGCATGGTTTTGTGCAGGGAAGGTCATGTCTTACAAACGTAATAAATTATTTGAAGAGGTGACAAAGTTGATTGATGAGAGAAAAGATGTAGATATCATATACATGGACTTTAGTAAGGCATTTGATAAGGTTCCCCATGGTAGGCTGATGAAGAAGGTGGAGTCGCATGGGGTCCAGGGTGTTCTAGCTAGATAGATAGAGAACTGGTTGGGCAACAGGAGACAGAGAGTAGTAGTGGAAGGGTGCTTCTCAAAATGGAGACCTGTGACCAATGTTGTCCCACAGGGGTCCATGCTGGGACCACTGTTGTTTGTGATATACATAATAATTTGGAGGAAGGTGTAATTTGCTTCAGTAGCAAGTTTGCAGATGACACTAAAATTGGTGGAGTAGCAGATAGTGAAGGGTACTATCAGAGAATACAGCAGAATATAGACAGATTGGAGTATTGGGCAGAGAAATGGCAGATGGAGTTCATTCTGGACAAATGGAAGATGCCATTCCAGAATGAACTATACAGTAAATAGAAAAGTCCTATAGAAAATTGATCTGTGTGTTCAGGTCCATTGTTCCCTGAAGGTAGCAACACAGGTCAGTAGAGTGGTCAAGAAGGCATACGCATGCCTTCCTTCATCAGATGGGGTATTGAGTACAGGAGTTGGCAGGTCATGTTACAGTTGTACAAGACTTTGGTTCGGCCACATTTGGAATATTGTGTACAGTTGTGGTTGCCACATTACCAAAAGGATGTGGTTGCTTTGGAGAGGGTGCAGAGAAGGTTCACCAGGGTGTTGCCTGGTATGGAGGGTGCTAGCTATGAGGAGAGGTTGAGTAGATTAGGATTAGTTTCATTGGGGGTGGCCTAATTGAGGCCTAAATGAGAGGTAGAGACAGGGTGGATAGCAAGAAATGTTTTCCCAGAGTGGAGGACTCAATTACTAGGGGTCATGAGTTCAAAGTGAGAGGGGAAAAGGTCAGGGGAGATATACGTGGAAAATTCTTCATGCAGAGGCTGGTGGTTTCCTGGAATATGTTACCAGCGGAGGTGGTAGGGACAAGGAATGATAGCGATCATTTAAGATGTGTCTAGACAGATACATGAGTGGGCAGGGAGCAAAGGCATACAGATCCTTAGAACATAGGTGCCAGATTTAGATAGAGGATATAGATCGGCGCAGGCTTGGAGAGCTGAAGGGACTGTACCTGTGCTGTAACATTCTTTGTTCTGAATAAACTTAATGACCAGGACTCCGCAGCCTTCTGTGGCAATGAATTCCATAGATTCACCAATCTCTAGCTGAAGAGGTTTCTCCTTAGCTATCTTCTAAAAGATCTTCCCTTTACCCTCAGGTCCTAGTCTCTCCGACCAATGGAAACATCTTCCCAACATACATTCAGTTCAAGCCATTCAATACTCTGTAAGCTTCAATTACATGCCTCCTCATTCTTCTGAACTCCATCGAGTATAGACCCAGAGTCATCAAACACTCCTCATATATTAAGCTTTCCATTCCTGGAACCAGTCTTGTGAACCTCCTCTGAACCCGCACCAGGATCAGTACATCCTTCCTGAGATATAGGGCCCAAAACTGTGCACAAACTCTAAATGTGGTCTGATCAAAGCCTGATAGAGCCTCAGAAATACATCCCTGCTTTTATATTCAAGTCCTCTCAAAAGTAAATGTCAACATTGCATTTGTCTTCCTAACTACTGACAAAATCTGCAAGTTTACTTGGTGAGGATCCTGGACTAGAACTCCCAAGTCTCTTTGCACTTCAGACTTCTGACATTTCTCCCCATTTAGAAACTAATCCATGTTTCTATTCTTCTTATCAAAGCATATGACCTCACACTTTCCCACGTTGTACCCTATCTGCCACTTCTTTGCCCATTCTCCTAACCTGTCCAAATCCTTCTGCCTCCTCCCTGCCTGTATTTTAGAGGCTTTATTAATTGGGGCATAGCATACAAAATAAGACAGGATATGCTAAACCTCCTGGAGATATTGGACTGCATAGTTCTAGATGTATTCTAGGAAGGAAGAGAGGACATAGAAAGAATGCAGAAGAGGTTTATGAGAATGATTCTAGGGATGAAAACCTTAAATTTTGAAGACTGACAGGAAAAGTTGGGAGTGTTTTCCTTGGAGAGAAGATTTTGATAAAAGTTTTCAAAATTATGAGACATTAGAATAGAGTAGATAAGGAGAAACTGTTCCTGTTCATAAAAGGATCAAGAATTAGAAAGCACAAATTTAACGTGATTTGCAAAAAAGTGGATGTAAAGTGAGAAAAATATTTTTACATTGCTTGGGTAGAGTCTGGAATACAGTGTTTGGAAGTGTGGTGGAAGCAAGTTCAATTGAGGCATTCAAGAGGACATTTTTAAATCAAAATAATGTGCAATGTTATGGGGAAAGAGCATAAGTATAGCTCTAAGTCATAACGTTCATTTGGAGAGTGAGTGCAGACATGATGGGCTGAATGGTCTCCTTCTGAACCATAATAATCTGTCATTGTTCAATGCAAATTAATATATATTGAAGTAATAGATTGGTGTAGCATCCATGCCATCCATGTACCTTCAGTATGTTTTTTCATTCATTTGCTTCCGACTATGTCTCAATGCAGCCTGATCCTGCAGATAGGGTGGAAGAAGCTCTATGATTGACTTGGAAGATTAGGACTGTCATTCCTTGGTACACAGACTCCATAACTACCTGGTCTACACCTCCTCGCACCCAGTATCCTACAAGAACTCCATCCCATTGTCCCAATTCGTCTGCCTCTGCCACATCTGCTCAGACAAGGAGACATCCACTCGTGAGCATCTCAGATGTCCACCTAGTTCGAACAATGTGCTTCTCCCCCCGACCGGAAAAGAGGCAAAACCTGCTGGCACACCACCCCCGTCACCTCTATCCAGGGCCCCAAACAGTCCTTCCAGGTAAGAGAGAAGTTCACCTGCCTCTTTTCCAACCTAGTTCACTGTATCAGGTGAACTTTTCTCTACATTGGGGAGACCAAACGTAAATGTAGGAAATGGTTCGCTGAGCATCACAGCCGGGCCTGCAGGGGCCGACTAGACCTCCCATTCACCACCCATTTTAATTCACTCCCTTACCGACATTCTTGTCCTCCTCCATTGCCACAATAAATCACAAATTGGAAGTACAATGCTTCATCTTCCGCCTGGGCAACCTACAGCCCGGAGGACTCAACATTGAGTTCTCCAATTCCAAATAAGCTCCCTTCCCATCTCCTGACTCCCTTCCCAGCCCGTCCCTCTCCCTTCCACTCATCTCTACCACCAACCAGATTAATTCCTTCCATTGACCAACAAGGTTGTACCCTCTGCTTGTCTTCACTGATCCCCATTTCAATACCCTGCCCATGCCACCCTCTTTATCTGCAGCTTTGTCTACACTCACCCCCAGTCCTGAAGAAAGTCGAAACATTGACTTCTTCACCTCCTGATGCTGCCTGTTTTGCTGTGTTCTTCCAGCCTTCTGTCTATTCCTTGGTGCCTTTGCATCATCATGAGTGAGGAACCTAATGTCTGCTATTACTCTGTTGCTTTGTACCTTTCAGTCTGGTTGTGGGCCAGTTTCTCTTGCAATTAGAAAAAATTGTGGAATTGAGTATGATGGAAGTGGATGCAAGAGCAGTTAGTGATCATGCTTGAGCAGGAGAGGTGGTGAGGTGCTTCTAGTGAGTGAGTAGGAAGGGCAGAGGGCAGGTAATGTTAGTAGTTTGGGAGGATGAGGTGGATGAGAGCCTTTTAATGGACATGATGCATGCATTACTAAGGTTTGTGGTCTATGAGGCTTGGTGAAATGAATGTGCAGTGTCAGAGTTAGTGAGTTCTATCCTTGTGAGTCAGCGGTAGCAGAGAGAAGATAGAAAACCTTTACAATCTTTAATGACCTGAACAATGGCTAAACAAAATTCATTGTCGGAAGTTGAATTAGTACCAGACAGATATTTGGTGATCTAAACTTTCTTTGGAGATTTTGATAATCCAAAGCAAGTGTTCAATTAGTTTTCTCTGATTGAGGCTCAGCAAGCCGATCCAGAGTTAAGCAAAGTAGCCCAATGAGCTCACGCTGAAGTTGAAGCCAAGGGAGTTCCAGAATTTGAAATGGGGCTCGGATGAAGTAATGGAGGCCTTCACACATCAGAAAGGAAGATATTGAGAGTAGAGGTGAAAATTAAAGTTCTAAGTGGTTCTATTGTAATAAAGTAAGATACTTTTGTTCACAATGCTGGAAGATGTGAGGGACTAAGTCTAAAAAGTGATCTCAAAAGGAAAATAACATGCATCTAATTCTAGTGTTGATGTAAACACTGTTGTAAGTATAGGTATGGTGAACAAGAAAATAGCAGTTCTAAAATATTTTGTCACAAAGGAAGATAAATCGTTTTTCTTCAAATAAAGCAGCTAAATCAGATTCTGTTAAGATTCAGTTGGCAGTTAGGAAGGCAAATGCAATGTTAGCATTCACTTCAAGAGGGCTAGAATACAAGAGCAGAGATGTACCTTTGAGACTGTATAAGGCTCTGGTTAGACCACATTTGGAACATTGTGAGCAGTTTTGGGCTCCATATCTAAGGAAGGATGTGCTAGCATTGGAGGGGGTCCAGCAAAAGCTTACAGGAATGATCCTGGCGATGAAGGGCTTGTGATATCAGGAGCTATTGAGGACTTGGGGTCTGTACTTGAAACTTACAGAATACTGAGAGGCTTAGATAGAATGGGCTTGAAGATGTACCCACTAGTAGGAAGGACTAGCACCTGGGGGCACAACCTCAGAGTGAAGGGACGATCCTTTAGGAGTGAGATGAGGAGGAATTTCTTCAGCCAGAGAGTGGTGAATCTGTGGAATGCGTTGCCACAGAAGACTGTGGATGCCAAGTCATTGAATGTATTTAAGGCAGTGATGGATAAGTTATTGATTAGGAATGAAGATCTGGACTCCCAGCGAGGTCCCTTGGTTCTGCGATCGATCAATAAACACTCGCAATCGGTCTGGCAGTTAAGACTTCACTCTTTGTTTTTCATACGGCCGGATACAGAGCATCCAGAAACACAGAAGTTGTGCACTTCCTCGGAGGAATTACACACATGGCTTAAAACAAAGATATTTTTATTCTTTTCTTAAAGAAGTGTACAAGCCGTGATCACATTGTACATTCAAACAATTACTGATCAATATACGATATTGCTTTATTTGACAGTCACTTGGTCCAATGATATTTCCTGGGAACCAACTTTACTTTCCAATGCTTAGGCCACTCTTATTTCACGAACCGAGCCACTGCATCTGCACCCGACGGTCAGTCAGGATGACTAGTAATGTCTTATCTAGTTGAGTTATTTCTATGCTTTAAAGGGCACCTTGTTTGTTGATCTCTATTGAAGCAGACTGTGCAGCTATAGCAAAATTAGCAGTTAGTAACTTTAAAGCAATTTTATGCAGCTTTAGCAGAACTGTCAGTTTGCAACCTAGAAGCAATTTTGTCATGATATTTTCATTGAGAAGCCATCTTGTTGCCACCTAGGGTATTAAGAGCATCTGTTAAGTGGTTGCCCCTGACAACAACTAGTCACCTCAGCCTGTATTCAGGTTTTAGATCCTCAGATAGGGATCGTAGGTTATGCCATAAAGGCAAGAGAATGGTGTTGAGAAATATATCAGCCATGATCAAAATATGGGGCAGACTTAATGGGCCAAAGGCCTAATTCCGCTCCTATATCTTATGATCCACACCTCATGTTTTGTTGTCTGTGTGTCATATACCTTATGATGAAAGACATTCTTGAAATTGTGTTTCATCTCTCTTAAGGGTGGAGACATGTAAATATCATTTGTGATTTGTTCTCTGAACTTAAAATGTGTTTTATCCCAAGGAAATGTTGCAGGAAGGTGGCTGCAGTTTTAAGCAAAACTATTGCAGTACATTGTTAGTTGGATATACAACATTTGAACAGTGAGGGAGAGGTCCAGACAATTCACCACTGTCTGGGTTTTCAGGCAATTCTGCCCAGAGACACAGGTTTGATTGGCTTTTCAATTGGCATCATCATTGCAGGTTCAGGATGTCTCAGCATATTAACAGGCTCTTGATTGGTTCTTAGGCAAGTGGCTGCAGCCTTGTGTGTTGACAAAATAGTGGAAACATCAGGCCTGCAAAGAGGAAGCATCCATGTCACTTTCTCTTCCTTTTATGTAAAACAAAATCCTGAGTAGCAAACAATTCACCCTCACCCTTCCTCTGTGTTCTGCTCTTCCACAAATCCATTGTTGAAAGGGGAAAGGGAAAGCCACCTTCAAAGACACTGGTGGGGGTGGGTAAATTGTCAATCGGTGAATGAAAAACTGGGAATGTTTGTACTCATGACCTCATCTCATCAGCACACAGTCAGAAAGAATCGAGAATAATAGAAAAGAATCAAAAGAAAACAATTCACCAATGTCAGTGGTCAGAACTGATACTGTCAAACTGTATTTAATTTTGTCCGCTGATAATAGATTAGATTAGATTCGCTACAGTGCGGAAACAGGCCCAACATGTCCACACTGTCCATCCGAAGAATAACCCACCCAGACCCATTTCTGTCTGATTAATGCACCTAATACTATGAGCAATTTAGAATGGCCAGTTCACCTGATCTGCACATCCTTGGACTGTGGAAGGAGCACCTGAAGGGAACCTATGCAGACACGGGGAGAACATGCAAACTCCACACAGACAGTCGCCCAAGGCTGGTATCGAACCTGGTCCCAAATGTTTTTGTCTTGTCTGTCTTTATGCAGCAGTCTGTATGTGTAAATGGGAATTTTTAAAATGGGTGAAGTTTAAATTATACAGTTATAGAATAGCAATTATCCTGTTTATCTTTGGTTAAAAAAAGTTTGTCTACAGTAGATATTTTCCTGTTATTGGAAAAGTATCAGGTATAAAATTCAGTAGAATAGACATTTTGGTGGCTTCATCAAATGTTCATATTTGTGATGAAATAACACACAAGAAACCTGTCCTTTCCTTTCATCCTTTACCAATTATCTATCCCATTTTAAATATTGTCTATGTTGGATGTCCTGGACAAGCATTAAGATGGGAAGAGAGCACTATCACTCGAGTCTCACTACTCCACGTGTTGCAACATAAAATAAAAAGACTCTGTCCAAGTCCTGAAAAAGCCATTCATATGCTTTTCTACATTAGTCTTAGAATACTGCAGGAAGTGTACTGACAACTGAATGATCAGGAACACGACAGGCCGATCCAATCAAAGAACACAACCGTGACTAAACAGATTGATCAAGACTTTTCATCCAGTCTTTCAGAGTATCCTATGCACTCTCATCCCACATACTTCTCACGTAGGGGACTTCTGCTGGTTTCCGAAGATACATAAAGCTAACACACCTGGATGTCCTATTGTTTCAGGCAATGGGACCCTGTCTGAAAATCTCTTTCCCTATGTCAAGGGCATCTGAAAACCATTGTACAGAGAACCCCCTAGCTTCTGTCATGACATTACAGATTTCCGACAGAAACTACGAACCTGTTGAATCAGGAACATTCCTTGTCAAAATGGACATTTTGGCACTCTACACCAGCATCCCCCACAACGATGGCATCGCTGCAACAGCCTCAGTACTCAATACTAACAACTGCCACTCTCCAGGCACCATCTTACAACTCATCCACTTCATCCTCGACCATAATATCTTCATCTTTGACAGCTAGTCACATGGAACAGCCATGGGGACCAAAGTTGCACCCCAATATGTCAACATTTTCATCCACAACTTCAAACGAGACTTCTTTGCTGCACAGGACGTCCAACCAACACTATACACCAGATACATTGATGACATTTTTTTCCCTCTCGACTTGTGGTGAGGAGTCTCTGAAACAATTACACAGTGATTTCCACAAGTTGCATCACACCATCAGACTTACTCTTTAGAATCAGTCTCATTTCTGGACACACGCATCTCCAAGGATGGACCCTCAGTACCTCAATCTACCACGAACCCACGGATAACCTCACATTGCTACACTCCTCTAGCTTCCACCCTAAACATATTAAAACAGCCATCCCCTTTGGACAAGCCCTACGCATACACATGAAGAGGAAAGTGACGGACACCTAGAGGTGCTGAAGGACACCCTCATAAGAACAGGACATGATGCTCAACTCATCGATCACCAGTTCCAAGTGCCACAGCAAGAAACCGTAATGACCTCCTCAGGGTACAGACACGGGATACAACTAATAGGGTACCCTTTGTCATCCAGTATTTCCCGGGAGCAGAGAAACTATGTCATATTCTTCACCGCCTGCAACACATTATCGATGAGGATGAACACCTTGCCAAGATCTTCCCTACTCCTCCACTTCTTGCCTTTAAACAACTGCCAAACCTTAAACAGACCATTTTTTTCCAGTAAACCACCCAGCCTTCAGGACAAGGTCGACCACAACACCACACAACCCTGTCATGGCAACCATTACAATAGATGTCAGAGTGTCAACATAGACACCACCCACCACATGCATGGCAGGTAATCATGTGACTCAGCCAATCTTCTCTATCTTATATGCTGCAGGTAAGGATGTCCCGATGCCTGGTGTATTAGTGAAACTAAGCAGAAGTTATGACAACGATGAATGGACACTGCACAACAATTGCCCGACAGGAATATTCCCTCCTGGTGGAGGAACATTTTAGTGGTCAAGGACATTCAACCTCAGATCTTAGGATGACTGCCCTCCAAGGTGGACTTCAGGATACGCAACAACGTAGAATTGCTGAGCAGAGGCTGATAGCAACGTTCAATACCCATGAGGACAGCCTCAACCGGGACCTTCAGTTCTTGTCACACTATAGGTGACCCATTGCGCTAAACACTCTCACAAAAACTTACATACAAGCACACATAGACACACATACATACCCACTCTCAAACATGATCACACTCACACACGCAGACTCTCTCATCCTACAGCATGGAGACAGGCCCTTTGATCCAAACAGGTCCATGCCGAACAAAATGTCCATCCATGCTAACCCCATTTCCCTGCACTTGGCTCATGTTCTTCTAAACCTTTCCTATTCATATATTTGTCCAAATGCCTTTTAAATGTTGTTAATGTACCTGCCTCAACCACTTCTGCTGTCAGCTCATTCCATGTGCGTACCATCCTCTGTGTAAAAAAGTTGCCCCTCAGGTTCACTTTTATTCTTTCTCCTCTAACCTTAAACTGATGCCCTCTAGTCTCTGGGAAAAAGAGTGCATTCACCCTATCCATGCTGCTTGAGATCTTGTACACTTCTATAAGATCCCCCCTTAGTCTCCTACACTCTAAAGAAAAAGGTCCTAGCTAGTTCAATCTCTCCCTATAACCCAGACCATTGAGTCCTGGCACCATCCTTGTAAATTTCATCTGCACTTTTTCCAGTTTAATAACATGTTTCTATATCAAAGTGACCAAAATTGAACACAATACTCCAAGTGCTGCCTCACCAACATCCTGTATAATTGCAACATAACTTCCCAACATCTATGCTCAATGCCCTGACTAATGAAGGCCAGTGTGCCAAAGCCTTCTTCACAGTCCTATCTACCTGTGACTCCACTTTCAGAGAACCATGCACCTGAACTCTAAGGTCCCTCTGTTCCAATACACTCCTCAAGGCCTTACCATTCACCATGAAACTCCTACCTTGATATGACTTTCCAAAATGCAAGACCTCACATTCATCTATATCAAATATTTCTTGGCCCATTTCCTCAGCTGATCAAGGTCCTGCTGCAATTCCTGATAACCTTCCTTGCTGTCCATGATATTGCCTATTTTAGTGTCATCCGCAAACTTGGTCGTCATGCCTTGTACATTCTCATCCAAATCATTGATACAGATAACAAACAGCAATGAGCCCAGCATTAATTCGAAGCACTCCAGTAGCCACGGGCCTCCAGTCCAACAAACATCCTTCCACTATTGCCCTCTGCTTCCTACCGTCAAGCCAATTGCCAACTCCCCCTGGATTCCATGTGATCTAACCTTCCAGAGCAGCCTACCATGTGGAACCTTACCAAAGGCCTTACTGAAATCCATAGAAACTGTACTGCCCTGTTCCTGATCTATGTTATAATGTTGAAGGCTAATATAATTTACAGGCAAGCTTTTGAAATATATTTCAGAAGTGTAGGGTAGAGTTTAGCCTTTCACTATTTCTCTTTCTTCACGGCTGAATTTAACATGGTCCCCATAATACAGTGGGCATATGGTGCTGAAATTGGCAACTTGCCTGCCAATTTGAAGAAATCATGAATAGACATTTGAGGTTGTTCATAAGGAGACCTGACAGGTAGATGTGGAAAGGTTGCTCCCCCTTATGGGAATCAGAGGGCATAATCTCAGAATAAAGCGTTACCCTTTAAGACAGAGATGAGAAGGTCGTCTTCTCTCAGAGCATAGCGAATCTGGAATGTGTTTGCCACAGTGGGCTATAGATCCTGGGTCATTAAATTTATTCAAGTCTAAAATAGATTGTTAGTCAGTAAGGGAATCAAGGGTTATCGGGAAAAGGCAGGAAAGTGGAGTTGAGGATGATCATATCAGCTATGATCTCATTGAATGACAGAACAGATCCAATGCGCTAAATGGTCTTCTTCTTCTACATCTTATGGTTACAATTGATCCAATATCTGTCCGTTCCATAATTCAGTTGGCTTGGGCTGGCAAGTAAGACTATAAATCTGAAACAGTAAGATGAAAGGAGGTTAAATAATTTATGGGTGCCTTGCATGTATTGCTGGAACTGCTCCCCTACAAGAAGTTATCTCTCCATTTGTACCTCCCTAACTGGTCTTCAGAACATAGCCTCCCCTCCTCAGTTTCCCATTCTCTCTCTGTCTGGAACTTCAGACTTACCATTCTCCTGTGACAGTGTCCCTTCATTCAAGGGATTCCTTTCAGTGGCCAAAACTGGGTTCTGGTGTTGTGGGACTGCAAGAGCAGTTACCAGTCAGATTGGCCAATAGCTCTTGAGAATGGGACTTCCTCTCACTGAGAGGCAGAAACACCATTTTCTGCTTATTTAGCATGCTAGTAGTTCATTCCTAGTTGGTCAATTTGCAAAAACAAAATTGGCCCAAAGTACTTTCTTGTTACCATTTCTATAGGTGTTCCTGTTCCCTATATGATGAATGTATCAACCGTACGTGGTGTTTAAAAATTTTTTATGAACATTTATATAACCATGAACTGATCTCATTCATTTGTTTTCCCATCTATTACCTTTGGCTGAGTGTAGGGATTTTTGTGTAAATTTTCCAATTCTATGTTCAAATTTGAATTTTGAATCTAATTCAGTTTTGTTTCTGGCCTTTGAAGTCCAAATTTCTGATGTTTGCTTCATTAAAAAGTTCATGCTAACACAAATAAGTATGAAACTTGAGTATTGCTGAAAAAAGATACACATTGTTGAAGTTTTTCACCTTACACTCATCAAGACAATTATCAAGAACTACCAAAGTTGTGAACCAATCAACAATCCTCATTCATGCAGCATATAAGCAGTTTTCCCCTTAGGTACCTTTTTCAACAAAGTGTCTTCTTCCAGAAATACTCAAGCTCTGTACTACCAAACAACCAATAAATAAGTATGCATTAAATTCAATTAAAATATCATTCTTGTCTCATATATTGTACAAGACTCTGTTAAGTTCTAAATATGCTAGTGTATTTAATAATTGATCCCTGTAGACATAGCTGACTTTACTTACATGATTTCATTAATTTTTTCTATAGATTCTCTTGGAATTTACTTTCTTTAGGATACGAGAGTTTGCAGGGTGCATTGCAGACCAGTTAACAATTTACGATGGTTCCAACTATCATGCACAAATCCTTGATGGACCAAATTGTGGTGCAGAGAATCCAGCTGTGATATCATCACGAAATGAATTATTCTTGGCATTCACCACCAACCGGAAATTACAAGCACCTGGGTTTGCTGCCAATTATAGATTCAGTAATGTTCTTAAAATAAACAGACTTAAATTCTCTTTTATAGATATATTTGTGTGCTTGCAAATGTTTTGCCATAACACTTCTTTATATGCTTTATTTTTTAGTTAGATGTGGGTTTATGCTGAAGACCAGAGTGGGACGATTTGAGGCTAGATCTTTTCCAGACATAGACATACACTGTTTTTGGGTCCTGCTGGTGAAAAGAAAGTATCAGGTTTGAAAGTTATTTACTGAAAACTTGATTATAAAGAACTTTATTTCCTTCTTAAATAAAAGAAGACATTTCAGCGTGGATCAGGTTTCTGTTAGTAAGTTATTAACAAAATGGTTTTCCACTTGCCGATGATACCAGAACAGGTTTGGCTATTTTAACCACCTGACTTAATTTATATTTGATAGTCCAAAACAAAGTTACCAGATCCAGATTCCAGTTAAGTGAAAGGGTTTTAGGAGGGGTTTGCAGGACAAATGGAATGTAACACCTAAAATGTCATAGAGACTTCAAGCAGACTGGACTGATCTCTTGCGACTACAAGGGAATGAATGGTTGATGACCTTCTACTCAAAAGAAAGCTGTTCCTTATGGATTGTGTCCCAAACTTCAGTCACATTGTGTGTTTTTCCCTTAGAAAAATGCACAAGACAGGGTATTTAAAATTGTTTCAACTCTACTAGAGTGGACTACTGGGGCTGAATGCTTTCATGTGTACTAAGCTGGATTTGACCGTTGGTGTGCTACAAAGGTGCCTGTTGAAGAACTATCCCTGCATTGCAAGTAAGGATCCTTTCAAACTCCCAAGTACTGCAAACAGATTTTTTTAAAAATTCTCTCATGGGACTTAGGCATTACTGGCTCACCAGAATTTATTGCTAATCCCGAGTTGCCTTTGAGTAGGTGGTGATGAGCTGTCTCCTTGAACCACTGCATTCCATATGTTGTAGGTAGTCTCACTGCCAACCCCTGTTGTTTTGGAGGGAATTCGAAGACTTTAACCCAGCAACAGTGGAAGAAAAGTATTATATTTCAAGGTTAGGATGGTCAGTGGCTTGGGAGGGAACTTGCCATAGGTGTGTATGGTCCTATGTATCTGTTGCCTTTGCCCTTCCAAATAGAAGTGATCATTGGCTTGGAAAGTGATTTCTGTGGATTTTGAGCAAATTTCTACAGTGCATCTTGTAGAACATGCACTCTGGTGCTACTGAGTGTTGGTGGTGGAAGGAGTAGATGCTTGTGGATGTAGTGCCAATCAAGTAGGCTGCTTTTCCTAGGTGGTGTCAAGCTTCTTGAGTGTTGTGGGAGCAGCACTTATCCAGGCAAGGGGGGAACATTCCATTACGCTCCTGATCTGTGCATTGTAGATTTTGGACATGCTTTGGGGAGTCAGGAGGTGAGTTATTTGCCACAGTATTCATAGTGTCTGACCTGTTATTGTAGCCGCTGTATTTATATGATAAGTCCAGTTGAGTTTAAAAATAAACAAGATAATAGCTCTCTCTCATTCTGAATGCTGGAATTCAATCATGGACGAAAGGCATCAGAATTACAGAATCTCAACCAATCTGCATACTAAGAATTATGAAATTCACTGTACACCTATCAACTTCAACTCAACCAGTAACTTCTACTGCAATGACAGCAATGTTCAACTACCTGCTGTTCATGAACAATTCAGAGATTGGTCTATGTATCTTTTTTAAAAAGCTTTTACTCCATTGGACTCACATCCTATCCCTAATCTGTGTGTAAGTGTTGAGTTACTAAGTCTTCTTACATTAACTAATTAATTAACTTACTCTTATTGTTAATTGAAGAAAGCCTAATTAAGTTTTAACAACCTTTCAAAGCCCAAGTTCATTTGAGTCTGGAAGAAAGGTTGTTGCAACTAAAATGGGCACGCTGTTCATTCCTCCTCACCCAGGAGCTTAACAATTTGATGCATTACATCTGGACTTGTGACAAATTGATTGAATTTGCATCTCAGGACTCGTGGTACAGTTGATGAATTGTTTTAGAGAGCCAATTCAGAGATTGTAACCTGAATAATCTTGTTATATGCTTTAAGAGGTCTGTGATTCTGAGCAAAAGGATGCCTTCCTATTAACTGCCTTCTAACATACAAACAAAATTCAGGAGTAGGCTGCTCAGCCCTTAGAGTCTGCTCCGCCATTCAGTAAGATCATGGCTGATCTAATTTTAACCTCAATTCTACACTCCTGCACATCCCCAAAATCTTTCATCCCCTTGTTAATCAAGAATCTGTCTACTTCTGCCTTAAAAGTATTGCATGATCCTGCATAATTATCTTTTGAGAAAAGGAAATTCTAAAGGCTCACAACTCTGAGAGAAAAGAAATTTTCCTCATTTCTGTCTTAAATGGATGACCTGTTATTTTTAAACTATGACCTCTGGTTCTAGATTCTCCCACAAGCGGAAGCATCCCTTCCCCATCCAGCCAGTCAATTCCTCTTGGTATTTTGCATGCTTCGATTAAGTTACCTCTGGCTCTTCTAAACTCTAGAAAATACAGGCCCGGGATGCAATCTTTCACCATTTAGATAATAAGATTCTTTCATTTTTCTGCCAAAATAGCAGATTTCACATTTAATATTCCATTTTCCAGTTATTTGCCCACTCACTTAAAGTCATAGACTCCTACAGCATGGAGACAGGCCCTTTGGCCCAAACTGGTTCACGCCGACCAGAATGACAATCCACACTAACCCCATTTCCTACTCTTGACCCATATCCTTCTAAACTTTTCCTATCCATGTGTTTGTCCAAATGCCTTTTAAATGCTATTAATGTACCCATCTCAAAAACTTCCACTGGCAGCTCATTCCATATGTGTACAACCCTCTGTATAAAAATGTTGCCCCTCAGGTTCATTTTTATACTTTCCTCTCTAACCTTAAACTGATATTTTCTGGTCCTCAATTCCCCAACTCTGGGAAAAAGACTGAGTACATTTTCCCTATCCATGCCTCTCATGATCTTATTCACTTCTATAAGATCCCCCTTTAGTCTCCTACATTCTAAAGAAAATGTCCTAGCTTGTCGAACCTTTCCCTATATCTCAGGCCATTGGGTACTGGCACCATCCTTGTAAACTCATCTGCATCCTTTCCAGTTTAATAACATCCTTCCTATAGCAAGGTGACCAAAACTGAACACAATGCTCCAAGTACTGTTCAACTGCAACATAACTTCCCAACTTCTTTGCTCAGTGCCCTGACTGATTAGATTAGACTAGATTACTTACAGTGTAGAAACAGGCCCTTCGGCCCAACAAGTCCACACCGACCCTCTGAAGAGCAACCCACCCAGACCCATTCCACCTTCATTTATCCCTTCACCTAACCCTACTGGCAATTTAGCACGGCCAATTCACCTAACCTGCACATTTTTAGACTGTGGGAGGAAACTGGAGCACCCAGAGGAAACCCACGCAGACACAGGGAGAATGTGCAAGCTCCACACAGACAGTCACCCGAGGCAGGAATTGAAACCAGGTCCCTGAGGCAGCAGTAAATGGGGACAAAGTCTGGCTCTCGCTAAATTCCCATCCAATTGCCATGCACCCTGGACTATCCTACTAGCTCTGAACTCTAGCTGCATGGAGGGAATGTGCAAACTCCACACAGTTAGTGCCTGAGGCAGGAATTGAACCCAGGTCTCTGATGCTGTGAGGCAGCAGTGCTAACCACTGTGCCACCATGCTGTGATGAAGGCCAGTGTACCAAAAGCCTTCTTCACTGGCCTGTCAACCAATAGCTGAACCTTCAGCGAATAGTGCTCCTGAGCCCCAAGATCCCTCTGTTCCACTACACTCCTCAAGGCCCTACCATTCACCATGAAACTCCTGCCCTGATTGACTTTCCAAAATGCAAGACCTCACACTTATCTATATTAAACTCCATTTGCCATTTCTTGGCTCACTTCCCCAGCTGATCAAGGTACTGCTGTAATTTCTGATCAGCTTCCTCACTGTCCACGATGCTGCCTATTTTAGTGTCATCAGCAACTTATGTTATGACACAGCAGAGTCACAAAAAACCACAAAAAAACAGAAAAGCTCACCTTGCCTCATAATCTGTTAAAATATGAGTGATAGAGAACTCCCAAATTCTAATATTTAAAGAAAATAACAACTTTTTTTTACTCTAAGAGTGAACGCGAAACAACAACTATTCACAACTCTCAGACCCCTTTTCTTTTAACTGCTTATTCCCTGCTTCCAACTCATTAACAATATGCTATTTCAATAAGACACTTATAAAAATTACATCAACTTAATTTCAAAACCACACAACCGCTGTTGTCTTCTGTGACTTCACTCTTCTATCTGCTGAATTCCCTAAGTTGTCTTCTTCCTTTTTACTGTGAGTATGTTTCATGTGAAAAGGTACCTTTGATAGAGAGTGTTTCCTAATTTCTTGGATCTATCTCGATGGCAGTTGGTCTCTCTCTCTAATTTTCAAAATGTCCACATTTTTATATCCGCAACATCAGATCGTCTCATTGGTTCAATGTCGGCAAAACAATAAATTCAAATTGAATTGGGTTTTAGTATCATGGGGCATAGTTTAACCTGATTGGTTAAATTCACGTTGTTGTTAAAACAGCAACCAAAACTCAGGTATCCATTTCACAGCCAAATGTTACATATTTTCAATTTTCCAGTACACTCTGGACTGCCAACTAGTCATATACATAGGTATAATCTCTCAGTTCACAACAGCATTCACTCTCTCTTAAAAGTATAGTACACGCCTTCAACTTCATAACACTTACTAATCATGCCTTGTACATTCTCATCCAAATCACTGATATAGATAAAAAATAGTAATGGGCCTAGCTCTATCTACATCCTTTTGTATGCTTGAGGCCCTGGCATCAACTTCTGTGGCACCCACTCGTGCCATTCTGCCACCTGAAAAAGATCTCTTTATTTCTCTTCTCTGGTTGCTGTTATTCAACTGATCTTCTATCCATGAGTTTCTAATCCAACCACGTAATTGTAGGGTTACTGAGCTGGGCTGCCAGTGCTGAAACATAGAAAGTAGGACATTCAACAAGTCCATTCTCAAATTAAACTCCTATCAAAGAAGATTTAATCTAATCCAGGAAATGCCTGCATATTGGCAGCGAGTCATTCTGTGCGCTGACATCACTGAGACAGTAACAAGAACAAGTAGATAAATTACGTTTAATAGTAAATGCATCGCACTGGACATGTGTTTCTATGTATTTTTATTAAAAATATGATAGCATTAAATGTGTACTTGCAAATATTCTTCTTTGGAGGATTTAAAATTACTTACATTGTATGAGTTGTTTGTGTATAGTTTTAAGAAGATAGCATCCTTCCAGAGGGGAAGTTCAAATGTAAAGTCATATTTCATTACAAGAGTGATAAGCTCTTCTTGTTGGATGTGAGAGTTTATGTGTTACCGAGGATTATATTTGCAACAAATGCCGTTGATTGTGAATTCTATCAGAACGAATGGATCGGTTAGAAGCAATGAGGAATTTGCAAGAGTAAGGGGGTGTGATGGAAGGTAGTTATAGGAAGGGAGAAAAGTCACAGATACAGTCACAAAGATGGGTTAACTCCAGGAAAGGTAAGAGAGATAGGCAGGTAGTGCAGGTGTCTTCTGTGGCTAACCCCATTTCAAACAAATGGGCTCCTCGGATGCTGCCTGAACTGCTGTGCTTTTCCAGCACTACTCTAAACTAGACTCTGGTTTCCAGCATCTGCAGTCATTTTTTTACCCATTTCAAACAAATATGTTGCTTTGAAAAATGTAGTGGATGATGATTCTCAGTGGAATGTCGCATGAACAGCTAAGTTTCTGGTACCGAGACAGGCTCTAATGTAATGAGGGATACATTAGGTTCCAAGTGATTGATTATGTAAGGGGACTCTCCAGTCAGAGATACAGACAGATGTTTCTATGGCCAGCAGCAAAAAATCAGAATAGTGTTTTGCCTCCCTGGAGCCAGGATCAAGGATGTATCAGAAAGGGTGCAGAATGTTCTCAAAGGGGAGAGAGACCAACAGGAGGTCATTGTACACATTGAAACCAATGGCATAGGAAGGGAAAAGGATGCAATTCTGAAGGGAGATTACAGAATGTTAGGCAGGAATTTAAAATAGAGGTCCTCGAGGGTAGTAATATCTGGATTACTCCTGGTGCTACGAGCTAATGAGGGTAGGGATAGGAGGATAGAGCAGATGAATGCGTGGCTGTGGAGCTGGAGTATGGGAGAAGGATTCACATTTTTGGGTTATTGGAATCTCTTCTGGGGTATAAGCGACCAGTACCAGAAGGAAAGGATTGCACTTGACTTGGAAGAGGACTAATATACTGACATGGAGATTTGTTAGTAGTAAGGTGGGGGAAGTGGGAGGGAGGTAATGAGGAAAGAGATCAAACTAGACTGGTACAGTTGAGAAAAGAAGTGAGTCAAATAATCAGGCAGGCAGGAACAAAGCAGAAAACAAGGTAAGACTGATAAATTAAACTGCATTTATTTCAATGCAAGAGGCCTAACAGGGAACACAGATTAACTCAGGGCATGGTCAGGAACATGAAACTGGGATATCATAGAAATTATGGAAATGTGGCTCGGGGTGGACAGGACTGTCAGCATAATGTTCCAGGATACAAATGCTACAGGAGGGCAGAAAGGCTGAGGGGAGGTAAGAGAGAAGGGGGAGTGGTGTTTTTGATAATGTTTGGCATTACAGTTGTACTGAGGGAGGATATTCCCGGAGATGCATCCAAGGAAGTTATTTGGGTCGAACTGAGAAATAAGAAAGGGATGTTCATCTTATTGGGATTGTATTATAGCTCCCCTAATAGTCAGCGGGAAATTGAGAAACAAATTGAGAGATTTCAGTTATCTGCAAGAATAATAGGGTGGTTATGGTAGGGGATTTTAACTTTCCAAACTTAGACTGGAACTGCCATAGTGTTAAGGGTTTAGATGTAGAGGAATTTGCTAAACGTGTACAAGAAAATTTTCTGATTCAGTATGTGAATGTATCTAGAGAAGGTGCAAAACTTGACCTACTCTTGGGAAATAAAGCAGGGCAGGTGACTGAGGTGTCAGTGGGGGAGCACTTGGGGCCAGTGACCATAATTGAATTAGTTTTAAAATAGTGATGTAAAAGGATAGAGCAAATCTACAAGTTGAAGTTCAAAATTGGAGGAAGTCTAGTTTTCATGGTATTAGGCAAGAACTTTCAAAAGCTGATGGGGACTGATGTTCGCAGGTAAAGGGACAGCTGGAAAACGGGAAGCTTTTAGAAATGAGATAACGAGAGTCCAGAAATAGTATATTCCTGTTAGGGTGAAAGGAAAGGCTGGTAGATGTAGGGAATGCTGGATGATGAAAGAAATTGAGGGTTTGGTTAAGAAAAAGAAGGAAGCATATGTCAAGTATAGACAGGATAGACTGAGTGAATACTAAGAACAGTATAAAGGCAGTAAGAGTACACTTAAGAAGGAAATCTGGAGGGCAAAAAGGGGACATGAGATAGGGTAAAGAGAATCCAAAGGGTTTTTCCATGTACATAAGGACAAAAGGGTAACTAGGGAGAGAATAGGGTCCCTCAAAGATCAGCAAGGCGGCCTTTGTGTGGAGCCACAGGAGATGGAGGAGATACTAAATGAATATTTTGCATAAGTGTTTACTTGGAGAAGGACATGGAACATACAGAAAGTCAGAAAATAGATGGTTACATCTTGAAAAATGACAATATTACAGAGGAGGAAGTGCTGGATGCCTTGAAATGCATAAAGGTGGATAAATCCCCAGGACCTGATCAGGTGTACCCTAGAACTCTGTGGGAAGCAAGGGAAGTGATTGCTGGGCCCCTCGCTGACATATATGTATCATTGATAGTCACAGATGAGGTGCCAGAAGACTGGAGGTTGGCTAATGTGGTCCCATTATTTAAGAACAGGCCAGAGTGGTGAGCCTGCTGTCGGTGGTCAGCAAGTTGTTGGAGAGAATTCTGAGGGACAAGATTTACACGTATTTGGAAAGGCAAGAACTGATTAGGGATAGTCAACATGGCTTTGTGCATGGAAAATCATGTCTCACGAACTTGATTGAGGTTTTTGAAGAAGTAACAAAGAGGATTGATGAGGGCAGAGCAGTAAATGGACTTGAGTATAGCATTAGACAAGGTTCCTCATGGGAGACTGGTTAGCAAGGTTAGATCTCATGGAATGTAGGGAGAACTAGCCATTTGGATATAGACCTGGCTCAAAGGTAGAAGACAGAGGGTGGTGGTGAAGGGTTGTTTTTCAGACTGGAGGCTTGTGACCAGTGGAGTGCCACAAGAATCAGTGTTGGGTCCATTACTTTTCGTCATTTATATAAATCACTTGGATGTGAACTTAGGAGTTAGAGTTAGTAAGTTTGCAGATTACACCAAAATTGGAGGAGTAGTGGACAACGAAGAAGGTTACCTCACATTACAACTGGATCTTGATCAGATGATCCAATGGGCTGAGGAGTGGCACATGGAGTTTAATTTAGATAAATGTGAGGTGCTGCATTTTGGGAAAGCAAATCTTAGCAGGACTTATACACTTATTGGTAAGGTCCAAGGGAGTGTTGCTGAACAAAGAGACCTTGCAGTGCAAGTTCATAGCTCCTTGAAAGTAGAGTCACAGGTAGGTAGGATGGTGAAGAAGACATCTTGTATGCTTTCCTTTATTGGTCAGAGTATTGAGTTAGGAGTTGGATAGGTCATATTGCAGCTGTACAGGACATTGGTTAGGCCACTTTTGGAATATTGCGTACAATTCTGGTCTCCTTCCTATCGGAACGATGTTGTGAAACTTGAAAGGGTTCAGAAAAGATTTTCAAGGATGTTGTCAGGTTTGGAGGATTTGAGCTATAGGGAGAGGCTGGACAGGCTGGGGCTGTTTTCCCTGGAGGCTGAGGGATGACCTTATAGAGGTTTATAAAATGATGAAGGGCATGGATAGGGTAAATAAGCAAGGCCTTTTCCCTGGGTTGAGGGAGTCTAGAACTAAAGGGCACAGGTTTAGGGTGAGAGGGGAAACATATAAAAGAGAATTAAGGGGCAACTTTTTCACGCAGAGAGTGGTGCTTGTATGGGATGAGCTGACAGTGGTGGAGGCTATTACAATTGCAACATTTAAAAGCCATCTGGATGGGTATATGAATAGGAAGGGTACGGAGGGATATGGGCTGGGTGCTGGTAAATGGGACTAGATTAGGCTGGGATATCTGGTTGGCAAGGATCTGTTTCTGTGCTATATATGTCTATGACTCTATGACTCTGTGTTACAGTTTGGTCCAGATGCACTCTCATTTCAGGATAAAGTATGTTTTGTGTTGGCAATGCAAACAAATGAATAAGAAACATACTGGGAGCTGTTGTGTGAAGTACTAGAAATAAAGGCTATTCAACGCATCAATAACTATGCAGAGTCCATAAGACCATAAGACTATAAGACATAGGAGTGGAAGTAAGGCCATTCGGCCCATCGAGTCCACTCCGCCATTCAATCATGGCTGATGCGCATTTCAGCTCCACTTGCCAGCGTTCTCCCCGTAGCCCTTAATTCCTCTAGACAACAAGAACCTATCAATCTCGGCCTTGAAGACATTTAGCGTCCCGGCTTCCACTGCACTCCGTGGCAATGAATTCCACAGGCCCACCACTCTCTGGCTGAAGAAATGTCTCCGCATTTCCGTTCTGAAATGACCCCCTCTAATTCTAAGGCTGTGTCCACGGGTCCTAGTCTCCTCGCCTAACAGAAACAATTTTCTAGCATCCACCTTTTCAAAGCCATGTATTATTTTGTACGTCTCTATTAGATCTCCCCTTAATCTTCTAAACTCCAACGAATACAATCCCAGTATCCTCAGCCGTTCCTCATATGCTAGACCTGTCATTCCAGGGATCATCCGTGTGAATCTCCGCTGGACACGTTCCAGTGCCAGTATGTCCTTCCTGAGGTGTGGGGACCAAAACTGGTCACAGTACTCCAAATGGGGCCTAACCAGAGCTTTATAAAGTCTTAGTAGTACATCTCTGCTTTTATATTCCAACCCTCTTGAGATAAGAGACAACATTGCATTCGCTTTCTTAATCACAGACTCAACCTGCATGTTTACCTTTAGAGAATCCTCGACTAGCACTCCCAGATCCCTTTGTGCTTTAGCTTTATTAAGTTTCTCACCATTTAGAAAGTAGTCCATTCCTATATTCTTTTTGCCAAAGTGCAAGACCTCGCACTTGCTCACGTTAAATTCCATCAGCCATTTCCTGGACCACTCTCCCAACCTGTCTAGATCCTTCTGTAGCCTCCCCACTTCCTCAGTACTACCTGCCTGTCTACCTAACTTTGTATCATCAGCAAACTTCGCTAGAATGCCCCCGGTTCCCTCATCCAAATCATTAATATATAATGCGAACAGCTGTGGCCCCAGCACCGAACCCTGCGGGACACCGCTCGTCACCGGCTGCCATTCTGAAAAAGAACCTTTTATCCCAACTCTCTGCCTTCTGTTAGATAGCCAATCCTCAATCCATCCCAGCAGCTCACCTCGAACACCATGGGCCCTCACCTTGCTCAGCAGTCTCCCGTGTGGCACCTTATCAAAGGCCTTTTGAAAGTCCAGATAGACCACATCCACTGGGTTCCCCTGGTCTAACCTACTTGTTACCTCTTCAAAAAATTCCAACAGGTTTGTCAGGCATGACCTCCCTTTACTAAATCCATGTTGACTTGTTCTAATCAGACTCTGCTCTTCCAAGAATTTAGAAACCTCATCCTTAATGATGGATTCTAGAATTTTACCAACAACCGAGGTTAAGCTGATTGGCCTATAATTTTCAATCTTTTGCCTTGATCCTTTCTTGAACAAGGGGGTTACTACAGCCATCTTCCAATCATCCGGGACCTTTCCTGACTCCAGTGACTCTTGAAAGATCTCAACCAATGCCTCTGCTATTTCCTCAGCAACCTCTCTCAGAACTCTAGGGTGTATCCCATCGGGGCCAGGAGATTTATCAATTTTAAGACTTTTTAACTTTTCTAGCACTATCTCTTTCGTAATGGCAACCATACTCAACTCAGCCCCGTGACACCCTTTAATTTTTGGGATATTACTCATGTCTTCCACTGTGAAAACTGACGCAAAGTACTTGTTAAGTTCTCCTGCTATTTCCTTATCTCCCATCACTAGGCTCCCTGCATCAGTTTGAAGTGGCCCAATGTCTACTTTTGCCTGTCGTTTGTTTCTTATGTACTGAAAGAAACTTTTACTATTATTTCTAATATTACTGGCTAGCCTACCTTCATATTTGATCCTCTCATTTCTTATTACACTCTTTGTTATCCTCTGTTTGCTTTTGTATCCTTCCCAATCTTCTGATTTCCCACTGTTCTTAGCCACTTTATAGGATCTCTCTTTTTCTTTAATAGATTTCCTGACTTCCTTTGTCAGCCAAGGTTGTCTAATCCCTCCCCGGTTAATCTTTCTTTTCTTGGGAATGAACCTCTGTACAGTCTCTGCAAGAACAGGTCAACTCATCCCACTGCTCTACCTGTTCTCTGTAGACCTGCAGTTTTTTTCTCCAACTGCTTAGTCAGTAAATCCAGCAGGTCCTAGAAACACATCATGACCAAGAAGTGATCTCTGTGCCCCCGCATTTAAAAGCAGCCAGCAGCATTCTGCATATTCCAAAGGCACAGATCCAGAGGCCGACTTGAAGCATGACAGTTGCAGTGATGTAACAGTCGACAAGTTGAAGCAGTAATGATGAGTGATCATCATCTAAAAAGAAATCAAAAATGTCCAACTTTCCCACAGAAAAGGAAAATCAATTCCTGTTCACAACTGTAAAAGATGAGAGTATTTGCCTAACGTGTTAGCAAATTCAGTACAGGAATTTGGAACAATACAACACAATGATGTACCATAAATTCAAGGATAATTTTTCCATGAACAGTATACTTCAGACAAAGAAAGTTGACAAGCTGAAGTTTGCTTTAAAACTCACCAATTATTTTATTCTGAACCAGCAGAAAATGGTAGGGCCTGCACTGAAGCCTCATTTCACATTTATAATCATCTAGCAAAACATAAGTCGCAAACGGTCTTGTAATTAAAGAAGTAATGACTGTGGCTGTTGACTCTTTATGCAAAGATTTTAAAAGCAAAGAAGAAAAAGTAACAATCAGAGCATGTCACATGGTGCTTCAACTGTGGCAGCCACTTGAAATCTTTTCCAAGATTTTTTTGGTAACTACAACCGATCTTGAAGACTGTGAATATTTCCCATTGCAGTTCAATGAATCCATTGACATGGCACACACAGCCCATGTGATTGTTTTTGTGATGTATAGTTTTTAAGGACATAACTTTGTCTCTTAAGGAGAGAATGAGGGTAAGGATACATGCAACAAGTTCAACATTGATCTTGCCCAGCGCACATTCTGTACAATGTTACCTGTTTGCCTCTGTCTAAGTCTTTTTGATCTGTACATCCTTGCTTACAAAGTTCTGCGTGTACTGCTCATGAACATTCACTCAACTTTTCACTGTACTTCAGTATATGTGACAATAAATCAAACAATCGAAAGACACGTGCTTGAAAAAAGTCATTCCAATCAAGAAATTGATTTCCATCAGAACTGTTAATGCACTAGCCATTCCTGGTACGAATGTAGGCTTTTATCACTGTATAATCCTCCACCAAACATTATCAAATGAATGTATGTGCTTTTTTCATGTTTTAAAATTTGTTGTTAAGACTATAAACTTAATTTTGGCAAGAACCCCTCAGAATCATTTGTTTAAATCCTTACTCTCAGTGCTGTCTGTGGTGAGCTAATCCTTCATGTTGATATAAAGTGGTGAAGTCAAATAAAGGTCCTACAAAGATTTGATGCCTGAAATTGTTACTTTCTTAAATCAAGGAATGAAGTGAGCTGTCAAATAACGTGTGGTTGATTGACTTCGAATGAAATCAAATCTGAAGAACTGAACTATGAACTGTAAAGAAAGGACTAAGATTTAGCACATATGATCAGTACTGTGAATGCATTCAAATTGAAACTGGATCTGTTGTCCCTCCCATTAAAAATAAAATGCTGCAGCACTCCGGGAAATGTGAAGAAAATATCAGAAAGAAATCAATGACAGAGAAAAATGAGTTTCCTCAGAAAATCTGTGCATGCATGAAGAATTTATCAGAGCAATTCAACAGATGATTTCAGGAATTAAATGTAATGGACAAATTACGTTTTTCTCAAATCCATTCCTTCAAGCAGACATTGGTGGTTTGGCTGTCAGATCCCATCAGACGGTTGATTTATAAAACAGTGGAGTTGATGTGGATCTAATGATTATATAGAATGGTATTGAGCTGCAAGTCATGTCAAGGGACAACACTTTTTAGGGGCTCATGAGCTCCAATCATCTTGTATTTTACAAGTTTATTTTAACTCCACATGTGTCACAGTGTTCTCCCAAATGAAGATAATGAAGTCCAAATATCACATCGACCTCACAGATATTCAGTTAATAGATTGTAAATGATTGCTAGTCTCAAACTACAACCTGGACATCAAGGCCATGGAGAATAATGTGCACTCATATGTATCACACTGAGATTTGGTAAGTGAAGGTCAAAATGAATATATACTCGGTTTTAGATTTATATAGCACTAAGAGTAAACTACATATTCTATTTTTTTTCAGGGTAGATCCTGAATTGCACTTAAATTCAAAAATAGGTCTCTACGGACATAAATTTGTAAAAATAATGGACAACAAACCCCTGTTAAGTCTGCGTAAAGAGGACAAGGCAGTGCCGTCCATAGTTTCAGGCTGAATTCAGTGGTGGGCTCTAATACTATGTGCAAATAATTACAAGTTGGCACACTATTTGGGAGGCTAAGTAGTAAACGTGGATGCATTGAGTCCTCCCCACTGTCAGGCCCATAGTTTTGCTGTATTCAGTCCCTGCAACTGTTTCTTAATATCATGTGGAGTGAATTCAGTTGTCTGGAGATTAACATTTTTAATACAGGGAATTTTAGGGGAAATTGTGATGAATTATCCACTTTGCACTTCTGGCTAAAGTTGATTGCACACTTCAGCCTTGTCTTTTGCACTAATGTGTTGATCTCTCCACAATTAAGGATGGAGATTTTTGGTGCCTCCTCTTCTGGTTCTTTGTTTAATTGCCCACCAGCATTCATGATCTTTCGTGATAGGCATTGGTATCATGGTAATCACCACCACTTCTCAAGAGCAACTGGGGACGGGCAATAAATGCTAAGTCCATGAGTGAATAAAAATAAATGCGTCACTTGTCTAGAGGCCCAGACTAATTTTACAAGTGCCATGGGTTTAAGTCCTGAGGCAGCTGATGGAACTTCAATTATTTATTTCAAATTGAATTGAAAGTTAGCCACCATAATCGTATCATGAAACTATCGTCTTATCCCTCTCTCCCTCCATTACAGATATTTACAACACATGCTGCATCTGAAAGGGTAAGAGCATTGTGGAAAACCCACACACCCCTCACTCAAACTCTTCTCCCTCTTGGCATTTGGCAGAAGACATTGCAGCATTCGGTCTCTCACGGCCACACTGTGCCACAGTTTCTTCCCCCAAGCCGTCAGCCTCCTGATTGGACTCTTTCCCATCTGAAATTCTTTACACAACTTTGAATTGCTGCTAGAACAATGTCTAATGTTTATCATTCTTCTATTACACTGTAACTTTCGTGTTTTGCACTTCTTATGCATTTTATGCTGTGTGGTTTGTGCTGTCCATGTAGCAGGAGAAAGTGAGGACTGCAGATGCTGGAGATCAAAGCTTAAAAATGTGTTGCTGGAAAAGCGCAGCAGCTCAGGCAGTATCCAAGGAGAAGGAGAATCGACGTTTCAGGCATAAGCCCTTGGTCCTGGAGGAACGCTGTCTCGTTTTTACCGTATCAGTTGTATACGGTAGAAATGACAATAAACAGCTACTCTCTCTGTCTCACACACACACACATCAATTGTGATTAAAATAATGCACTTTGGCAAGTCCAAAATGTGACTTCAGACCTATAGCAACTTGTTTGACCTCTAAAATTGGCTAACAAATCAATTAATTATACCAAATTATTGTTGAAAAATTAAGTTGGGGACAGCCCAGAATTGACCACAACTTCAGAAATGACAATGGTATATATAAATTAATGTCCCAAAATCTAGTCAAACACCAGCCAGGCATAGTCATTCAAGACAAATCACATCTTAGAACCACATTGCCTGACATCACCACAGGGAAAAGACTTTGTCTATTTATCCTATCCATGCCCCTCATAATTTTGTAAACCTCTATAAGGTCACCCCTCAGCCTCCAACGCTCCAGAGAAACAGCCACAGTCTGTTCAGCCTCTCCCTATAGCTCAAATCCTCCAACCCTGGCAACATCCTTGTAAATCTTTTCTGAACCATTTCAAGTTTCACAACATCTTTCCGATAGGAAGGAGACCAGTCCGGCCCTTTGGTCGTTCCTGTCAGGCCCGCATGAGGTCAATCTTAAATTAGAACATAAATGAATAAGTATGCACGCAATACAACTGTGTTGCTTTTGTTTTGAAAATGATGCTTTTTTTATTTACATATGGACGCACATGCGCGTGTATGTCCGTGCGTGCATGCATGAACAGCTAAAAGTGATGCTTGCTGGCTAGCCCTCAAAATGTCAGCTCACGCCAAAAAAAATCGATATGGAATGACGCGTTTTTAACAAGAAATGGACTGCTAGATGTTTATTTACAGAAATCAGAGGTAAAAACGTGTGCTTGGTTTGTGGTGCACAGGTCGCTGTGTTCAAGGATTATAATTTGAATCGCCACTACGTGACCAAACACACTGAGAAGTACAACTTGTCTGATCAAGAGTGGGCAAGGGAGTCGGATGCTTTGCTAGCTAAGCTGCATAACCAGTAAAGACCTTTTACTAAACTTCACATATCCAGAGATGCAGCTGTCAAGACAAGTTATGTCGTATCCCACAAAATCGCCAGAAACAGTAAACCATTTTTGATGGAGAGTTTATTAAGGAGTGCTTGTTGGACTCTGCAGAACTAATATGCCCGGAGAAGAAGGAGGCATTTGAGAATGTGCCCCTCTCCCGACGCACTGCAACGAGAAAGATTGGGGACATTGCGACAAATCTGGAGCTTCAGCTGCAGCACAGAGCGGTCAACTTTGACTTTTTTTACTTGGCTTTGGATGAGAGCTGTGACATACATGACACAGCCCACCTACTCATCTTCGTATGTGGGATAACTACGGACTTTAAAATCACGGAGGAGCTGGCAGCCAATGAAAGGAACAACAACTGGTAATGGTTTGTTGACGGAGGTAAATGCATGTTTGGACATGTTGGGTCTAAAATGGGAAAAGCTGGCAGGTGTGACAATGGATGGTTATCCAAATCTAACGGGTAAAAATGTTGGACTCTTAAAGAAAATGCAGGATAAAGTGACAGAAATTGACCCTCAACAAAAATTGGTATTTTGCATTGTATTATACATCAGGAAGTGTCGTGTAAGTCAGTGTTAAAAATTAACCATGTGGTTGATGTTGTAACTAAAATAGTTAACTTCATCAGGGCAAGAGCTTTGAATCACAAGCAGTTTGTTGCACTTTTGGGGGAAAATGAGACTGAACATTGTGACATAGACTATCACACAGCTGTCAGGTGGCTCAGCCTGGGAAAAATGTTGAAAAGTGTATGGGACCTAAAAGAAGAGATTCAATATTTCTGTGAGCTTTCAGATGCAGACTGGATTGCAGAACTTGGTTTTGCTCTTAATGTGACTGCACTTATGAATGAACTAAATGTGAAACTGCAGTGTAAGGGCCTTTTTGTGCATGAAATGTACAACTTGGTGAAGGCTTTTATGAGAAAGTTGCAGCTTCTCTCAAGCCAAATGGAGGACAACATTCTCCCACTTGCCAACACTGAAGGAAGCCGCACCTTCAGCTGATTACCTCACAGGTACTGATCTATGTTAGAAGCACTGCATGGTGAATTTTCAAGGTGATTCCAAGACTTTAAAACTGTTGAGAATGAAATGCACATGATTTTATCCCCCCATTTACATGCAATGTGGAGAATGCACCTAGTGATGTTCAGCTTGAACTCATTGACCTGCAGTCTGACACACTTCTGGCAGAGTACTTTAGGTCAGTCTCACTGCTTGATTTTTACTCTTCCCTCAAAGAGGAGAACTTTCCACACATGAGGAGGCATGCTCAGAAGATTCTAGTCCTCTTTGGATCTACCTATATATGTGAACAGACATACACAGTGATGAAGTTCAACAAATCCAAATACAGATCCTCTATCACTGATGATCACCTCTCAGCTGTCCTTCGTATATCCACCTCAGACATTCAACCAGATTTCAGTGCACTTGTTCAAGCCCAAAACAGACTGGAGTTTTTCTCACTAAACAAGTAAAATGAACTGAAAAACATCAAAAACACTTATTGCTTTTTGTATACAGCTGTTTGTTGTTTGTAATACTGAACAATAATGAAACAACTTTTCATTATTGGTTTGTGAGATTAACATTAAAAATAAAATGAAAAACTGAAATTATTGTTTTTGCTTTTTATTTCTTCTATATTTGACCTACTCCACAATTTCATATCTTTATTGTAACAGAATATCCTTATTGTTTTGATTATAATTTTCAGTGCAAAACTATATAATTGTACTTTTTACAATGGGAGAAAATTAATACTGAGTAGATTTATGTTCAACTTATTGTTGGTTCGGCCCTCCAACACAACTCAGGTTTCTCGTGTGGCCCTTTGGAAGAATTAATTGCCCACCCCTGATCTAGATTGTTAGAGATTGAACATGTTTGGAGATGAGCATCAAAACCAACACATATATACTTTAATTGCCTTCAAAATGTAACTTCCTTGTGGGCAAATTTCCATTCCCTGGGACTTCTCTGTGAAGGAGCTGAGTTTCACTCCAGAGTTAACGCTTCCTGTTATTTTCCCTTCTTGCTAATTCTCTCAATGCTTACGGGGAAGCTAACATTCCATGCAGAAACCTGGTCCAGAAATAGGGAACTTACCTTGATGCTTGCTCAGGAAAGGTCATTCTTGATAGTACCTGTTCTAAGTTGGTGATAACTCTGCTGTTCACTACAACTGATCACGACAGTCACCCCCTTACCCAATATAACACTATCTCCTCCCAATCTGACCACACCCCAATCATTTGATTTTCCCCATGACAAACGTTTCAACCACCCAATTAATCACCATACCTCCAGCCACCTTTTTGCCAACTTGAGCCGATTACCCACTCACTCACCTAGTCATCCAATTTCCCACCTATTGGATGGCGGGTCTTTAATGTTGTGTAATGCCAACAGCATGTGTTCAATTTCTGGCAGTGGTAAACATGAAGGACTTCTTCTCCACCCCTGCCCTCCTCACCTGAGAAGTGGTGTCCGTCAGGGTAAGCCACCACAACTCATCTCTCTATAATAATAGAGCAGACCTTTGTTCCAGTAAGACTAGGGTGACTTTACCTTCTACATCTAGTCACCACTGACTCACTGACTGACTCAGTCATTCATTCATTCATTCACCTACTTATTGACCAAAAGGTTTGAAATCTTCAAAAAACAATTGGAATATGGCAGGTACTGTCACTTAAAGGGGATGAACTATTTTTCTCTGCCTTTTCTTGCATTTATGATCCTCTCCAAGCATTAATCCATCAGTGCTTCAGACAGTATCAAAAAATACTGCTGAAAAATTGTAAAATGGTCATGTTGCAGAGAGTTTTGCAGTCACTATCTATATATACAGCATCTGGGCCAATACGTTTTATAAAAATCTTTAACATTCAGAGCAGATTTTGAATTGGTTCAAATGCAAATGGTTCAGAAAGAAACTAAAAATTTTCACACTAACTGCAGCCAAAGCTTATTATGGATAAATAATTCCAAATTACATCATATTTGAAGTTCTTTATGTTCTTGTTTTATAGATAATCTTGAAAATTGAAAAACTTGATATTGAGAACAGTGCAAACTGCACAGAGAATTACTTGGTGATTCGTGATGCTGCTTGTTCTCCTCCTGTTAATGCTGGAATATATTGTGATCAAGTATTGCCTTTCAACTTTACCTCATTTGGACGTTCAATTGTTTTAGAATTTCGACATAAACACACACAATTCACCTATGGATTTAAACTTTCCTATTCCACTGTTCTGAGTAAGTGTTCAAAACAAAGAAATTAATAGAATCAATGCATCTGCTGTGTTGTTGTAACAGATATCAATCTCTTTATATTTTTTCTAATAATTCTCTCCACTAAATTTTCTCCTCTCTTGAAAGTGTTCCATTTTTATACGGGTGCTGTTTCACAGATATCAGAAGTCTTTTGATACCGAGTAGCTATTCTCAAATATGAGTGTCTACACATTAACTCAATTCCAAGAGAAATTGTCAAACATCCACCATTTCCAGAAGGGCCGCAGGAAAATAATTGGAAGAACAAACCCTTCCCCATTTGCATTCCTAAACCAGAAGCACAGAGACCATAATGCTCCCAGCTGAAATGTGTTGGCCATGAACAAAACACAAAAGAGCTTCTGTTTATATGTCTTCAGTATAATAAAACATTGCAAGGCATTTCACAGGAACATTTCACACAAAATGTTACACCAAGCTACCTAAGGGCATATTACAGCAGCAGACATAATTTTAAGGAGCATCTTAAACAAAGAAAGAATGGTGGAAATTTTACAGTTGAAATTCCAGAGCTCAGCATGGCTGCCAGTGGTGTAGCAATTGAACTCAAGGATGCTGAAAAGTCCAGAAATGGAGGAGTGCGGGTATATCAGAGGTTTTTAGGTGTGAGAACATAAGCAGAGATGAGCCATGGAGAGATTTCACAACAATTTTAAAATGTATGTGCTCCTTATCTAGAAGCTCATGGAACATATGAAGCTCAAGAAACTGAAAATTTATTTTAAAGTAGCATGGAAAATTCATACACACTTGTTCCTTGGTGAACCAATAAACTTTATTCAAGCAAATATTTTATGAGGTCAAAGGTATAGCCAACTTACCATAAGTGATTTGAAGGCCAGAAGATCATTCAAAGTTACAGACAGTGAAAGTTCTGTCATGCCAGAGATATGTATGAACAGCGAAGAGGGTTACCTCAGATTACAACAGGTTCTGGACCAGATGGACCAATGGGCTGAGAAGTGGCAGATGGAGTATAACTCAGATAAATGCGAGGTGCTGCATTTTGGGAAAGCAAAACTTAGCAGGACTTATACACTTAATGGAAGGGCTTTTGCCTGAAATGTCAATTTTCCTGCTCCTCGGATGCTGCCTGAACTGCTGTGCTTTTCCAGCACCTCTAATCTAGAATTATACACTTAATTGTAAAGTCCTAGGGAGTGTTGCTGAACAAAGAGACCTTGGAGTGCAGGTTCATAGCTCCTTGAAAGTGGAGTCGCAGGTAGATAGGATAGTGAAGAAGGCTTTTGGTATGCTTTCCTTTATTGGTCAGAGTGTTGAGTACAGGAGTTGGGAGGTCATGTTGCAGCTGTACAGGACATTGGTTAGGCCACTGTTGCAATATTGCTTGCAATTCTGGTCTCCTTCCTATCAGAAAGAAGTTGTGAAACTTGAAAGGGTTCAGAAAAAATTTACAAGGATGTTGCCAGGGTTGGAGGATCTGAGCTACAGGGAGAGGCTGTACAGGCTGGGGCTGTTTTCCCTGGAGCGTTGGAGGCTGAGGGGTGACCTTATAGAGGTTTACAAAATTATGAGGGGCATGGATAAAGTAAATAGGCAAAGTCTTTTCCCTGGGGTTGGTGAGTCCAGAACTAGAGGGCATAGGTTTAGGGTGAAAGGGGAAAGATATAAAAGAGACCTAAGGGGCAACCTTTTTCATGCAGAGGGTGGTATGTGAAGGCTGGTACAATTGCAACATTTAGGAGGCATTTGGATGGGTATATGAATAGGAATGGTTTGGAAGGATATGGGCCGGGTGCTGGCAGGTGGGACTAGATTGGGTTGGGATATCTAGTTGGCATGTATGGGTTGGAACGAAAGGACTGTTTCCATGCTGTACATCTCTATGACTCTGAACAAAGAGTCTTAATGTTCTTTTAAGATAAACAAATGTATGTGTGTCATGAAAACATTGCTGAAAATATGTGGTGGACAGTCAGGCCTGATAGAGAAGATGGGTAAATGCTCCCTTCCTGATGGTGACAAAACCAATGAATATGTGCAGTATTTCTGTTTTAGATTTTGGGCATTCTCTGTTAACCATCTTTTACAATGTTAACTATATTCAGATCTTGATAATCTTAAAAAATAATTCTCAAGTTTTCTTTCTTCTTTTGTAGATAAAAATCCTCCTTCGGTTTCTGGAAGTTCTCGTGAGGGGAGTTGCAACAATAATTTTTCATTTGTGCTCTTCATTTTACTGATATTTTTTGAGAAAATAATTTTTGTTACATAGCCAGAATTGTATTTAGTTTTGCATTCTTATTTGCTTCTATATTGTAGAAAACATATATCCATATGCTTGGGCAATACTTGAAATTCATGTATTCCTCATGTCTAAAAAACAATAGCTTTCATGCATAGAATTTAGAAGGTACACTGTAATATTCTGAGATTAAAAATATAACTTAGTCACCTGAAATTTGTATTAATCTGAACTCATTCAGTGTTTGTAAGAAAACAATTTATCAAATTATTATTATTTGATATTCAATTAGCTAAATGCTAAAAAATAAATCCATAGGTTATAAAGGATGACATATAAAAGCATTTTATCAAAATCTGTACTCTCTATCCCGTGGCAGGATTGGTTGCTCGGCTATGCTATTAGAAAATAATATAAAATTAGGTGTTGTAGTTTACCACTGCCTAATTGCAACTACATTCCACCTTGGTCACTTCTTCTACGCAACTGCAAGTATATGCTGAGGTGAATAAGATATTCACCCCAATTTTTCAACCAGTTCCATCTTGTCTGCCTGCTTCTTTAGTTCCCCTTGTCAAACCGTGGTGGGTGGATCAGAGAAATAGTTGGAATGGATCCACATAACACAAATGGAGTGTGTGCTAAAAGTATCCATTCACTATGCTGAGGAACTTAGATGTTGTTTGAGACTTCTTCTTATTTGCTCCGGGGCTAATCTTCAAACCCTCTTTAATGCTAACTTCACTTTCTCACTGTTCCGTGTAGGGGCTATTATTGCACTACCTTTGATTTTCTTTTGAAAGGAACCCTTTGGTCGGCTCTTAATTGCTCAAGAAAGACTAAGCTCAAGTGTTCTATGACCGTCTAATCATACGCGATTCAAGAAACTGAGCCAGGGATGAAAAGAAATTATATTGGGTTGATTTATGATTGTAAGCCCCATCTTAGTCTTTTAGGAATAAAATTATTAAAAATTTAGGTAGAAAGTTACAGTTTCTTCAAGGTGAGCTGACAGAATTCTCAACCTCAATCCTAATCTAACACGCCCATGAGAATGTAGTCAGTTGGGAAGCCTCATCTAATTTAATATTCCATCACCTTCAATGGAGACTAAAGAAATGTAAAATGGGTCTCTGATTAATATTAACCCTGTTCCCACTGGGTGTGCTAAATTAAAATTAGGAATGTTAATTTATTACTGTAACAATTATTGTTGTAAATCTTTGTTAGAACCATTGACAATAACTTCCAACAATATATCTAAAAATTATATGTACTGTAACTTTTGGCGTTTCTAAAACACTTGCCTTTCCTGTAATTGCAGTAATTGAAATTTATATTTCCTGGTTAATTATTTGTTATTATATTATTTTTACATTATCTGTCTCAAATAGGAAGGAAAAGTCAAAGACCCACATGTTTTCTTTGAGTGTTTTTTGACCCCCAATTCAATAAGATGTTTGGCTTCAAGGACTTTACTGATTGGAGTCATATCAGAAATATTCAGCTATAGAGTGATAACTTATTTCACATTGCACAGAAACTAATTCAATTGTCTTGACCTAATAGCACTACTATGCTCACTTGATTCTCTACAGTTAAGCAGTTTGTAATATCTTACTTATCAAGTCATTTGAAAATGAAATGCTATATTAAACAAAATTACTTTTTTATGTTTTAGAAATTTCAAAGCACACTAAAATGTGAGAAAGTATGGAATAAACATGAATAAAATTCTGTTCACAAGCTTTGTGAACCTGAAGAAGGGCTTATGCCCGAAACGTTGATTCTCCTGCTCCTTTGATCCAGTCTGACCTGCTATGCTTTTCCAGCAACACATTTTTAAGAACAGACCCTTCAGTCCAACCTGTCCATGCCAACCAGATATCCCAACCCAATCTAGTCCCACCTGCCAGCACCCGGCCCATATCCCTCTAAATGCTTCCTTTTCATATACCCATCCAAATGCGTCTTAAATGTTGCAATTGTACCAGCCTCCATCACTTCCTCTGGCAGCTCAGTCCATACACATACCACCCTCTGCGTGAAAAAGGTTGCCCCTTAGGTCTCTTTCATATCTTTCCCCTCTCACCCTAAATGTATGCCCTCTAGTTCTGGACTCCCCAACCCCAGGGAAAAGACTTTGTCTATTTACCCTATCCATGCCCCTCATAATTTTGTAAACCTCTATAAGGTCACCCCTCAGCCTCCGACGCTCCAGGGAAAACAGCCCCTTCCTGTTCAGCCTCTCCCTATAGATCAGATCCTCCAACCCTGGCAACATCCTTGTAAATCTTCACTGAACCCTTTCAAGTTTCACAACATCTTCCCGATATGAAGGAGACCAGAATTGCAAGCAATATTGCAACAGTGGCCTAACCAATGTCCTGTACAGCCACAACATGATCTCCCAACACCTGTACTCATTACTCTGACCAATAAAAGAAAGCATACCATACGCCTTCTTCACTATCCTATCTACCTGCGACTCCACTTTCAAGGAGCTATGAACCTGCACTCCAAGGTCTCTTTGTTCAGCAACACTCCCTAGGACCTTACCATTAAGTGTATAAATCCTGCTCAGATTTACTTTCCCAAAATGCAGCAACTCGCATTTATCTGAATTAAACTCCATCTGCCATTTCTCTACCCATTGGCCCATCTGGTCAAGACCCTGTTGTAATCTGAGATAACCCTCTTCGCTATTCACTACACTTCCTATACCTCTTCTGCTCGCATCCAAATCAGTTATGTAAATGACAAAAAGTAGAGGACCCAGCACTGATCCTTGTGGCACTCCACTGGTCACAGGCTTCCAGTCTGAAAAACAACCGTCCACCATCACCCTCTGTCTTCTACCTTTGAGCCAGTTCTGTATCCAAATGGCTAGTTTAGATTAGATTAGATTAAATTCCTTACAGTGTGGAAACAAGTGAGATCGAACCTTGCTAATCAGTCTCCCGTGAGGAACCTTGTTGAACATCTTATTGAAGTCCATATAGATCACATCTACCACCCTGCCTTCATCAATCCTCTTTGTTACTTCTTCAAAAAACTTAATCAAATTTGTGAGACATGATTTCCCATGCACAAAGCCATGTTAACTATCCCTAATCAGTTCTTGCCTTTCCAAATAGATCCTATCCCTCAGGATTCCCTCCAACAACTTGCCCACCACCAACATCAGGTCCACTGGTATATAGTTCTCTGGCTTGTCCTTACCACCCTTCTTAAACTGTGGCACGACGTTAGCCAAACTCCAGTCTTCCAGCACCTCACCTGTGACTATTGATGATATAAATATCTCAGCAAGCGGCCCAGCAATCACTTCTCTAGCTTCCCACAGAGTTCTAGGGTACACCTGATCAGGTTCTGGGGATTTATCCACCTTTATGTATTTCAAGACATCCAGCACTTTCTTCTCTGTAGTATGGACATTTTGCAAGGTGTTACCATCTGCCCTCTTGCATTGAAATGGATGCAATTTAATCCAACAGTCATTGCTTGCTCCCTGTTGTGTTCTAGCCTGACCTGATTCTTCAACTTACTATTCCTGATTTTTGTATCTCCTTCCAGCTTCGCACTTGCCTTCCTGAGGATCCCAATCTCACGCCAAACCAGTTTAATCCCTCCCTTTTAGCACTAGCAAACCTGGCCATCAAGATATTGGTCCTCCTCCAGTTCAGGTGCAACCTGTCCCTCTTGAATAAGTCACTTCTGCCCCAGAAATGATCTAAAATTCTGAATCCCGGTCCCATGCACCACAAATTCATCTGCAACATCCTCCTGTTTTACCCTCACTAGCACTTGGCACTGGAAGTAATCTGGAGATTACCACCAACAAAGTCCTGGTTTTTAACTTTTTTCCTAGCTCTATACAATTACTCTGCAGGACCTCATCCTTACTTCGACCTGTGTCATTTGTGCCAACGTGCACAATGATTTCTGGCTGCTCACCCTTCCCCTTGAGAAAGTTCAGCAACCGCTCTGAGATGTCCTGGACCCTAGCACCCGGGAGGCAACACACAATTCTGGATTCCTGTTTGTGGCCACAGAATATCCTGCCGGTCCCCCAACTATCAAATCTCCTATTCTTAAGGCCCTGTTTACCTTTACCCTATCCCACTGTGCCCCAGAGGCAGTCATAGTGGCACTGACCTGGCTACTGCTGCTTTCCCCTGAATGGTCATCCCGTGACCCCCAACAGTATCCAAAATGGTACACTAATTTTCAATGGGAAATGACCACAGGGGATTCCTGGACTCTCTGCCTACTCCCTTTGCCTTTCCTGGTGGTCACCCAGCTACTCTCTGCCTGCACCTTAGGTGTGATCACCTCTTATCTCTGAAGCATTCAGCATCTTGGATAATCCTGAGTGATTCCAGTTCCAGTCCCAGCTCAGCTCCAGCTACCTAACACGGTCTCTCAGGAACTGCAGCTGGGTGCTCTTCCTACACGTGTAGTCATCAGGGATGATGGATGTCTCCGTGAGCTCCCACACCCTCCAGGAGGAACATGCGACTACCCTAACTCCCATCTCAACTGCTGTGAGACTAAAGTGGAAACTTTAAAGGACTTTGCCTGAGCTTACCTATACTTTTTGCTGAGCCACAGTTCTTCGAAGCCTCTTGAGCCAAAACCTTATGACTTACTCTGCTACTAACACATTTTACAATAATACGTCTCTCAACCACCCACTCCCCCCACCTTTTCCCATTTTTCTAGTTAGAGGAGGAGGGAAACAAGCAGTCCTTGACACCAGGCCCACGACAGTCCGCTGAAGTGATGCCACTTCCTTGCAGTATCCCTCTGCTGGATGCTCTTCATGCTGATCACCAGAAATGTTGCCAGATGATCTGCTCTTCAGTACAGGTGACTGCTTCCAGGCTTTAATGCATGTGCCGAAGTGATGCTATTCCCTCTCGGTCACATGTAGCTTTGATGTCAAGAGCTTCTCACTCTCACCTCACCTCTTTAATCTCAGTTTGAACCAAGGCTGTAATGAGGTCAGGAGCTGAGTGACCCTGGCAGATCCCAAACGGGGAGTCACTGAGCAGGTTATTGCTGAGCAGGAATGGGTGATAGCACTGTTGATGACACCACCCATCACTTTACTGATGATCGAAAGTAGGCTGATGGACCAGTAATTGGCAGGGTTGGATTTGTCCTGTTTTTTATGTACAGAACATACCCGGGCAATTTTCGATGTTATCAGGTAGATGTCAGTGGAACAGCTTAACTGTTGTCAGGGCCCATTGCCATTGTGGTGTCCAGTGCCTCCAATCATTTCTTGAAATTTTGAGGAATGAATCAAGTTGGCTGACAACTGGTATCTGTATTGCTGAGGCCAACTGGAGGCGGCCAAGATGGATCAACCACTTGGTACTTCCGGCTGAAGATTGCTGTGAATGAATGAATTAGCCTTAGTGTCCCATTCACTCAAATGGGGGCAGTGAAAATTTTGCAGTGTCGCCGTTTATGGTGCCATCTAAGGTACAAGACACATAGGTACACTTACTTAAGTATTTGGTAGAAGATTAAAAGAAGAATAAACGTAAGTCCAGCATAGGAACAAAAAAGAAAAGTGCTCAAATTACAGCCCTCTTCACCCAACTCGGTGCCATCATCGAGCGACCAGACCGCACCAGACCAACTTTCCAAACTGTGCCAGGTTTCGAAACTTAAGGCCTCGCCAGCAATTCACAAGGGCCTCGCCTCCCCATTGCAGCCTCCAGACCAGAATGTGCCTCCTCACTGCAGTCTCGAGGCTGGAATTCGCCTCCTCACTGCAGTTTCCAGGCCGGAATTCGCCTCCTCACTGCAACCTCCAGGGCGGAATTGGACTCCTCACTGCAGTCTCCAGGCTGGAATTGGACTCCTCCCTGCAGTCTCCAGGGTGGAATTCGCCTCCTCACTGCAGTCTCCAGGGCGGAATTCGCCTCTTCACTGCAGTCTCCAGACCGGAATTCGTGTCCACACTGCAGTCTCCAGGCCGGACTTTGCCTCCTCACTGCAGTCTCCAGGCCAGAATTCGTGTCCGCACTGCAGCCTCCAGGCCGGAATTCGTCTCCCCAAGCCATCTCAGAGACCCATCTCCCGTGCCAACCTAATCTGGGAGTCATCTAGGACGGTCTCCAGCCTGGGAGTCACCTCCTGCATTCCCCTCCAAGTAAGTTTAAAGTTAAAATTTGGAAAGAAAAGAGAAAAAAAGAAAAAGGAAAAGAACGGGCATAGCAGAGGAGTTCTGGCTGGAGAGTCCTACTCTGTCATCATCTCAACCAGAAATGCTTCAGCCTTTTCACTTGCACTGATGCGCTGCCATGTTCCATCATTGGGGATGGGGATACTTGTGGAGTCTCCTCATCTAGTGAGTTGTTTTATTGTCCAACTGGCTGCAGTATCATCAGCTTAAATCTGATCCACTTGTTGTGAGCTTAGCTCTGTCCATCACTTGTTTCTTACACTGTTTGGCATGCAAATAGTCCTGTTTGATAGTTTCATCAGGTTGAGACATCATTTTAGAGATGCTCTTGACATGCCCTCCTGCATTCTCCATTGAAACAGGATTCATCCCCTGTCTAGATGGTAATGGTTGAGTGGGGGATATGACAGGCCATGAGGTTACAAATTGTGTTCGAGTACAGGCCTGCTGCTGCTGCTGCTGCCCTCAGTTCAATGCCCTCAGTTCCTTTGTCCAGATTGTGAATGTACAATGTGAATAGTCATGGTACCAACACTGACCACTGTGAAACAGCCAGAGTCATCAGCTGCAACCCTGAAAAAGGCCCTTTTATCCCCAAACTTAATTGTTCCTGCACAGACTTCTGAGTTCTGTGTGCAGTATATTTTCTTGTACTCAAATCTTCCCCCCTTCTGGTCAGTCTATTTTTAAAAAATATTCTGTCCAATCTTCTGAACTATATTCTGTTTTGTATAATTACATGCTTTTCATACCAGTTTTAAACTTTTTATTTATCCACATATAGTGGATACATCCCTTAGGATTTTTCTTACTGTTTGCAATGTATTTGGTATATTTTGAAACATTTCCTAAATGTGTCTATCGACCTGCCCTTTAACCTAATCTGCCACTCCACATTAGCCAACTCTTCTTTCATGCTCTCATAGTAACCATTATTTACATTTTTAAAATGGCCTAACTCCCTCTCCTCTCTCCCTCAGACTGCATATAACACTCAAACATATTATGGTTGCTTCTCCCAGGGAGATGATTAATTTATCTGATCTCATTGCTCAATACCAGGGCTGCTCTAGGCTTTTCTCTGACTGACTCCAAAACATATTTTTCTAAGAAACCACAGTAAAAACCTTGTATTAACTCCTCATTCAGGCTACCAATGCCCAAACCTCCAGCTTTTCCTAGCTTCTTGTTCTTCTTAAAAGTCCTGTACTCATTAAGATTTAGGTTTCAACTGTCATATTTCCTAAAGCTACGCCTCTATAAAGGCTACGAGATCTTACTTCACTATTTCTCTTTATGTTTTGAGGTCATCTGTTTTCTTTCAAAACATAATCCTTAATTTTATCACTATATTCTTTTTGTAACTTCTAATCTTACATGTTGCCTTACTCTAAGATTTATATTCTCTATCTCTTACTGTCAATGTTGATTTATCATTTCTTGTATTAATACTTCTCTCTTTGGTCTCTATTTTACTTTTCAATTTATCACGTTAGCAAATTTGATCCTTTGCTCCCATTATTTAGTTTAAAATCTGCTGTCTTCTCTAGTTATGCAGTTGGCACATACCATGACCATTCCAATGACACAGATCCCATTTTCCCCAGTACTGTTGCTAGTGCCCATTACATCAGAACCTATTGCTCTCACAATTGTTCCTGAGCCATGCATTCATTTCTCTAATTTTATTTGTTTTACACTAATGCACATGGCTCAGATAATCATCCAGAGGCTATGACCTTTGAAGGTTTGCTTCTTAATTTGGGGTCCAACTCATTACACTGACTGCGCAGAATCTCCTTCTATGTCCTGCCCATAATCATTGATACCGACATTGATCACATTGACTGAATCCTTCCCCTCTCACCGCAAGTTCTTCTCCAGTTCTGAGCAGATGTCCCAAATCCTGGCACTGGACAACTAGTGGATTAAAGGACGTTTTGGCTATTCTAACTGTGGTATTACTTTCACCTGTATTATTGGAATTTGTTTACCCATTGCCCTAATTAACATATAAGATACAAAACAAATGCCAGAACTCTTCCATCTATTTAAGCTCTCACAGATTGCCTATGATTATAAAACTAAGCAATACTTTTCATTCTTGCCAAATCTTTACATCGATGTAAAACAATTCCATCCACTTGGAATTCCTTAACAACTCCTACCAGCACTGTTTCGGATGAGTCACACTCTGGAGACAAAAGCAATGTGTACAACTTACAGGGGTCTGAATGACATTGGCTAAGGTGAGAAATCTGGGAGGATTGTGTGAGAAGTTGGACGAAGTCTGATACTTAGTGATTTGTTGCATTTTAAAATTCAAGATGTTGAAATGAGTTTCTCACTTGGGAACAGTGAGATACTTATTAAAGGGGGTTGTTACTTGTTAACAGACTCATTAACAATAAATCTCACTTTACTAATATACAGCTTCCTAATCTAACACTTGCCATGAGGAAACAAGATGTCGACAATTCCTGACATGGAAGTCAGATCTCCTTTAGGCTACCATCCTACAGCAAGGCAAAATCTAGAGCAATAGTGCATGAACCCCACATCTACAAGTGCTCGTTAACTGCTAACCTCTCAGAACTGCAAAACTACTCTCCAATCCAATTAAAGTTGCATTTCGAGCCACATTGGCATTGACATGCTACTGCAAGAACACTTCGTATCCAGTTCACAGACTAGACCAGGGTGCATACCAAGACTGGTTGTTTCCTCTTTTAGTGTACACTTACTTAATGCCTACCTGTATGCTCACAGCATCCTTGCCTTGCCTTACCTATCAAGTGCAATGGTGCTTCAGGCAGAGCTTAAAGCCTCAACGTACTGTTGCATTGACTTGCTGTTTGGTGCATACACAGAGCTGAGCTTGTCATGCATGTCATTACTGACCAGTCCAGGGGTTAATTTATCACGACACAGTGAAACGTCAACTTTGCACCCTTGTATTTCCACAGTGCATGTTAGAGTTATTTACAATTATATTACCCTGTATGCGAAATGCATGCAGTGTCCAACTGTGGGATACAAATACTGGCCATAAGCAATCTTGACTATGTTATTTATCAACGCACATTGAATATAGTCGTTCTCTGAAACAGAAGTAATTGCAAATGACCAAAAGTGGCACCTACGGGTGACAATTCACAGACAATCTGAAATCTCATAGGTTGCACAAGGGCATGGAGTTGATTTCCTCCCACCACAAACTTAAGAATTTGTTAACAATACTTTGCAAAGCTACCTTTCTTCAGTGACGTAGATGATAGGAATGGGAGGAAATGGTATCAGCAATTATACAGTATTTGCAATCTGCTGCTGTATTAGTGTGACACAGGTTGTGCCACATTAATCAGAATAAGGTCCCTATTTCAAAGAATGCAGAGGTATTCCGAGGTCTTCCTTGCTGGATTTCTCAATGTTTCACAGAATGAAGAGTTTGCTTAATCTTCATTTGTGAGTAATGCAGATATTGACTGTTCACATTACTAAGGACACATTTTGTCTCTTATGTTTGCCACACAGGTTCATTGGAAGTGTGGCCAATGGATGGAACCATGACAGGGCTTATGGCCACTGTTGCTGTGATGCAACATTAGTGCAGAGAAACCGAGGAAGAAGAAATGTGTTAGCGAGCCCAGGACAAGCAGCAACCTCCAGTTACTGCTGAGTAGCCTCCACATGAAGAGGTCTCAGCTAACAGTCCCTTCAGGATGTATAGGAGCTACTGGAGATCCTCAATGTTGCCCTCGATTGTTCTCAATGCCATTTCCTTCAGATATTTGAATTTCAGCAATTCCACAGAGTACAGTTGTTCTGGGACAATATCCAGAACATATGCCAATTCCTGGAGTGCACATGAATGCATTGGAGGCATTGCTATCCCAGTGTCTGTCAGACTGACAGCTGTGAGAAACCTTTATAAAACTGACTGCTTCCAAAGATTCAACATGTGGAATCTCACAACCCTTGATCCAGAAGTGTAATCTGGGCCAGGTCACACCACTTCATTTCATTTTCTTGTCACAAGATCAGAGCTGCAGACCAGATAGTAACTTTGCTAACAAGTCTGACATCCCCCAGGTGCAACATGTGTAGACTGTATATACATTGCATTGGGTGTGCCATATCATAACTAACTTTACAAACAGAAAAGGATTCCATTCTGTCAATGCACATGTCATGTATAAACAACAGCGCTATATCATAGAAGCCTGTATCAGATATTGTTGAAACTGCCAAGATGTCCACATTCTTAAGAACTTTGATGTTCCTGCTTCATTTCAAGGGCTGATGGTTTATAAGGGTGGGTACTGTGAGACAAGAGCTACTTTCTGTAACCAGGCTGATGGCATTGAGGACAGCTAACCTGTACAGTTGATGTTGCGGGCATGAGCCCTTCATCAGGAATATCTATTCTCCTGGTCCTTGGATGCTGCCTGAACTGCTGTGCTTTTCCAGCACCGCACTCTTCACTTGATCTCCAGCATCTGCAGTCCTCACTTTCTACCAAATATATGAATAGGCAGGGAATAGAAAGACATGGACAGAAGAGATGCAAAAGATTTTTAGTTTAGAAATGAATGATTTGTTGGCACAGTCTTGGCAGACCAAAGAGAATGATATTCTATGATATATTGTCCTTTGATCTTGAGAGGAACAGGTCACTCTGGTAGGAGAAATCGCGCTAGGAGGGGAATTAACTGTGGGTGGAAATGTTACTCAAGGAGGCAAGGTCATGCAGGGAGGAGAATCATGCTGGGTTCGGACAGGTCACACTGGTAGGGGAGGTCACTCTGGATGGAGAGTGTATAGAACTTTAGTTAGGCCACACTGGAATATTGTGTAGAGTTCAGGTTGTCACACTACAAGAAAGATGTGGAGGATTTGGAGTGAGTACAGATATGATTAACTAGGATGTGCAACCTGAGAGGTAATTTTTTTTTAACACAAAGGGCGGTAGGTGCCTGGTATGCATTTCCAAAGGATGCGGTAGAGGCAGGTGGGGAGGATATTATCACTGGACTATAAATTCAAAGACATAGAACATAGAACAATACAGCGCAGAACTGGCCTTTCAGCCCTCAATGTTGCACCGACCCGTGAACTAATCTAAGTTCAGCCCTTACACTATCCCTTCATCATCCATGTGCTTATCCAAGGATTGTTTAAATCTCCCTAATGTGGCTGAGTTAACTACATTGGCAGGCAGGGCATTCCACGCCCTTACCACTCTCTGAGTGAAGAAACCTGCCTCTGACATCTGTCTTAAATCTATCACCCCTGAATTTGTACTTATGCCCCCGTGTACAAGCTGACGTCATCATGCTAGGAAAAATACTTTCACTGTCTACCCTATCTAATCCTCTGATCATCTTGTATATCTCTATCAAATCCCCTATTAGCCTTCTTCTTTCCAATGAGAACAGACCCAAGTCTCTCAACCTTTCCTCATAAGACCTTCCCTCTAGGCCAGGCAACATCCTGGTAAATCTCCTCTGCACCTTTTCCAATGCTTCCACATCCTTCCTGTAATGGGGCGACCAGAACTATACACAATATTCCAAGTGTGGCCACACCAGCGTTTTGTATAGTTGCAGCATGACATTACGACTCCGGAACTCAATCCCTCTCCCAATGAAACCTAACACACTGTATTGCCTTCTTAACAGCACTATCAACCTGGGTGGCAACTTTCAAGGATCTATGTACATGGACTCCAAGATCCCTCTGCACATCCACACAACCAAGAATCTTTCCATTGACGCAGTATTCTGCCTTCCTGTTATTCTTCCCAAAGTGAATCGCCTCACATTTAGCTGCATTGAACTCCATTTGCAACCTCTCAGCCCAATTCTGCAGCTTATATAAGGCCCCTTGCAACCTGCAGCATTCTACCAAACTGTCCACCACTCCACCAACTTTAGTGTCAACTGCAAATTAACTAACCCATCCACCTATGCCTGTGTCTAAGTCATTTATAAAAATGCCAAACAGCAGTGGTCGGAAAACAGATCCTTGTGGCACACCACTAGTAACCAGACTCTAGGCTGACTATTTTCCATCAACCACCACTCGTTGTTTTCTTACAGAAAGCCAGGTTCTAATCCGAACTGCTAAATCACCCTCAATCCCATGTCTCTGCATTTTCTCAACAGCCTACCATATCAAAGGCTTTATTGAAGTCCATGTATACCATGTCAACTGCCCTACCCTCATCCACATGCTTAGACACCTTCTCAAAAACTCAATGAGGTTTGTGAGACAGGACCTGCCCTTGACGAAACCAGGTTTACTAACTGCAATCAAATTGTTGCTTGCTAGATGATTATAAATCCTATCTCTTATAATCCTTTCCAAAACTTTTCCTACAACAGATGTATGGCTCACCGGTATATAATTACCTGGGTCATCTCTACTGCCCTTCTTGAACAAGGGCACAGCATTTGCAATCCTCCAGTCTTCTGGTACTAAACCTGTTGACAATGCTGACACAAAAATCAAAGCCAAAGGCTCCAACACCTTCTCCCTAGCTTCCTAGAGAATCCTCGGATAAATCCCACCCGGCTCAAGGGACTTGTCCACTTTCACTCCTTCCAGAATTGACAACACCTCTTCCTTACAAACTTCGATGCTTTCTAGTCTAATATCATTTGTATCTCATTCTTCTCCTCTACAGTATCCTCCTTCTTCTCATCGAAAACTGATGAGAAATATTCGTTTAGCACCTCCCCAATCTTCACAGGGTCCTTCCCACTTCTGTCTTTGACTGGCCCTATTCCTACCCTAATCATCCTTTTATTCCTCACATACCTATAGAAAGCTTTAGGGTTCTTTATTCTATTTGCTAAAGACTGCTCGTGTCCTCTCTTTGCTCTTTGTAACTCTCTCTTTAAATCCTTCCTAGTTGATCTTTAACTCTCCATCGCCTCATCTGAACCATCTCATCTCATTGTCACAGAAGCCTCTTTCTTCCGCTTAACAAGAGATGCAATTTCTGTAGTAAACTACGGTTCCCTTACCTTATCACTTCCTCCCTGCCTGACAGGGACATACCTATCAAGGACACGCAATATCTGTTCCTTAATCCAGCTCCACATTTCAATTATACCCATCCCCTGCATTTTGCTACCCCATTCTATGCAACCTACGTCTTGCCTAATTGCATTATAATTGCCTTTGCCCCATCTATAACTCTTGCCTTGTGGCATGTACCTATCCCTTTCCATCGCTAAACTAAATGTAACTGAATTATGGTCACTCTCTCCAAAGTGCTCACCTACCAGTATATCAAACACCTGGCCTGGTTCATAAAAAACTCCACATCCAGTGTGGCCTCCCCTCTTGTTGGCACTTCAACATACTGTGTCAGGAAACCCTCCTGCACACATTGGACGAAAACTGATCCATCCGACTTACTAAAGTTATAGCATTTCCAGTCAATGTTGGGGAACTTAAAGTCACCCATAATGACCACCCTGTTCCTTTCACTGCTACCCAGAATTGTTTTGCTGATCCTCTCCTCCACTCCCTGGAACTCTGCGGAGGTTTATAAAAACCTCCCAGCAGTGTCACCTCTCCTCTCCTGTTTCTAACATCAGCCCATACTACCTCAGTAGATGAGTCCTCGTTGAAAGTTCTTCCAGCCATCTTTATACTGTCCTTGACTAACAAGGCCACATCTCCCCTTCTTTTACTGCCTTACCTGTACTTAGTGAAAGATCTAAACCCTGGAACCTGCAACATCCATCCCTGACTCTGCTCTATCCATGTCTCCAAAATGGCCACAACATCGAAGTCCCAAGTACTATCCGTGCTGCAAGCTCACCTACCTTATTTTGGATACTTCTGGCGTTGAAGTAAACACACTTCAAATCGGCTTGCTGTCTGCCAACACATTCCAGTGACCCTGAAATCCTGTCCATGCCCTCCCTACTCTCATCCTCCTGTGCATGGAACTATGCCTCAGGTTCCCATCCCCCTGCTGAGCTAGTTTAAATCCATCCAAATTAGCACCAGCAAATTTCCCACCTAGGATGTTAGTACCCCTCTAGTTCAAGTGAAGACTGTCCTGTTTGTAGAAGTCCCACCTTCCCCAGAATGAACCCCAATTATCCAAGTACCTGAAACTCTCCCTCCTGCACCATCCTTGCAGCCACTGATATCTGTCTCTATCACATGGCACGGGTAACAAACCAGAGATTACAAATCTGTTTGTTTTAGCTTTCAGCTTCAACGCTAGCTCCCTGAAATCCTTCCTTACATCCCTATCCCTCTTTCTAACTATGTTGTTGGTATCCATGTGGACCACGACTTGGGGCTGGTCACCCTCTCCCTTCAGGACCCCAAAGACACGATTCGAGACATCACGGACTCTAGCACCTGGGAGGCAACACATCAACTGAGTCTCATTCGTTCTCAACAAAGCTTCTATCTGACTCTCTAACCGTTGACTCCCCAATGACTAACACTCTCCTCCTTTCCCTCCTTCCCTTTTGTGCAACAGGGACAGGCTCTGTGCCAGAGACCTGCACCCCACTGCATGTCCCTGGTGAGCCACCACCTCCCCCACAACAGTATTCAAAACGGTGTACTTGTTTTCCTACTGAGGTAGTATGAGCTGATGTTAGAAACAGGAGAGGAGAGGTCACACTGCTGGGAGGTTTTTATAGACCTCTGCAGAGTTCCAGGGGAACACCCGCAGGGAATCCCTGCACTGACTGTTTTTCCTTCTTCGAACAGTTACCCAGCTTTCTTCGTGCCTAGGAATAATTGCTTCCCAAATCATCATCCAGCTCCCACTCTAGTTCCCTAACACAGTCTTGGAGGTGCAAGAGTTGGGTGCACGTTCTGCAGATATGCTTGGATGGGATACTAATGAACGTTCTTCTCCCTGCACTGCCATCCCATTATCAGAATGTTAAAAAAAGGGAAGCTTATCTTATGTGTCCCTGGTGTTTAAGGTTAAAGGAGGTGGTTGGGTGGGAGGCCCTACAAAGGTAGAGTTTCGGGTCTAGGGATACAGGCAATGTTCTGGGGGCCTAGGCTCGAAACTCTCCACGGCAGATGGTGGAATTTGAATTCAATAAAAAATCTTTAACTAAAAGTTCTAATGACCATGAAAGCATTGCTGATTGTCAGGAAAAACCCGTCTGGTTTACTAATCCCCTTTAGGGATGGAAACTGCCATCTGGCATTCTCGCAGAGCGCTTCAGGGAACATCTCTGAGACATCTGCACCAATCAACTCCACCGCCCCGTGGCTGAACATTTCAACTCCCCCACCCACTCTGCTGAGGACATGCAGGTCCTGGGCATCCTCCATCACCACTCCCTCACCACCCAACTCCTGGAGGAAGAATGCCTCATCTTCCGCCTCGGAACACTTCAACCCCAGGGCATCAATGTGGACTTCACCTGTTTGCTAATTTCCCCGCCCCCCCCCCCACCTTACCCCAGTTCCAACCTTCCAGCTCAGCACCATCCTCATGACCTGTCATACCTGCCAATCTTCCTTCCCACCTATCGGCTCCACCCTCCTCTCCAGCCTATCACAGCCTATCACCTTCATCCCCACCTCCATCCACCTATTATACTCTTACCTACCATCTCTCCAGCCCCACTCACCCTCCCATTTATCTCTCCACTCCGGACTCTCCCAGCCTCATTCCTAAGGGGCTGCTGCCCGAAATGTTGATTTTCCTGCTCCTCGGATGCTGCCTGATCTGCTGTGCTTTTCCAGCACCACTCTAATCTTGACTCTGATCTCCAGCATCTGCAGTCCCCACTTTTGCCTTTTTGGCTGAACAGCCTAATCCTGTGCTGTACTATCATTTGTGCTTTGCAGGGACAGGCCCGGCTGGGTGTACAGATCTCGCCACACTAGGTGGAGAGATCACTCTGAGTGGAGAGGTCTTACTTGGAGGGATGTCATGTTGGGAGGAGAAGGCGCTCTGGGGGAAATGTCATGCTGGGTAGAGAACAATACTCACTGGGAGAGGTCACACTGGGTGGCAAGGTCATGCTGGGAGGACAGATCACTCTGGGTGGAGATTGCATGCTTGATGGAATAGTTACTCTGGAGGAGAGGTCATACTGGAGCCAATAGATCACTCTCGGTCAAGAGGTCAGAGGTTATTCTGTGAGGACAGATTGCACTGGAGAGAGGTCACCCTCGGTGGAGAAGTCACTGTATGGGAGAGGTCAAGTTAGGTTAGGTCTTGCTGGTGGAATAGGTCAACCTAAGAGGTCATGCTGGGAAGACAGATCACCCTGGATGGAGAAGTCACTCTTGAAGGAGAGATGACTCTGGGATGGCAGGTCTTGCTGGAAGAAATCATGCTGGGTGGAGACGTCACACTGGGTGGAGCGGTAACCACTGAGAGATCATGCTAGGCGGAGAGGTCACTCTGGGAGGGTAGGTCTGGCTCATTGGACAGGTCACCCTGGAAGTGGAGGTTGTGTTGAGAGCAGAGGGTAGGTGGAGACACCACTCTGAGGGGAAAGATGGGTGAAGAGGCAAAGTGGGATGTAGGGTTCATGAAGGGTGGAGAGGTCATGCTGAGTGGAGAGGTCACACTAGCAGAAATCACATTGGAATGAGAGGTCACTCTGGGCAAAGAAGTCACGCTGGGGTGAGAAGTTACATTGAAGAGAGAGGTCAAGTTGGGAGAAAGGTCATGCTGGGTGAAGAGATCATACAGGGGGAGAGGTCATGATGTGCAGAGAGATCACACCAGGTGAAGAGGTCATGCTGGGCAGAGAGATCAGATACTCTGGGTGGAGGGGTCACTCTGTGCGGAGACGTCATGGTCTCTCTGGGCAGAGAGATCATGGTCACCCTGCGCGGGGTGGTGATGCTGATTCCAGGCAGTGAAGTTGCTCTGGGCGAGGAGGTCACCTTGGGGCAGGTCACCCTGGGTGGGGAGGTCACCCTGGGAGGGCAGATCACTCTGGGGGCAGATCAGGGCGGGGAGGTCACCCTTGGCTGGAGGTCCCCCTGGGTGGGAGGTCACCTGGGGGGAGGTCACTCTGGGTAGGGAGCTCTCTCTGGGCAGGAGGTCACTCTGGACAGGAGGTCACCATGGGGGGGGGAGTGGGGAGGTCACCCTGGGATGGGGTGCGGGGGGAGTTCACCCCTAGGTGGGAGGTCACCCTGTGTGGAGTGAGGTCACTCTGGGTGGAGAGGTCACACTAGACTGGGAGAAGGTCATCCTGGGGGCAAGGTCACTCTGGGCAGGGAAGTCACCCGGGGCAGGAGGTCATTCTGGACGCGAGGTCACCCTGGGTGGGGAGGTCACTGCAGGAGGGAGGTCACCCTGGACGAGAAGTCACTCTGGGCAGGAGGTCACTCAGGGTGGGTGGTCACTGTGGGCAGAGAGGTCATCCTGGGAGGGAGGTCACTCTGTGCGGTGATGTCACCCTGGGCGGTGAGGTCAATGCAAGAGGGCGATCACCATGGGCAGGGAGGTCATCCTGGGCGCGGAGATCATGCTGGGGTGTAGGTCACTCTGGGCTGGTGGTCACCTTGGGGGGTTGGTCACTCTGGGGGGTGGGAGGTCACTCTGGGGTGGGGGGGGAGGTCACCCTGGGCGGAGAGATCACACTGGACAGGGAGAAGGTCACCCTGGGATGGGGAGAGGGGAGGTTCACCCCTAGGTGGGAGGATGATCTCCCTGCCCAGGGTGAATTTTTTGAGGATGTAACTCGGAAGATGGACGAGGGAGATCCAGTGGATGTAGTGTACCTGGACTTTCAGAAAGCTTTTGATAAAGTCCCACACAAGAGGTTAGTGAGTAAAATTAGGGCGCACGGGATTGGGGGCAAAGTACTAGATTGGATAGAGAATTGGTTGGCTAATAGGAAACAAAGGGTAGTGATTAACGGCTCCATTTCGAAATGGCAGGCAGTGACCAGTGGGGTACCGCAGGGATCCGTGCTGGGACCGCAGCTTTTTACAATATATGTAAATGATATAGAAGATGGTATCAGCAATAACATTAGCAAATTTGCTGATGACACAAAGCTAGGTGGTAGGGTGAAATGTGATGAGGATGTTAGGGGATTACAGGGTGACCTGGACAAGTTAGGTGAGTGGGCAGATGCATGGCAGATGCAGTTTAATGTGGATAAATGTCTGGTTATCCACTTTGGTGGCAAGAACAGGAAGGCAGATTACTACCTCAATGGTATCAAATTAGGTAAAGGGGCTGTTCAGAGAGATCTGGGTGTTCTTGTCCACCAGTCAATGAAGGCAAGCATGCAGGTACAGCAGGTCGTGAAGAAGGCTAATAGCATGCTGGCCTTCATAACAAGAGGAATTGAGTATAGAAGCAAAGAGGTGCTTCTGCAGCTGTACAGGGCCCTGGTGAGACCACACCTGGAGTACTGTGTGCAGTTCTGGTCTCCAAATTTGAGGAAAGACATTCTGGCTATTGAGGGAGTGCAGCGTAGGTTCACGAGGTCAATTCCTGGAATGGCAGGATTGCCTTACACGGAAAGACTGAAGCGACTGGGCTTGTATACCCTTGAGTTTAGAAGACTGAGAGGGGATCTGATTGAAACGTATAGGCTTATGAAAGGACTGGACACTCTGGCAGGAGGGAACATATTTCCGTTGATGGGGGAGTGCCGAACCAGAGGACACAACTTAAAAATACAGGGTAGACCATTTAGGACAGAGATGAGGAGAAACTACTTCACCCAGAGAGTGGTGGCTGTGTGGAATGCTCTGCCCCAGAGGGCAGTGGAGGCCCAGTCTCTGGATTCTTTTAAGAAAGAATTGGATAGAGCTCTTAAAGATAGTGGAGTCAAGGGGTATGGAGATAAGGCTGGAACAGGATACTGATTAGGAATGATCAGCCATGATCATATTGAATGGCGGTGCAGGCTCGAAGGGCAGAATGGCCTACTCCTGCATCTATTGTCTATTGTCTATTGTCACCCTGGGTGTGGTGAGGTCACCATGGGCGTAGAGGTCACACTGGACTGGGGGAAGGTTACTCTGGGGGGGAAGGTTACTCTGGGCCGGTGGTTAACAATGGCCGGGAGGAGGTCACCCTGGGCATGAGGTCACTCTGGACAGGGAGGTCACCCAGGGCAAGAGGTCACTCTGGGTAGGAGGTCATTCTGGGTGAAAGGTCACTCTGGGCGGGTGGTCACCCTGGGTGGAGAGGTCACTGCAGGAGGGAGGTCACCCTGGGCGAGAAGTCACTCTGGGCAGGAGGTCACTCTGGGTGGGTGGTCACAGTGGGCAGAGAGGTCATCCTGGGAGGGAGGTCACTCTGGGCAGTGAGGTCACTCTGGGTGGGTGGTCACAGTGGGCAGAGAGGTCATCCTGGGAGGGAGGTCACTCTGGGCAGTGAGGTCACCCTGGGTGTTGAGGTCAATGTGGGAGGGAGGTCACCCTGGGCAGGGAGATCAAGCTGGGGTGTAGGTCACTCTGGGCTGCTGGTCACCCTGGGTGGGGTTGGTCACTCTGTGGGGGGGGGGGGGGGAAGTCACTCTGGGGTAGGGGGAGGTCACCCGGGGGGGGGAAGGTCACTCTGGGGAGAGGTCACTCTGGGGGGGTGAGGTCACTCTGGGGGTTAGGTCACTCTGGGTGGGTGGTCACCCTGGGGGGCAGGTCACTCTGGGCCGGTGGTCACCCGGGGCGGGGGGGGGGGAGGTCACTCTGGGCAGGCGGTCAATCCAGGTGGGTGGTCACTCTGGGTGGGAGGTCACTCCTGGCATGAGAACACTCTGGGTGAGAGGTCACTCCAGGCGGGAGGTCAATCTGGACAGGAGGTCACCCTGGGCAGGGAGGTCACCGTGGGCATGAGGTCACTCTGGGCATGAGGTCACTCCGGGTGGGAGGTCACTCTGGGGGGGGGGGGGGAGGGTCAGTCTTGTTGGGGGTAAGGTCACTCCGGGCGAGGAGGTCACTCTGAGGGGGAGGGTCACTCCAGGCGGGGAGAGTCACTCTGGGTGGGAGGTCACTCTGGAGAGAGAGTCACTCCGGTCGGGAGGTCATCCTGGGGGGAGGGTCACTCTGGGCGGGGAGGGTCACTCGGGGAAGAGGGAAGGTCACTCCAGGCGGGGAGGGTCACTCTGGGTGGGAGGTCAACTTGGGGTGTAGGTCACTCCGGGCAGGAGGTCACTCTGGGGGAGGATCACTCCGGGTGGGAGGACACCCTGGGGGAGGGTCACTCTGGGGGGAAGGTCACTCCAGGTGGGGTGGTCACTCTGAGGGGGGGGAGGGTCACTCGGGGTGGGGAAGGTCACTCCGGGTGGGGAAGGTCACTCTGGGCTGGAGGTCACCCTGGGGGGAGGGTCACTCTGGGCGGGAGGTCACCCTGGGGGAGGGTCACAATGTGGGGAAGGTCACTCTGGGCAGGGAGAGTCACTCTGGGCGGGAGGTCACCCTGGGGGGAAGGTCACTCTAGGTGGGAGGTCACACTGCGGGGACGGTCACAATGTGGGGAAGGTCACTTCGGGTGGGGAAGGTCACTCTGAGCAGGAGGTAACCCTGGGGGGAGGGTCACTCTGGGCGGGAGGTCACCCTGGTGGGAGGGTGACTCTGGGGGAGGGTCACTCTGGGGAGAGGGTCACCCTGGGAGAGTGTCACAATGTGGGGAGGTTCACTGGGGGGAAGGTCATTCTGGGCGGGAGGTCACCCTGGGGTGGGGGTCACTCTGGAGGAAGGTCACTCCGGGGGGGGGGGGGGGGGGTCAGGCTCGGAGAGGGTCACAATATGCAGAAGGTCACTCCGGGCGGGAGGACATTCTGGGGGGTGGGTCACTCTGGGTGGGATGTCACGCTGGGGGGAGGGTCACCCTGGGGGAGGTTCACTCTGTCAGAGGGACACTCTGGGTGGGAGGTCACCCTCGGGGAAGGGTCCCCCTGGGGGAGGGTCACTCCGGGGGAGGGTCACACTGGGGGAAGGTCACTCTGGGGGAGGGTCACTCTGGGTGGGGAGGGTCACTCTGGGTGGGAGGTCACCCTGGGGGCGGGTCACTCTGGGTGAGGGTCACTCCGGGGGGAGGTTCACCCTGGGGGAGGGTCACTCTGGGGGAGGGTCACTCCAGGGGAGGGTCACCTTGGGGGGGCGTCACTCTGGGGGAGGGTCACTCCAGGGGGAGGGTCACCCTGGGGGAGGGTCAGTCTGAGGGAGGGTCAATCTGGGCAGGAGGTCACCCTGGGGCAGGGTCACTCTGGTCGGGAGGTCACTCTGGGCGGGGAGGGTCACTCCGGGGGAGGGTCACTCCAGGGGAGGGTCACTCTGGGTGAGGGTCACTCCGGGGGGGGGGGGGGTCAGTCCAGGGGGAGGGTCACTCCGGGGGGGTGGGTCACTCTGGGGGAGGGTCACTCTAGGGAGGATCACTCTGGGGGGAGTGTCACCCTGGGAGAGGCACACTCCAGGGGAGGGTCACTCTGGGGAGGGTCACCCTGGGGGAGCGTCACTCTGAGGGAGGGTCAGTGCGCGGAAGGGTCACTCTGGGGGAGGGTCAGTCCGGGAAAGGGTCACTCTGGGGGAGGGTCAGTCTGGGGAGGGTCACACTGGAGTAGGGTCAGTCCGGGGGGAGGGTCACTCTGGGGGGGCACTCTGGGAAGGGTCACCCTGGGGGAGGGTCACTCCGGGGGAGGGTTAGTCCGGGGGAGGGTCACACTGGGGAGGGTCTCTCCGGAGAAGGGTCACTCTGGAGGAGGGTCACTCTGGGGGAGGATCACTCTGGGGGAGGATCACTCCGAGGAAGGGTCACCCTGGGGGAGGGTCACTCTGGGGGAGGGTCACTCTGGGTGGGAGGTCAACCTGGGGGGGGGGGTCACAATGTGGGGAAGGTCACACCGGGTGGTGAAGGTCACTCCAGGTGGGAGGTCACTCTGGGGGAGGGTCACCGTGGGGGAGGGTCAGTCCAGAGAAGGGTTACAATTGGGGAGGGTCAGTTCGGGGGAGGGTCACCCTGGGGGAGGGTCACTCCGGGGAGGGTCACTCTGGGTGAGGGTCTCTCCGGAGAAGGGTCACTCTGGGGGAGGGTCAGTCTGGGGGAGGGCCACCCTGAGGCAGGGTCACTCTGGGGGGGGGCAACTCTGGGGAGGGTCACCCTGGGGGAGGGTCACTCCGGGGGAGGGTCACTCTGGGGGAGGGTCAGTCCGGGGGAGGGTCACTTCAGGGGAGGGTCACTCTGGAGGAAGATCACTCCGGGGGGAGGGTCACCCTGGGGGAGCGTCACTCTGGGGGAGGGTCACTCCGGGTGGGTGGTCACGCTGGAGGAGGGTCACTCTGGGCGGGAGATCACTCTGGGGGAGGGTCACTTTGGGGGAGGTTCACTCTGGGGGAGGGTCACTCTGGCGGAGGGTCACTCTGGGCGTGAGATCACACTGGGTGAGGGTCACTCTGGGGCACGGTCACCCTGGGGGGAAGGGTCATTCCGGGGGAGGGTCAGTCCAGGGGGAGGGTCACCCTGGGGAGGGTCACTCCGGGGGAGGGTCACTCTGGGGAGGGTCACTCTGGAGGAAGATCACTCTGGGGGGGGGGGGTCACCCTGGGGGAGGGTCATTCTGGGGGAGGGTCACTCCGGGTGCTTGGTCACTCTGGAGGAGGGTCACTCTGGGGGAGGGTCACCCTGGTGGGAGGCTCACTCCGGGGTAGGGTCACTCTGGGGGAGGGTCACTCTGGGGAGAGTCACTCTGGGAGAGCCTCACTCTGGGGAGGGTCACTCCAGGGGGAGGGTCACTCCGGGGGAGTGTCACTCTGGGGGAGGGTCACTCTGGGGGGAGTGTCACCCTGGGGGAGCGTCACTCTGGGGGACGGTCACTCTGGTGAGGGTCACTCCGGGAGAGGGTCACTCCAGGGTAGGGTCAGTCCGGGGGAGTGTCACTCTAGGGGGAGGGTCACAATGTGGGGAAGGTCACTACGGGTAGGGAAGGCCACTCTGAGCGAGAGGTCATCCTGGGGGGATGATCACTCTGGAGGAAGGTCACTCTTGGGGGTGGGTCACCCTGGGGGAGGGTCACTCTGGGGGAGGGTCAGTCCAGGGGAGGGTCACTCTGGGGCGGCGTCACCCTGGAGGAGGTTCACTCTGGGCGAGGGTCACTCTGGGGGAGGGTCACCCTGTGGGAAGATCACTCCGGGAGGAGGGTCACCCTGGGGGAGCGTCACCTTGGGGGAGGGTCACTCCAGAGAAGGGTCACTCTGGGGGAGGGTCACTCTGGGCGGGAGATCACTCTGGGGGAGGTTCACTCTGGGGGAGGGTCACTCTGGGGGAGGGTCAGTCCAGGGGAGGGTCACTCTGGGGCGGTGTCACCCTGGGGGAGGTTCACTCTGGGGCAGGGTCACTCTGGAGGAAGATCACTCCGGGGGGAGGGTCACCCTGGGGGAGCGTCACTCTGGGGGAGGGTCACTCTGGTGAGGGTCACTCCGGGAGAGGGTCACTCCAGGGTAGGGTCAGTCCGGGGGAGTGTCACTCTGGGGGGAGGGTCACAATGTGGGGAAGGTCACTCCGGGTAGGGAAGGCCACTCTGAGCGAGAGGTCATCCTGGGGGGATGATCACTCTGGAGGAAGGTCACTCTTGGGGGTGGGTCACCCTGGGGGAGGGTCACTCTGGGGGAGGGTCAGTCCAGGGGAGGGTCACTCTGGGGCGGCGTCACCCTGGAGGAGGTTCACTCTGGGCGAGGGTCACTCTGTGGGAGGGTCACCCTGTGGGAAGATCACTCCGGGAGGAGGGTCACCCTGGGGGAGCGTCACCTTGGGGGAGGGTCACTCCAGAGAAGGGTCACTCTGGGGGAGGGTCACTCTGGGCGGGAGATCACTCTGGGGGAGGTTCACTCTGGGGGAGGGTCACTCTGGGGGAGGGTCAGTCCAGGGGAGGGTCACTCTGGGGCGGTGTCACCCTGGGGGAGGTTCACTCTGGGGGAGGGTCACTCTGGAGGAAGATCACTCCGGGGGGAGGGTCACCCTGGGGGAGCGTCACTCTGGGGGAGGGTCACTCCGGGTGGGTGGTCACTCTGGAGGAGGGTCACTCTAGGGAGGATCACTCTGGGGGGAGTGTCACCCTGGGAGAGGCACACTCCAGGGGAGGGTCACTCTGGGGAGGGTCACCCTGGGGGAGCGTCACTCTGAGGGAGGGTCAGTGCGCGGAAGGGTCACTCTGGGGGAGGGTCAGTCCGGGAAAGGGTCACTCTGGGGGAGGGTCAGTCTGGGGAGGGTCACACTGGAGTAGGGTCAGTCCGGGGGGAGGGTCACTCTGGGGGGGCACTCTGGGAAGGGTCACCCTGGGGGAGGGTCACTCCGGGGGAGGGTTAGTCCGGGGGAGGGTCACACTGGGGAGGGTCTCTCCGGAGAAGGGTCACTCTGGAGGAGGGTCACTCTGGGGGAGGATCACTCTGGGGGAGGATCACTCCGAGGAAGGGTCACCCTGGGGGAGGGTCACTCTGGGGGAGGGTCACTCTGGGTGGGAGGTCAACCTGGGGGGGGGGGTCACAATGTGGGGAAGGTCACACCGGGTGGTGAAGGTCACTCCAGGTGGGAGGTCACTCTGGGGGAGGGTCACCGTGGGGGAGGGTCAGTTCAGAGAAGGGTTACAATTGGGGAGGGTCAGTTCGGGGGAGGGTCACCCTGGGGGAGGGTCACTCCGGGGAGGGTCACTCTGGGTGAGGGTCTCTCCGGAGAAGGGTCACTCTGGGGGAGGGTCAGTCCGGGGGAGGGCCACCCTGAGGCAGGGTCACTCTGGGGGGGGGCAACTCTGGGGAGGGTCACCCTGGGGGAGGGTCACTCCGGGGGAGGGTCACTCTGGGGGAGGGTCAGTCCGGGGGAGGGTCACTTCAGGGGAGGGTCACTCTGGAGGAAGATCACTCCGGGGGGAGGGTCACCCTGGGGGAGCGTCACTCTGGGGGAGGGTCACTCCGGGTGGGTGGTCACGCTGGAGGAGGGTCACTCTGGGCGGGAGATCACTCTGGGGGAGGGTCACTTTGGGGGAGGTTCACTCTGGGGGAGGGTCACTCTGGCGGAGGGTCACTCTGGGCGTGAGATCACACTGGGTGAGGGTCACTCTGGGGCACGGTCACCCTGGGGGGAAGGGTCATTCCGGGGGAGGGTCAGTCCAGGGGGAGGGTCACCCTGGGGAGGGTCACTCCGGGGGAGGGTCACTCTGGGGAGGGTCACTCTGGAGGAAGATCACTCTGGGGGGGGGGTCACCCTGGGGGAGGGTCATTCTGGGGGAGGGTCACTCCGGGTGCTTGGTCACTCTGGAGGAGGGTCACTCTGGGGGAGGGTCACCCTGGTGGGAGGCTCACTCCGGGGTAGGGTCACTCTGGGGGAGGGTCACTCTGGGGAGAGTCACTCTGGGAGAGCCTCACTCTGGGGAGGGTCACTCCAGGGGGAGGGTCACTCCGGGGGAGTGTCACTCTGGGGGAGGGTCACTCTGGGGGGAGTGTCACCCTGGGGGAGCGTCACTCTGGGGGACGGTCACTCTGGTGAGGGTCACTCCGGGAGAGGGTCACTCCAGGGTAGGGTCAGTCCGGGGGAGTGTCACTCTGGGGGGAGGGTCACAATGTGGGGAAGGTCACTACGGGTAGGGAAGGCCACTCTGAGCGAGAGGTCATCCTGGGGGGATGATCACTCTGGAGGAAGGTCACTCTTGGGGGTGGGTCACCCTGGGGGAGGGTCACTCTGGGGGAGGGTCAGTCCAGGGGAGGGTCACTCTGGGGCGGCGTCACCCTGGAGGAGGTTCACTCTGGGCGAGGGTCACTCTGGGGGAGGGTCACCCTGTGGGAAGATCACTCCGGGAGGAGGGTCACCCTGGGGGAGCGTCACCTTGGGGGAGGGTCACTCCAGAGAAGGGTCACTCTGGGGGAGGGTCACTCTGGGCGGGAGATCACTCTGGGGGAGGTTCACTCTGGGGGAGGGTCACTCTGGGGGAGGGTCAGTCCAGGGGAGGGTCACTCTGGGGCGGTGTCACCCTGGGGGAGGTTCACTCTGGGGCAGGGTCACTCTGGAGGAAGATCACTCCGGGGGGAGGGTCACCCTGGGGGAGCGTCACTCTGGGGGAGGGTCACTCTGGTGAGGGTCACTCCGGGAGAGGGTCACTCCAGGGTAGGGTCAGTCCGGGGGAGTGTCACTCTGGGGGGAGGGTCACAATGTGGGGAAGGTCACTCCGGGTAGGGAAGGCCACTCTGAGCGAGAGGTCATCCTGGGGGGATGATCACTCTGGAGGAAGGTCACTCTTGGGGGTGGGTCACCCTGGGGGAGGGTCACTCTGGGGGAGGGTCAGTCCAGGGGAGGGTCACTCTGGGGCGGCGTCACCCTGGAGGAGGTTCACTCTGGGCGAGGGTCACTCTGTGGGAGGGTCACCCTGTGGGAAGATCACTCCGGGAGGAGGGTCACCCTGGGGGAGCGTCACCTTGGGGGAGGGTCACTCCAGAGAAGGGTCACTCTGGGGGAGGGTCACTCTGGGCGGGAGATCACTCTGGGGGAGGTTCACTCTGGGGGAGGGTCACTCTGGGGGAGGGTCAGTCCAGGGGAGGGTCACTCTGGGGCGGTGTCACCCTGGGGGAGGTTCACTCTGGGGGAGGGTCACTCTGGAGGAAGATCACTCCGGGGGGAGGGTCACCCTGGGGGAGCGTCACTCTGGGGGAGGGTCACTCCGGGTGGGTGGTCACTCTGGAGGAGGGTCACTCTGGGGAGGGTCACTCTGGAGGAAGATCACTCCGGGCGGGGGGTCACCCTGGGGGAGTGTCATTCTGGGGGAGGGTCACTCCGGGTGCGTGGTCACTCTGGAGGAGGGTCACTCTGGGGGAGGGTCACCCTGGTGGGAGGCTCACTCCGGGTAGGGTCACTCTGGGGGAGAGTCACTCTGGGGAGAGTCACTCTGGGAGAGCCTCACTCTGGGGAGGGTCACTCCAGGGGGAGGGTCACTCCGGGGGAGTGTCACTCTGTGGGAGGGTCACTCTGGGGGGAGTGTCACACTGGGAGCGGCTCACTCCAGGGGAGGGTCACTCTGGGGAGGGTCGCCCTGGGGGAGGGTCACTCCGGGTGGGACGTCACTCTGGGGGAGGGTCACTCTGGGGGGAGTGTCACCCTGGGGGAGCGTCACTCTGGGGGAGGGTCACTCTGGTGAGGGTCACTCCGGGAGAGGGTCACTCCAGGGTAGGTTCAGTCCGGGGGAGTGTCACTCTGGGGGGAGGGTCACAATGTGGGGAAGGTCACTCCGGGTAGGGAAGGTCACTCTGAGCGAGAGGTCATCCTGGGGGGATGATCACTCTGGAGGAAGGTCACTCTGGGGGGTGGGTCACCCTGGGGGAGGGTCACTCTGGGGGAGGGTCAGTCCAGGGGAGGGTCACTCTAGGGCGGTGTCACCCTGGAGGAGGTTCACTCTGGGGGAGGGTCACTCTGGGGGAGGGTCACCCTGTGGGAAGATCACTCCGGGAGGAGGGTCACCCTGGGGGAGCGTCACTCTGGGGGAGGGTCACTCCGGAGAAGGGTCACTCTGGGGGAGGGTCACTCTGGGCGGGAGATCACTCTGGGGGAGGTTCACTCTGGGGGAGGGTCACTCTGGGGGAGGGTCAGTCTGGGGGGAGTGTCACACTGGGAGCGGCTCACTCCAGGGGAGGGTCACTCTGGGGAGGGTCGCCCTGGGGGAGGGTCACTCCGGGTGGGACGTCACTCTGGGGGAGGGTCACTCTGGGGGGAGTGTCACCCTGGGGGAGCGTCACTCTGGGGCAGGGTCACTCTGGTGAGGGTCACTCCGGGAGAGGGTCACTCCAGGGTAGGGTCAGTCCGGGGGAGTGTCACTCTGGGGGGAGGGTCACAATGTGGGGAAGGTCACTCCGGGTAGGGAAGGTCACTCTGAGCGAGAGGTCATCCTGGGGGGATGATCACTCTGGAGAAAGGTCACTCTGGGGGGTGGGTCACCCTGGGGGAGGGTCACTCTGGGGGAGGGTCAGTCCAGGGGAGGGTCACTCTAGGGCGGTGTCACCCTGGAGGAGGTTCACTCTGGGGGAGGGTCACTCTGGGGGAGGGTCACCCTGTGGGAAGATCACTCCGGGAGGAGGGTCACCCTGGGGGAGCGTCACTCTGGGGGAGGGTCACTCCAGGGGGAGGGTCACTCTGGGCGGGAGATCACTCTGGGGGAGGTTCACTGTGGGGGAGGTTCACTCTGGGGGAGGGTCAGTCCAGGGGAGGGTCACTCTGGGGCGGTGTCACCGTGGGGGAGGTTCACTCTGGGGGAGGGTCACTCCAGGGGAGGGTCACTCCAGGGGAGGGTCACTCTGGAGGAAGATCACTCCGGGGGGAGGGTCACCCTGGGGGAGTGTCACTCTGGGGGAGGGTCACTCCGGGTGGGTGGTCACTCTGGAGGAGGGTCACTCTGGGCGGGAGATCACTCTGGGGGAGGTTCACTCTGGGGGAGGGTCACTCTGGAGGAAGATCACTCCGGGGGGAGGGTCACCCTGGGGGAGCGTCACTCTGGGGGAGGGTCACTCCGGGTGGGTGGTCACTCTGGAGGAGGGTCACTCTGGGGAGGGTCACTCTGGAGGAAGATCACTCCGGGGGGGGGTCACCCTGGGGGAGTGTCATTCTGGGGGAGGGTCACTCCGGGTGCGTGGTCACTCTGGAGGAGGGTCACTCTGGGGGAGGGTCACCCTGGTGGGAGGCTCACTCCGGGTAGGGTCACTCTGGGGGAGAGTCACTCTGGGGAGAGTCACTCTGGGAGAGCCTCACTCTGGGGAGGGTCACTCCAGGGGGAGGGTCACTCCGGGGGAGTGTCACTCTGTGGGAGGGTCACTCTGGGGGGAGTGTCACACTGGGAGCGGCTCACTCCAGGGGAGGGTCACTCTGGGGAGGGTCGCCCTGGGGGAGGGTCACTCCGGGTGGGACGTCACTCTGGGGGAGGGTCACTCTGGGGGGAGTGTCACCCTGGGGGAGCGTCACTCTGGGGGAGGGTCACTCTGGTGAGGGTCACTCCGGGAGAGGGTCACTCCAGGGTAGGTTCAGTCCGGGGGAGTGTCACTCTGGGGGGAGGGTCACAATGTGGGGAAGGTCACTCCGGGTAGGGAAGGTCACTCTGAGCGAGAGGTCATCCTGGGGGGATGATCACTCTGGAGGAAGGTCACTCTGGGGGGTGGGTCACCCTGGGGGAGGGTCACTCTGGGGGAGGGTCAGTCCAGGGGAGGGTCACTCTAGGGCGGTGTCACCCTGGAGGAGGTTCACTCTGGGGGAGGGTCACTCTGGGGGAGGGTCACCCTGTGGGAAGATCACTCCGGGAGGAGGGTCACCCTGGGGGAGCGTCACTCTGGGGGAGGGTCACTCCGGAGAAGAGTCACTCTGGGGGAGGGTCACCCTGGGCGGGAGATCACTCTGGGGGAGGTTCACTCTGGGGGAGGGTCACTCTGGGGGAGGGTCAGTCTGGGGGGAGTGTCACACTGGGAGCGGCTCACTCCAGGGGAGGGTCACTCTGGGGAGGGTCGCCCTGGGGGAGGGTCACTCCGGGTGGGACGTCACTCTGGGGGAGGGTCACTCTGGGGGGAGTGTCACCCTGGGGGAGCGTCACTCTGGGGCAGGGTCACTCTGGTGAGGGTCACTCCGGGAGAGGGTCACTCCAGGGTAGGGTCAGTCCGGGGGAGTGTCACTCTGGGGGGAGGGTCACAATGTGGGGAAGGTCACTCCGGGTAGGGAAGGTCACTCTGAGCGAGAGGTCATCCTGGGGGGATGATCACTCTGGAGAAAGGTCACTCTGGGGGGTGGGTCACCCTGGGGGAGGGTCACTCTGGGGGAGGGTCAGTCCAGGGGAGGGTCACTCTAGGGCGGTGTCACCCTGGAGGAGGTTCACTCTGGGGGAGGGTCACTCTGGGGGAGGGTCACCCTGTGGGAAGATCACTCCGGGAGGAGGGTCACCCTGGGGGAGCGTCACTCTGGGGGAGGGTCACTCCAGGGGGAGGGTCACTCTGGGCGGGAGATCACTCTGGGGGAGGTTCACTCTGGGGGAGGGTCACTCTGGGGGAGGGTCAGTCCAGGGGAGGGTCACTCTGGGGCGGTGTCACCGTGGGGGAGGTTCACTCTGGGGGAGGGTCACTCCAGGGGAGGGTCACTCCAGGGGAGGGTCACTCTGGAGGAAGATCACTCCGGGGGGAGGGTCACCCTGGGGGAGCGTCACTCTGGGGGAGGGTCACTCCGGGTGGGTGGTCACTCTGGAGGAGGGTCACTCTGGGCGGGAGATCACTCTGGGGGAGGTTCACTCTGGGGGAGGGTCACTCTGGGCGGGAGATCACTCTGGGGGAGGGTCACTCTGGCGGAGGGTCACTCTGGGCGTGAGATCACACTGGGTGAGGGTCACTCTGGGGCACGGTCACCCTGGGGGGAAGGGTCATTCCGGGGGAGGGTCAGTCCAGGGGGAGGGTCACCCTGGGGAGGGTCACCCTGGGGGAGGTTCACTTTGGGGGAGGGTCACTCTGGGGGACGGTCACCCTGGGGGAGGGCCACTCTGGGGGAGGATCACTCCGGGGCAGGGTCACTCTGGGGGAGACTCACTCTGGGGGAGGGTCAGTACGGGGGAAGGGTCATTCTGGGGAGGGTCACTCCGGGGGAGGTCACTCTGGGGGGAGGGTCACTCAGGGGAGGGTCACCCTGGGGGGGGGTCACTCTGGGAGAAGGTCAGTCCTGGGGAGTGTCACTCTGGGGGGGTCGCTCTGGGGAGGGTCACCCTGGGGGAGGGTCACTCTGGGGGAGGGTCAGTCCAGGGGAGGGTCACTCTGGGGCGGTGTCACCCTGGGGGAAGGTCAGTCCAGGGGAGGGTCACTCTGGGGCAGGTTCACTCTGGGGGAGACTCACTCTGGGGGAGGGTCAGTACGGGGGGGAGGGTCACTCTGGGGGAGAGTCACTCTGGGGAAGGTCACTCTGGGGGGATGGTCACTCCAGGGGGAGGGTCACTCTGGGGGAGGGTCACTCCGGGGGGAGGGTCACTCCGGGGGAGGGTCACTCTGGGGGAGGGTCAATCTGGGGGAGGGTCAGTCCAGGGGAGGGTCACTCCGGGGCAGGTTCACTCTAGGGGAGACTCACTCTGGGGGAGGGTCAGTACGGGGGGAGGGTCACTCTGATGGAGGGTCACTCTGGGAGGAGGGTCACCCTGATGGAGGGTCACTCTGGGGGGAGGGTCACCCTGATGGAGGGTCACTCTGATGGAGGGTCACCCTGATGGAGGGTCACTCTGGGGGGGTCACTCTGATGGAGGGTCACCCTGATGGAGGGTCACTCTGATGGAGGGTCACCCTGATGGAGGGTCACTCTGGGGGTCACTCTGATGGAGGGTCACCCTGATGGAGGGTCACTCTGGGGGGGTCACTCTGATGGAGGGTCACCCTGATGGAGGGTCACTCTGGGGGGGTCACTCTGATGGAGTGTCACCCTGGGGGGAGGGTCACTCTGGGGGGGGTCACTCTGATGGAGTGTCACCCTGATGGAGGGTCACTCTGAGGGGGGTCACTCTGATGGAGGGTCACTCTGGGCGGGAGGTCACCCTGATGGAGGGTCACTCTGATGGAGGGTCACTCTGGGCGGGAGGTCACCCTGATGGAGGGTCACTCTGATGGAGGGTCACTCTGGGGGGGTCACTCTGGGGGGGGGGTCACTCTGGGGGGAGGGTCACTTTGGGGGGGGTCACTCTGGGCGGGAGGTCACCCTGATGGAGGGGCACTCTGGGCGGGAGGGTCACTCTGGGGGGGGGTCACCCTGATGGAGGGTCACTCTGGGGGGGGGTCACTCTGGGGGGGTTCACTCTGATGGGGAGGGTCACTCTGGGGGGTCACTCTGATGGAGGGTCACTCTGGGGGGGGGGTCACTCTGGGGTGGTCACTCTGGGGGGAGGGTCACTCTGGGGGGGTCACTCTGGGGGGAGGGTCACTCTGGGTGGGAGGGTCACTCTGATAGAGGATCACTCTGATGGAGGGTCACTCTGGGGGGGTCACTCTGATGGAGGGTCACCCTGATGGAGGGTCACTCTGATGGAGGGTCACCCTGATGGAGGGTCACTCTGGGGGTCACTCTGATGGAGGGTCACCCTGATGGAGGGTCACTCTGGGGGGGTCACTCTGATGGAGGGTCACCCTGATGGAGGGTCACTCTGGGGGGGTCACTCTGATGGAGTGTCACCCTGGGGGGAGGGTCACTCTGGGGGGGGTCACTCTGATGGAGTGTCACCCTGATGGAGGGTCACTCTGAGGGGGGTCACTCTGATGGAGGGTCACTCTGGGCGGGAGGTCACCCTGATGGAGGGTCACTCTGATGGAGGGTCACTCTGGGCGGGAGGTCACCCTGATGGAGGGTCACTCTGATGGAGGGTCACTCTGGGGGGGTCACTCTGGGGGGGGGTCACTCTGGGGGGAGGGTCACTCTGGGGGGGGTCACTCTGGGCGGGAGGTCACCCTGATGGAGGGGCACTCTGGGCGGGAGGGTCACTCTGGGGGGGGGTCACCCTGATGGAGGGTCACTCTGGGGGGGGGGTCACTCTGGGGGGGTTCACTCTGATGGGGAGGGTCACTCTGGGGGGTCACTCTGATGGAGGGTCACTCTGGGGGGGGGTCACTCTGGGGTGGTCACTCTGGGGGGAGGGTCACTCTGGGGGGGTCACTCTGGGGGGAGGGTCACTCTGGGTGGGAGGGTCACTCTGATAGAGGATCACTCTGATGGAGGGTCACTCTGGGGGGGGGTCACTCTGATGGAGGGTCACTCTGGGGGGGGTCACTCTGGGGGGGTCACTCTGGGGGGGTCACTCTGGGGGGAGGGTCACTCTGGGTGGGAGGGTCACTCTGATAGAGGGTCACTCTGATGGAGGGTCACTCTGGGGGGGGTCACTCTGATGGAGGGTCACTCTGGGGGGGGTCACTCTGGGGGGAGGGTCACTCTGGGGGGAGGGTCACTCTGGGGGGGTCACTCTGATGGAGGGTAACTCTGGGGAGGGTCACTCTGGGGTGGTCACTCTGGGGGGAGGGTCACTCTGGGGGGAGGGTCACTCTGGCAGAGGGTCACTCTGGGGGGGGTCACTCTGATGGAGGGTCACTCTGGGGGGGGTCACTCTGATGGAGGGTCACTCTGGGCGGGAGGGTCACTCTGGGGGGAGGGTCACTCTGGGGGGGGTCACTCTGGGGTGAGGGTCACTCTGGGGGGGGTCACTCTGATGGAGGGTCACTCTGGAGGGGTCACTCTGGGCGGGAGAGTCACTCTGGGGGAGGGTCACTCTGGGGGGAGGGTCACTCTAGGGGGGGTCACTCTGGGGGGGTCGTCACTCTGGGGGGGGTCACTCTGATGGAGGGTCACTCTGGGGGGGTCACTCTGGGCGGGAGGGTCACTCTGGAGGGGTCACTCTGGGGGGGTCACTCTGGGCGGGAGGGTCACTCTGGGGGAGGGTCACTCTGGGGGGGGTCACTCTGGGGGGAGGGTCACTCTGGGGGGGGTCACTCTGATGGAGGGTCACTCTGGGGGGGTCACTCTGGGCGGGAGGGTCACTCTGGGGGAGGGTCACTCTGGGGGGGGGTCACTCTGGGGGGAGGGTCACTCTGGGGGGGGTCACTCTGATGGAGGGTCACTCTGGGGGGGTCACTCTGGGCGGGAGGGTCACTCTGGGGGAGGGTCACTCTGGGGGGAGGGTCACTCTGGGGGGGGTCACTCTGATGGAGGGTCACTCTGGGGGGGTCACTCTGGGCGGGAGGGTCACTCTGGGGGAGGGTCACTCTGGGGGGGGTCACTCTGATGGAGGGTCACTCTGGGGGGGTCACTCTGGGCGGAAGGGTCACTCTGGGGGAGGGTCACTCTGGGGGGGGTCACTCTGGGGGGGGTCACTCTGGGGGAGGGTCACTCTGGGGGGGGTCACTCTGGGGGGAGGGTCACTCTGGGGGGGGTCACTCTGATGGAGGGTCACTCTGGGGGGGTCACTCTGGGCGGGAGGGTCACTCTGGGGGAGGGTCACTCTGGGGGGGGTCACTCTGGGGGGGGTCACTCTGGGGGAGGGTCACTCTGGGGGAGGGTCACCCTGGGGGAGGGTCACTCTGGGGGGGTCACTCTGGGCGGGAGGGTCACTCTGGGGGAGGGTAACTCTGGGGGGAGGGTCACTCTGGGGGGGGTCACTCTGATGGAGGGTCACTCTGGGGGGGGTCACTCTGGGGGGCGGGTCACCCTGATGGAGGGTCACTCTGGGGGGGGTCACTCTGGGGGGCGGGTCACCCTGATGGAGGGTCACTCTGGGGGGGGTCACTCTGGGGGGCGGGTCACCCTGATGGAGGGTCACTCTGGGGGAGGGTCACCCTGGGCCGTTGACCGCGCGCAGCGAATGGATTTGAAAAACGAACGCGATTGTGTGACGTCATCAGAATCCGATCGAGGTAAAGATCCGGCAGCGAGTGAGAGAGAGAGAGAGTGTGTGATAGAACAGAGAGAGAGAGAGATCAGAGAGAGAGAGTGTGATAGAACAGAGAGAGAGAGAGATCAGAGAGAGAGAGTGTGATAGAACAGAGAGAGAGAGAGATCAGAGAGAGAGAGTGTGATAGAACAGAGAGAGAGAGAGAGATCAGAGAGAGAGAGAGTGTGATAGAACAGAGAGAGAGAGAGAGATCAGAGAGAGAGAGAGTGTGATAGAACAGAGAGAGAGAGAGATCAGAGAGAGAGAGTGTGATAGAACAGAGAGAGAGAGAGAGATCAGAGAGAGAGAGAGTGTGATAGAACAGAGAGAGAGAGAGAGATCAGAGAGAGAGAGAGTGTGATAGAACAGAGAGAGAGAGAGAGAGATCAGAGAGAGAGAGTGTGATAGAACAGAGAGAGAGAGAGAGATCAGAGAGAGAGAGAGTGTGATAGAACAGAGAGAGAGAGAGATCAGAGAGAGAGAAAGTGTGATAGAACAGAGAGAGAGAGAGAGAGAGATCAGAGAGAGAGAGTGTGATAGAACAGAGAGAGAGAGAGAGATCAGAGAGAGAGAGTGTGATAGAACAGAGAGAGAGAGAGAGATCAGAGAGAGAGAGTGTGATAGAACAGAGAGAGAGAGATCAGAGAGAGAGAGTGTGATAGAACAGAGGGAGAGAGATCAGAGAGAGAGAGTGTGATAGAACAGAGAGAGAGAGAGAGATCCGAGAGAGAGAGTGTGATAGAACAGAGAGAGAGAGAGAGATCAGAGAGAGAGAGTGTGATAGAACAGAGAGAGAGAGAGATCAGAGAGAGAGAGTGTGATAGAACAGAGAGAGAGAGAGAGAGATCAGAGAGAGAGAGTGTGATAGAACAGAGAGAGAGAGAGAGAGATCAGAGAGAGGGAGCGTGTGATAGAACAGAGAGAGAGAGATCAGAGAGAGAGAGAGTGTGATAGAACAGAGAGAGAGAGAGAGAGATCAGAGAGAGAGAGAGAGAGATCAGAGAGAGAGAGAGTGTGATAAAACAGAGAGAGAGAGAGATCAGAGAGAGAGAGAGTGTGTGATAGAACAGAGAGAGAGATATTAGAGAGAGAGAGAGTGTGATAGAACAGAGAGAGAGAGAGAGAGAGATCAGGGAGAGAGAGAGTGTGTGATAGAACAGAGAGAGAGAGATCAGAGAGAGAGAGTGTGATAGAACAGAGAGAGAGAGAGAGCAGAGAGAGAGAGAGTGTGATAGAACAGAGAGAGAGAGAGAGATCAGAGAGAGAGAGAGTGTGATAGAACAGAGAGAGAGAGATCAGAGAGAGAGAGTGTGTGATAGAACAGAGAGAGAGAGAGAGAGATCAGAGAGAGAGAGAGATCAGAGAGAGAGAGAGTGTGTGTGATAGAACAGAGAGAGAGAGAGAGAGATCAGAGAGAGAGAGAGAGATCAGAGAGAGAGAGCGTGTGATAGAACAGAGAGAGAGAGATCAGAGAGAGAGTGTGTGATAGAACAGAGAGAGAGAGAGAGATCAGAGAGAGAGAGAGAGATCAGAGAGAGAGAGAGAGTGTGTGATAGAACAGAGAGAGAGAGAGATCAGAGAGAGAGAGAGAGATCAGAGAGAGAGAGAGTGTGTGATAGAACAGAGAGAGAGAGATCAGAGAGAGAGAGTGTGATAGAACAGAGAGAGAGAGAGAGATCAGAGAGAGAGAGAGTGTGATAGAACAGAGAGAGAGAGATCAGAGAGAGAGAGTGTGATAGAACAGAGAGAGAGAGATCAGAGAGAGAGAGATCAGAGAGAGAGAGAGTGTGATAGAACAGAGAGAGAGAGAGAGATCAGAGAGAGAGAGAGTGTGATAGAACAGAGAGAGAGAGAGAGATCAGAGAGAGAGAGAGTGTGATAGAACAGAGAGAGAGAGAGATCAGAGAGAGAGAGTGTGATAGAACAGAGAGAGAGAGAGAGATCAGAGAGAGAGAGAGTGTGATAGAACAGAGAGAGAGAGAGAGATCAGAGAGAGAGAGAGTGTGATAGAACAGAGAGAGAGAGAGATCAGAGAGAGAGAGTGTGATAGAACAGAGAGAGAGAGAGAGATCAGAGAGAGAGAGAGTGTGATAGAACAGAGAGAGAGAGAGAGATCAGAGAGAGAGAGAGTGTGATAGAACAGAGAGAGAGAGAGAGAGATCAGAGAGAGAGAGTGTGATAGAACAGAGAGAGAGAGAGAGATCAGCGAGAGAGAGAGGTGTGATAGAACAGAGAGAGAGGAGAGATCAGAGAGAGAGAAAGTGTGATAGAACAGAGAGAGAGAGAGAGATCAGAGAGAGAGAGAGTGTGATAGAACAGAGAGAGAGAGAGAGATCAGAGAGAGAGAGTGTGATAGAACAGAGAGAGAGAGAGAGATCAGAGAGAGAGGAGTGTGATAGAACAGAGAGAGAGAGATCAGAGAGAGAGAGTGTGATAGAACAGAGGGAGAGAGATCAGAGAGAGAGAGTGTGATAGAACAGAGAGAGAGAGAGGAGATCAGAGAGAGAGAGTGTGATAGAACAGAGAGAGAGAGAGAGATCAGAGAGAGAGAGTGTGATAGAACAGAGAGAGAGAGAGATCAGAGAGAGAGAGTGTGATAGAACAGAGAGAGAGAGAGAGAGATCAGAGAGAGAGAGTGTGATAGAACAGAGAGAGAGAGAGAGAGATCAGAGAGAGGGAGCGTGTGATAGAACAGAGAGAGAGATCAGAGAGAGAGAGAGTGTGATAGAACAGAGAGAGAGAGAGAGAGATCAGAGAGAGAGAGAGAGAGATCAGAGAGAGAGAGAGTGTGATAAAACAGAGAGAGAGAGAGATCAGAGAGAGAGAGAGTGTGTGATAGAACAGAGAGAGAGATATTAGAGAGAGAGAGAGTGTGATAGAACAGAGAGAGAGAGAGAGAGAGATCAGGGAGAGAGAGAGTGTGTGATAGAACAGAGAGAGAGAGATCAGAGAGAGAGAGTGTGATAGAACAGAGAGAGAGAGAGAGAGCAGAGAGAGAGAGAGTGTGATAGAACAGAGAGAGAGAGAGAGAGATCAGAGAGAGAGAGAGTGTGATAGAACAGAGAGAGAGAGATCAGAGAGAGAGAGAGAGATCAGAGAGAGAGAGCGTGTGATAGAACAGAGAGAGAGAGATCAGAGAGAGAGAGTGTGTGATAGAACAGAGAGAGAGAGAGAGATCAGGAGAGAGAGAGAGAGATCAGAGAGAGAGAGAGAGTGTGTGATAGAACAGAGAGAGAGAGAGATCAGAGAGAGAGAGAGAGATCAGAGAGAGAGAGAGTGTGTGATAGAACAGAGAGAGAGAGATCAGAGAGAGAGAGTGTGATAGAACAGAGAGAGAGAGAGAGATCAGAGAGAGAGAGAGTGTGATAGAACAGAGAGAGAGAGATCAGAGAGAGAGAGTGTGATAGAACAGAGAGAGAGAGAGAGAGAGAGGAGTGTGATAGAACAGAGAGAGAGAGATCAGAGAGAGAGAGTGTGATAGAACAGAGAGGAGAGATCAGAGAGAGAGAGAGAGTGTGATAGAACAGAGAGAGATCAGAGAGAGAGAGTGTGTGATAGAACAGAGAGAGAGAGATCAGAGAGAGAGAGAGTGTGATAGAACAGAGAGAGAAAGAGAGAGATCAGAGAGAGAGATCAGAGAGAGAGAGAGTGTTTGATAGAACAGAGAGAGAGAGAGATCAGAGAGAGAGAGAGAGATCAGAGAGAGAGAGAGTGTGATAGAACAGAGAGAGAGAGAGATCAGAGAGAGAGAGAGTGTCATAGAACAGAGAGAGATCAGAGTGAGAGAGAGTGTGATAGAACAGAGAGAGAGAGATCAGAGAGAGAGAGTGTGTGATAGAACAGAGAGAGAGAGATCAGAGAGAGAGTGTGATAGAACAGAGAGAGAGAGAAGAGAGATCAAGAGAGAGAGAGTGTGTGATAGAACAGAGAGAGAGAGATCAGAGAGTGTGTGATAGAACAGAGAGAGAGAGAGCAGAGAGAGAGAGAGTGTGTGATAGAACAGAGAGAGAGAGAGATCAGAGAGAGAGAGAGTGTGTGATAGAACAGAGAGAGAGAGATCAGAGAGAGAGTGTGATAGAACAGAGAGAGAGAGAGATCAGAGAGAGAGAGAGTGTGTGATAGAACCGAGAGAGAGAGATCAGAGAGAGAGAGTGTGATAGAACAGAGAGAGAGAGAGAGAGAGAGATCAGAGAGAGAGAGTGTGATAGAACAGAGAGAGAGAGATCAGAGAGAGAGAGAGAGTGTGATAGAACAGAGAGAGAGAGAGATCAGAGAGAGAGAGAGAGTGTGAGAGAGAGAGAGAGATCAGAGAGAGAGAGAGAGAGATCAGAGAGAGAGAGTGTGAGAGAGAGAGAGATCAGAGAGAGAGAGAGAGATCAGAGAGAGAGAGAGTGTGATAGAAACAGAGAGAGAGAGAGATCAGAGAGAGAGAGAGTGTGATAGAACAGAGAGAGAGAGAGATCAGAGAGAGGAGTGTGATAGAACAGAGAGAGAGAGAGAGATCAGAGAGAGAGAGAGTGTGATAGAACAGAGAGAGAGAGAGATCAGAGAGAGAGAGAGAGAGTGTGAGAGAGAGAGATCAGAGAGAGAGAGAGAGAGATCAGAGAGAGAGAGAGTGTGATAGAACAGAGAGAGAGAGAGATCAGAGAGAGAGTGTGATAGAACAGAGAGGGAGAGAGATCAGAGAGAGAGAGAGTGATAGAACAGAGAGAGAGAGATCAAGAGAGAGAGAGTGTGATAGAACAGAGAGAGAGAGAGAGAGATCAGAGAGAGAGAGAGTGTGTGATAGAACAGAGAGAGAGAGAGAGATCAGAGAGAGAGAGAGTGTGATAGAACAGGAGAGAGAGAGATCAGAGAGAGGGAGCGTGATAGAACAGAGAGAGAGAGATCAGAGAGAGAGAGTGTGATAGAACAGAGAGAGAGAGAGAGAGATCAGAGAGAGAGAGAGAGATCAGAGAGAGAGAGTGTGTGATAGAACAGAGAGAGAGAGAGAGCAGAGAGAGAGAGAGATCAAGAGAGAGAGAGAGTGTGTGATAGAACAGAGAGAGAGGAGATCAGAGAGAGAGAGAGTGTGATAGAACAGAGAGAGAGACAGAGAGAGAGAGAGTGATAGAACAGAGAGAGAGATCAGAGAGAGAGAGTGTGATAGAACAGAGAGAGAGAGAGAGGATCAGAGAGAGAGTGTGTGATAGAACAGAGAGAGAGAGAGATCAGAGAGAGAGAGAGTGTGATAGAACAGAGAGAGAGAGATCAGAGAGAGAGAGAGTGTGATAGAACAGAGAGAGATCAGAGAGAGAGAGAGTGTGATAGAACAGAGCAGAGAGATCAGAGTGAGAGAGAGTGTGATAGAACAGAGAGAGAGAGATCAGAGAGAGAGAGTGTGTGATAGAACAGAGAGAGAGAGATCAGAGAGAGAGAGAGTGTGATAGAACAGAGAGAGAGAGATCAGAGAGAGAGAGAGTGTGTGATAGAACAGAGAGAGAGAGATCAGAGAGAGAGAGTGTGATAGAACAGAGAGAGAGAGAGATCAGAGAGAGAGAGTGTGATAGAACAGAGAGAGAGAGATCAGAGAGAGAGAGAGTGTGTGATAGAACAGAGAGAGAGAGATCAGAGAGAGAGAGAGTGTGATAGAACAGAGAGAGAGAGAGAGATCAGAGAGAGAGAGAGTGTGATAGAACAGAGAGAGAGAGATCAGAGAGAGAGAGAGTGTGATAGAACAGAGAGAGAGAGATCAGAGAGAGAGAGAGAGTGTGATAGAACAGAGAGAGAGAGATCAGAGAGAGAGAGAGTGTGATAGAACAGAGAGAGAGAGATCAGAGAGAGAGAGAGTGTGATAGAACAGAGAGAGAGAGAGAGAGATCAGAGAGAGAGAGAGTGTGTGATAGAACAGAGAGAGAGAGATCAGAGAGAGAGAGAGATCAGAGAGAGAGAGTGTGATAGAACAGAGAGAGAGAGAGATCAGAGAGAGAGAGAGTGTGATAGAACAGAGAGAAGATCAGAGTGAGAGAGAGTGTGATAGAACAGAGAGAGAGAGATCAGAGAGAGAGAGTGTGTGATAGAACAGAGAGAGAGAGATCAGAGAGAGAGTGTGATAGAACAGAGAGAGAGGAGAGAGATCAGAGAGAGAGAGAGTGTGTGATAGAACAGAGAGAGAGAGATCAGAGAGAGAGAGTGTGATAGAACAGAGAGAGAGAGAGAGAGAGCAGAGAGAGAGAGAGAGAGAGTGTGATAGAACAGAGAGAGAGAGAGATCAGAGAGAGAGAGAGTGTGGATAGAACAGAGAGAGAGAGATCAGAGAGAGAGAGTGTGATAGAACAGAGAGAGAGAGAGAGATCAGAGAGAGAGAGAGTGTGTGATAGAACCGAGAGAGAGAGATCAGAGAGAGAGAGTGTGATAGAACAGAGAGTGTGATAGAACAGAGAGAGAGAGAGAGAGAGAGATCAGAGAGAGAGAGAGCGAGAGAGAGTGATAGAACAGAGAGAGAGAGATCAGAGAGAGAGAGAGTGTGATAGAACAGAGAGAGAGAGATCAGAGAGAGAGAGTGTGTGATAGAACAGAGAGAGAGAGAGATCAGAGAGAGAGAGAGTGTGAGAGAGAGAGAGAGATCAGAGAGAGGGAGAGAGAGATCAGAGAGAGAGAGTGTGATAGAACAGAGAGAGAGAGATCAGAGAGAGAGAGAGAGTGTGATAGAACAGAGAGAGAGAGATCAGAGAGAGAGAGAGAGAGTGAGAGAGAGAGAGAGATCTGAGAGAGAGAGAGAGAGAGAGATCAGAGAGAGAGAGTGTGAGAGAGAGAGAGATCAGAGAGAGAGAGAGAGATCAGAGAGAGAGAGAGTGTGATAGAACAGAGAGAGAGAGAGATCAGAGAGAGAGTGTGACAGAACAGAGAGAGAGAGAGATCAGAGAGAGAGAGAGTGTGATAGAACAGAGAGAGAGAGAGATCAGAGAGAGAGAGAGAGTGTGAGGAGAGAGAGAGAGATCAGAGAGAGAGAGAGATCAGAGAGAGAGAGAGTGTGATAGAACAGAGAGAGAGATCAGAGAGAGAGAGTGTGATAGAACAGAGAGAGAGAGAGATCAGAGAGAGAGAGTGTGATAGAACAGAGAGAGAGAGAGATCAGAGAGAGAGAGAGAGATAGAACAGAGAGAGAGATCAGAGAGAGAGAGAGTGTGATAGAACAGAGAGAGAGAGAGAGAGATCAGAGAGAGAGAGAGATCAGAGAGAGAGAGAGTGTGTGTGATAGAACAGAGAGAGAGAGAGAGATCAGAGAGAGAGAGAGTGTGATAGAACAGAGAGAGAGAGACAGAGATCAGAGAGAGGGAGCGTGTGATAGAACAGAGAGAGAGAGATCAGAGAGAGAGAGAGTGTGATAGAACAGAGAGAGAGAGAGAGAGATCAGAGAGAGAGAGAGAGATCAGAGAGAGAGAGAGTGTGTGATAGAACAGAGAGAGAGAGAGATCAGAGAGAGAGAGAGAGATCAGAGAGAGAGAGAGTGTGTGATAGAACAGAGAGAGAGAGATCAGAGAGAGAGAGAGAGTGTGATAGAACAGAGAGAGAGAGAGATCAGAGAGAGAGAGTGTGTGTTAGAACAGAGAGAGAGAGATCAGAGAGAGAGTGTGATAGAACAGAGAGAGAGAGAGAGAGATCAGAGAGAGAGTGTGTGATAGAACAGAGAGAGAGAGATCAGAGAGAGAGAGTGTGTGATAGAACAGAGAGAGAGAGATCAGAGAGAGAGAGAGAGTGTGATAGAACAGAGAGAGATCAGAGAGAGAGAGAGTGTGATAGAACAGACAGAGAGATCAGAGTGAGAGAGAGTGTGATAGAACAGAGAGAGAGAGATCAGAGAGAGAGAGTGTGTGATAGAACAGAGAGAGAGAGATCAGAGAGAGAGTGTGATAGAACAGAGAGAGAGATCAGAGAGAGAGAGAGAGTGTGATAGAACAGAGAGAGAGAGATCAGAGAGAGAGAGTGTGAACGAACAGAGAGAGAGAGAGAGAGAGCAGAGAGAGAGAGTGTGATAGAACAGAGAGAGAGAGAGATCAGAGAGAGAGAGAGAGAGTGTGATAGAACAGAGAGAGAGAGATCAGAGAGAGAGAGTGTGATAGAACAGAGAGAGAGAGAGAGAGTGTGTGATAGAACAGAGAGAGAGAGATCAGAGAGAGAGAGAGTGTGATAGAACAGAGAGAAAGAGATCAGAGAGAGAGAGTGATAGAACAGAGAGAGAGAGGTCAGAGAGAGAGAGAGTGTGATAGAACAGAGAGAGAGAGAGATCAGAGAGAGAGAGTGTGAGAGAGAGAGAGATCAGAGAGAGAGAGAGAGATCAGAGAGAGAGAGTGTGAGAGATCAGAGAGAGAGAGAGAGTGATAGAACAGAGAGAGAGAGGTCAGAGAGAGAGAGAGTGTGTGATAGAACAGAGAGAGATCAGAGAGAGAGAGTGTGTGATAGAACAGAGAGAGAGATCAGAGAGAGAGAGTGTGATAGAACAGAGAGAGAGAGTGATCAGAGAGAGAGAGAGAGATCAGAGAGAGAGAGAGTGTGTGATAGAACAGAGAGAGAGAGAGATCAGAGAGAGAGAGAGAGATCAGAGAGAGAGAGAGTGTGATAGAACAGAGAGAGAGAGAGAGATCAGAGAGAGAGAGAGAGTGTGATAGAACAGAGAGAGATCAGAGTGAGAGAGAGTGTGATAGAACAGAGAGAGAGAGATCAGAGAGAGAGAGTGTGTGATAGAACAGAGAGAGAGAGATCAGAGAGAGAGTGTGATAGAACAGAGAGAGAGAGAGAGATCAGAGAGAGAGAGAGCGTGTGATAGAACAGAGAGAGAGATCAGAGAGAGAGAGAGTGTGATAGAACAGAGAGAGAGAGAGAGAGAGATCAGAGAGAGAGAGAGAGATCAGGGAGAGAGAGAGTGTGTGATCGAACAGAGAGAGAGAGAGATCAGAGAGAGAGAGGAAGAGATCAGAGAGAGAGAGAGTGTGTGATAGAACAGAGAGAGAGAGATCAGAGAGAGAGAGAGAGTGATAGAACAGAGAGAGAGAGAGAGATCAGAGAGAGAGAGAGTGTGATAGAACAGAGAGAGAGAGATCAGAGAGAGAGTGTGATAGAACAGAGAGAGGAGAGAGAGATCAGAGAGAGAGAGTGTGTGATAGAACAGAGAGAGAGAGAATCAGAGAGAGAGAGAGTGTGATAGAACAGAGAGAGAGAGATCAGAGAGAGAGAGAGTGTGATAGAACAGAGAGAGATCAGAGAGAGAGAGTGTGATAGAACAGAGAGAGAGAGATCAGAGTGAGAGAGAGTGTGATAGAACAGAGAGAGAGAGATCAGAGAGAGAGAGTGTGTGATAGAACAGAGAGAGAGAGATCAGAGAGAGAGTGTGATAGAACAGAGAGAGAGAGAGAGAGATCAGAGAGAGAGAGAGTGTGTGATAGAACAGAGAGAGAGAGATCAGAGAGAGAGAGTGTGATAGAACAGAGAGAGAGAGAGAGAGAGCAGAGAGAGAGAGAGTGTGATAGAACAGAGAGAGAGAGAGATCAGAGAGAGAGAGTGTGTGATAGAACAGAGAGAGAGAGATCAGAGAGAGAGAGTGTGATAGAATAGAGAGAGAGAGAGATCAGAGAGAGAGAGAGTGTGTGATAGAACAGAGAGAGAGAGATCAGAGAGAGAGAGTGTGTGATAGAACAGAGAGAGAGAGAGAGAGAGAGATCAGAGAGAGAGAGAGAGAGAGAGAGAGTGATAGAACAGAGAGAGAGAGATCAGAGAGAGAGAGAGTGTGATAGAACAGGAGAGAGAGAGATCAGAGAGAGAGAGAGAGTGTGATAGAACAGAGAGAGAGAGAGATCAGAGAGAGAGAGAGTGTGAGAGAGAGAGATCAGAGAGAGAGAGAGAGATCAGAGAGAGAGAGAGTGTGATAGAACAGAGAGAGAGAGAGATCAGAGAGAGAGAGAGTGTGATAGAACAGAGAGAGAGAGAGAGATCAGAGAGAGAGAGTGTGATAGAACAGAGAGAGAGAGGAGAGATCAGAGAGAGAGAGAGGAGTGATAGAACAGAGAGAGAGAGAGATCAGAGAGAGAGAGAGAGTGTGAGAGAGAGAGAGAGATCAGAGAGAGAGA